>NC_133866.1:6736242-6813924 GCF_044706935.1 Curcuma longa
GTTTATACTATATCTTAATTTATCTTGCAAAAGAGCATTGGTTTATTTCTAAGGCTCTGAGCATATCATTGAACTTTGTCCAAGTAGCAGATTTTCGGAAAGAAGTGGCATTGGGAGCTGAGAATTTATTAAGAACTAAACATGGTTTCTTTTCTCTTTGAATGTTCCTTCAATAGCATCTATTGCAATTTTACTTCTATTTAACACCTTAATTCCGCATCCGTTGGCATCAATATGATGCAGATATATCAATCAAACTCAGGTACAAGTATCCTGTACAGGTGTGAATCCAAGTGTTAGACATAGCTATTTCTAAAAAATTATCTATGTGATCATTAGAGATATATGGTGTCCATTTGTTGGTGTCCAAGTGTCGGTATTTGATATGGGTAGCAGAGGCATAGATGAAAACTCCAATTATTAGATGGTTCTAGGAATTATAATAATGAAAGTATGCACATCTGTGCACAAACAAAACTTAGGTGCAATCCTCTTCATGAAGCTTTGCATGAAGGGAGGTATGGTCCACACCCATTTTATTATACCAGATGCTCTTCCTGAGTACACCTATTCTTCAACATAAGATACATCATTTTTTTGTTCAAAGCAGGTGTACCCATTTTCATATTAGTCACACTCATCTTCAATACCAAGTCGACTTATTCTTCTCCCACTTAACGGATTGCATCATGAAAGTGCTTGCGTCTTGTGAGTTTTAATACCTGGTTATACTTTAGAATCTAGTATTGTGGCCAAATAAATGCCAAAGCATTTCCTTTCTCCATAGTAGTTTTCCTGAACGCCTTATTTATTTTCTTTCTTCTCAATTGTGTTATGTGCCACTTCTTTTTTTCCCCCCTCCAATGATAGATTATATATCTATTTCATCTTTGGAAATTGAGAAAAATTCAGTCCTGTTTGATTTCTGTACTTAATTCTTTGAAGTAGCACTTGTACCTATTTTCCGATTGGAACCCAATCTCTTACTCGCCATCAACCTCATTGAGATATCATTTGCGCAGTGGTTTATGGTGTCACTGAAATTTTGAGAAATTGAACAGTTTGTTTCTTCTGGCATATATTTTCAGTTCTGAACTGCTAATGTCAATTTACATGTTGAACTTCCAGGTTAAGCCCCCTGTGAATTTGTAGATAATCAGCTCTATTGATAACAATTGGGTACCTGCTGGAACCAGGGCCAAATCTGCTGATTATCAAGAACTGTCACAATGGAGGACGTAGTGTGACACAATGACTCCAAGTGTGCCTCCTGCTGGGTCAATGCCTTTTGTCATTTTATTTGACTTGGTATCGGAACAACTCCTTATACTAAGAACAGATGATCAAGCATGTGTGCTATAGTTAGTTGGTATCAAACGCCATGCAGCTGCTGTAAATTTGTCCACCAAAAATGAGCCTGCACACACACACAAAAAAGGCATTGCCTACCTGCAAATTTCTGTATTCATTTATTTTAGGTTCCTTTTTTTCAATAAAAACGTTTGTTGGTTTATGGACTGGATTGACTTCTCTCTAAGCTTCCAGAGTGAAACCAAGCAAACCAACTGCAATACAGTTGAACTTGTGCTATCAGACACTACTCTAAGCAGAAAATGCAAGTGGAGAGATTCAATGGCAGTGGAACTTTGGTGAACTCACCTTGTCTTCTCTTTGCGGCCATCTGCTCTGCCATCTTCAGCAGTAGGTCCTCATGCTCCTCTGCCTCGCCTAGCTTTTCCCTGATAAAGCATGGGTGAACTAGAGGAGGGCAACATTGGTGGCTCAGAGGGGGCGGTTGTGATGATTACTGCGATGGTAGAGGATTTTGAGTTTAGAACTGAGTATTAGAGATGTAAATGGCTAAATGACATATTAGACATCATAATTCCAAGAGAGGAGACGTTTGACTTCAATTGATGCTCTAAGACGCATCCTAGGTCTCAAAACAAGAGAGGTGATTGTCAAGGAGGAGCCTTTTTATTCATCCACAAGCATTTACTCTTTCAAGGAGGATATACGTCTTGAATTCTCATCGCCTCGAAACTTTGGCTTTGCATTTAGCAGAACGTACATTGACTGTTCTTTGGTCGCTCTCCAGTGTCTAGTGAGTCTGGCTTGCTCATGTAAATGGTAGGGGTGAGTATTTGATTAAAATTAAATTGAACTGAATTGAATTAATCAAAATCGATTTGAATTAAAATTTTTTAAATTAACCGAACCGATGAAATTTTTAAATAAAAATTGAATAAACTGAATCGGCTTATTAATTTAATTTTCGATCGAATTAACTGAAATAATTAAATTATTTAAATATTATAAAAATTTATCAATTAGTTAAGGATTTATAAATTTACTTATTTAAAAATTTAAAAATTATGTTTTTATTTTGATTAATTTATTTTTTTATTTTGATTAGTTTGATTAATTCGGTTTAATCGAATAAAAAATTTTAAAATCGAAATTGAACTGAATTAATCAAATTAATCAATTTTTTTAGAAAAAAATTAATTGAAATTCTGAAATAACCAAACTGAATTTTTTAAATTTGATCGGTTAGATCGATTTATTCGATTTAATTGAATTTTTGCTCACTCCTAACGGCAACTACATCTGGCCTCTTAGTCGCAACTTTTGATGTCTAATCTTCTTCATCCATTAACACATTTACTATTTAATATCCAATTTATCTAATTTATTAAAGTTTTTATTATTTAGTATTAGTTCATCTGACTATTAGAACTTTAATATTAAATGTTGTGAACTTAACAAAATTATCAGATCACATGACAGTTTAACTCTAAACTTTTATTAAAATTAAAAAGATTTAATTATCTTGTACTTCCTACATCAATATCAATTGCAATCTATTACACATGATTATAATAAATCCTCCCATGTCTAAATGGTGGATTATCTTTGTCTGAGCATAAAATATTGTATTAATATAGAGTTTTGTACTCAGGGAGCTTCTCAGGTCGTAGAGTTTTTGATGTAATTGTTAAGGATCAGATCGCGGGTGCCTAAGTGACAATTTGAATGTTCTATCGCGGTACCATGCCCCAAAGACACGATCGAATTCATCACGGTCTACAATCTCGTTGTTATTAGATTTAACTATCTACTTATATTTGGGATCGATTTACCGAACCCACAAATACCACATTTTATGCCTCTTACACAGACAGACAGGTTTGATGGAATATATATAAATATATGTGTACACTCCTTGGTCTGATCATCATCACTCACTTTCCAGGCATCAAAAGCCGCAACTGCAGTGGAATCTCACCCAAAACAAATGCACCATGATTCACCTTTCCCTCTACTAAATCTATCCATTCGAGTTGGCAACAAAAATATGGAACATTCATCTCTTTCTTCTCCTTACAGAGCCATCATGATTTACTCCGAGTTGGTGGCTCCTCAGACGAAATATAAAGGAAGGAGAAAGAAAGAGTTCAAAAAAGTACACTAGAAATCAATCCTTTGGCTCCTCTGTTTCAGTTCACCCTTGCCGCTTCTTCTTCTTCTTCCTCCTCCTCCATTAACTTTGCCTCCAATCTTCAAATTCTCTCCCCGTCCCTCTCCCCCTCTGTCACCTTTTTGCACTCGAACTCCCATGGCGCATCCTTCAAGGCCGGCCCCCGCCGGAATCCGGCGGCTTTCGGAGTTGCTGGCCGAGCAGCAGGAGCCCTTCTTGTTGGATATCTACTTGCTGGAGAAAGGTCATCATCCCGAGAGGAGCTCCTCTGCTTCTGTCTGTTGGTCCGTCCTCAACGCAAGACATGGCCTCCATAGCAGGAGGAGCAGCAGATTCCAGCTCCTCAAGCGCAAGCTCGCCGAGCTTCTTCACCATGTCAGACCCTGGAGCTGGGACAGCGACAAACGGGTCTTCCTTCGCTTGGCTGATGCAGGGAGCAGCCATGCCGTGGAAGATGACCATGGCCGCCGCCTCTGTTCTCCTCCCTCTGTTCAATGGAAAACCATGGACGCGGACGAGTCGAAGCAGCTCAGCCCTGTCTCTGTTCTCGACCTGCACTCCCCCGAAGAACACTCCCCCCCTCGCCATCTCATCTCCAGTGAGTTACTTCTGCAGTTCGCAATCAAATTTCATTCCTTTTTCTCATGTTCTTCCGTTTTTCCACCCTCCATGACAGATGACGACGAGGCAAACGATTCCCCAGCCTTCTACACGTTTACCAAATCAAGAAAACAACTCGCCGAGCCCAAGAAGCTCGTCTTGGACCCTGAGCAGGATGGCAAAACTCAGCAAGAGATTGCCTCATTGATCACCAGCATCAGGAGGGAATGGTATGAGCTCCACCCTCATGTCAAAGAGATCGGGATTCATGTGCAAGAAGCCATTTTTGAAGAAATCGGAGAAGATGTAATCTCAGAGATGATAGATTTCTGTTGTACATTAGGAAGAACTTAACTAGAAGTTAAGTACACATGATGCAGATGCTACTTAGTTTTAGAAATATATTAACAACTAGCATTCAAAAATTGTGTGTGCCCGCGCGTTCATCAGTTCATCATTGAAGTCTCAACCACCAGGGAGACGCAGTGCAATGCCACAGCAAACAGATTGGCATGTCGATGACCAAATAAAGCAGTCTGCCATTAAGAACTGATCAATGCCTGCACTTGACTATCTTCTTGGTGCTTCTCTTTCAATTAGGTGTGACGCAGACTCCTCATCAATGCAAAAATGCTCATGAAATAGATTCAAAAAGTATTTTCCAAAATATTCCAAAATATGTGTTTAAGGAGAGCTGCTGCGCAAACAGACAGATTTGTCTTCAGGGAAAAAAAGGCTAAACTGCTTGAATGATTAAAGGCAACAACTCTGCTATGGATTGGTTCATAATGATAAAGATTGTCATTTCCATTTATTGTATCTTCTGAAGCAAGTACAGTCAATTGAATGCCGAATTTCCAGGCCAATCATTCCACGGGTCACGGAAATGGATGCCATCGAGAAAATGGACAATTAGATGGAAGCAGATTTGCAGTTCTTGTTCTTTCAGCTGTTAGTATCTAATGGGACATTTGTATAATTAATGAATATATATGGTCATCAAAATTATTAAGTCAAAATTTGTGATCTAAATTTTATTTGGAATTTGACTTAAGGGCATAATTGTTATGAATTATAATTGTGGATACCATTTGTAGTATTTCTAATTTGATGAGGGGCCAAATTAGAAATATGCCAATCTTTATAAGGGGTTATGGTCCCCAAAAGGCAGAGCGACAGAATTGTTTCTGAATCCCCATCGTCAGAGAAACTACGGAAACCTAAGGAACTCTGCACCTTTTGGAAGATCATCCTCGGCTGCTAGCGATGGATTCCGGTACGCTTCCGAATTTACTTCTTGTTGTTTCTTAAGAATTGGATAGACGATGCATGCGTTGAGATTTCTCAACATTAAGGAAAATGCAAAACCAACAATTGGTATCAGAGCCAGGTTTATCTCAGTTCTTAAGAAATTCTACTATACTGTTCGGTTTTCTTTCTGGTTTTTTCGCGTTTTCTCTGCCCGAACACGATTTTTCCTCGATTTCTCTGCGTGTTTGGCCGACGACGAACACGGCAACGCACCGGCGCTGTCTGCGTGCGAGAGATCCCTGTGACGCCGGCGAAGTAAGAAACGGCGGCCTGGTGCAGGCGTCGGCAAGGCATGCGGCGTCGGCAAAGCAATCGTCGGCGGCAGGCGAACTGCAGCGCGCAGACGGGCAGAACTGCAGCGCACGGCGTTGGTTAGGGAAGGAAATTAACGTGGTTTTTTTTTAATTAATTAATTAATTTAAAAACCACCGAAACGTGGTTTCATTAAGTTAATTAATTTTAAAAAAAAAAAAACAAAAAAACAAAACAAACCACCGAAACGTGGTTTCATTAAGTTAATTAAAAAAAAAAATCACCGAAACGTGATTTTTTTTTTTTTATTAAGTTAATTAAAAAAAAAAAAAGGGCCCACCATAAGGCACGTTGGATGTGGAAACTTCTTGTACGTTGCATGGATTAAAGCAAATGCTTGCTTCGGTTTAAATTGCATGAATTGCATGCAATTCCTTGCTTCGGTTCAAGGTACACGTTGCATGAATTAAGCAGTTGCTTGCTTCGGGTTAATTTAAAAAAAAAAAAAAAAAAAAATTACATGCATGAAGCAATTGCTTTTCGGTCCAATTGCATGCATAAAGCAATTGTTTGCTTGCTTTGGTTCGATCGATGCTTGATGTTGCAATGGATGATTTTAATTCATAATGGTACAGTGCCATTAGAAGTTGAAACCAGCACGTTGCATCGGTTTTTTAGCAACATGCTATTTTTTAATGAACAGTTAATATGACGTGGATTAATTAAAAGATAGAATTAATTAATTAAAGGAAAGAGTTAATTAATTTTATAGTTAATTACATGTCCGTCAGTTAATTAATTTTACATTTTTAATCTTGTTCTTTAATTAGCATTTAGTTCTTTATTCAAATTAAATAAGTTGAATTATGATGTTGCCAAAGTGACCTCTCTAATTTGGTTTGTTTAATTTTGAATTTTGAATGTTTGTAATTGTGTATTTCCATGTGATCATTTGATCGACCCAAAGGACGGTCAATGGTTGACCGGAGTACATAAATTACCTGTGATAATAAACACGTAACAATTATAAGGATTTCACATGAAAATAGCAAATCAATCCAAAGAGGGGTTTGTTATTTGTCGTGCATTATTGTTAGTGTTTGATTATTACAACAAGGATATTACTAGCAGTTAATTTTACTGTCCAAAGACTTGAAATTAATGGTGCATTAGATATCTTGGATGGGTTTGCTAATTATTTTGAACTAGATTGAAAATTAAAGTAGTGTGCATGTTATTTACAGTTTATTTTCTGTTCTCTTTTCAGTTAATGTTGCAAATATCTCTGCCAACTTAAATTCAATACCGGTCCTTAATGGTTCCAACTTTAAGGACTGGAAGGAGAACATTCAGATAGTTCTCGGATGCATGGACATGGACCTTGCGATACGGACGGAGCAACCCCCTACTCCTACGGTAGCTAGCTCTCTTGAAGAGAAAGCTAAATTTGAGAAGTGGGAACGCTCTAACCGCATGAGTCTAATGATCATTAAGCGTGCAATTCCGGAGGTGTTCAGGGGTGCTGTGTCTAAGGACACCACCAATGCTAAAGATTACCTTGCAGAACTTGAAAAGCGCTTTGCCAAAAGCGATAAGGCTGAAACAAGCACTATTCTTAAGAGCTTGATTTCAATGAAGTATAAGGGCAATGGTAATATAAGGGAGTACATCATGGAGATGTCCAATCTTGCTTCAAAACTTAAAGCATTAAAGCTTGATTTGCATGAGGAGTTACTTGTGCATCTCATTCTGATTTCTCTTCCAGTTCAATTCAACCACTTTAAGGTCAGTTTTAACTGTCAAAAGGAAACGTGGAATTTGAATGAACTGATCTCTCATTGTGTTCAAGAGGAAGAGAGATTGAAGCAAGAAAAGACTGAAAGTGCTCATCTAGCAAGCACCTCTAAGGATAAGGGCAAGAAAAGGAAGAATGTGGATGCTGCAGGTCCAAATGCAAAGAAACAAAACAAAGGAGATTGTTTCTTTTGCAATAAGGTTGGACACATAAAGAAGGAATGTACCAAATATCGTGCATGGCGCGAGAAAAAGGGTATGTTTCTTAATTTGGTTTGTTCTGAAGTAAATTTAGCTTCAGTACCTAGAAATACTTGGTGGTTAGACTCCGGTGCTACTACTAACATCAGTATTTCAATGGAGGGTTGCCTGAACTACCGAAAGCCAAGTGATGCTGAAAGACGCATTTTTGTGGGCGATGGAAAATCGGTAGAAGTTGAAGCAATAGGGCACTTTAGATTGTTACTCAGTACTGGTCACTATTTGGATTTAATAGATACTTTTGTGGTACCGTCTTTTAGACGGAATTTAATTTCTGTTTGTTATTTGGACAAATCTGGTTACTCTTGTTCATTTGGAAACAATCAGTTTCAGTTATCTATTGGTAATTCAATTGTTGGAACCGGTTCATTAATGCAATATGACAATCTATATTTACTTGATACAAATGCTTCATATAATGAAACCCTAAACATTGAATCAAGAGGTACTAAACGAAAACTAAATGATAATACTTCGGGTGCATTATGGCACAAACGTCTAGGTCACATCTCTAGAAATAGAGTTGAACGTCTTGTGTCAGATGGGATCCTGAATTCCATTGATTTCACGGACTTTAATGTCTGTGTTGAATGCATTAAAGGAAAACAAACCAAAGATAGAAAATTGAATGCATATAGAGCTACGGAAGTCCTTGAGTTGATACATACGGATGTATGTGGGTCATTTCCAATTCCTTCTTGGAATGGTCAACGCTATTTCGTATCATTCATAGACGATTTCTCTAGATATGCATACATTTTTCTTATTCAGGAAAAGGCTCAAACATTGGACGTGTTCAAGTCATTTAAGGCTGAAGTTGAAAATCAACTTAACAGAAAGATAAAGAAAGTAAAGTCCGATCGTGGTGGTGAATACTACGGTCGGTATGACGGTTCAGGTGAACAACGTCCAGGGCCTTTTGCCAAATACCTAGAGGAGTGTGGTATCGTCCCACAATACACCATGCCGGGCTCTCCAAGCATGAATGGTGTAGCGGAAAGACGAAATCGCACTCTACAGGATATGGTAAGGAGTATGGTTAGCCATTCTTCCTTACCAAAGTCACTCTGGGGTGAGGCATTAAAAACTGCAGCATACATTCTCAATAGAGTACCAACAAAAGCAGCTGCTAAAACACCTTATGAGCTTTGGTTAGGCGAAAACCTAGCCTAAAGCATTTCCATGTTTGGGGATGTCCAGCTGAAGCAAGGCCTTATAAGCCTCATACGGATAAATTGGACCCCAAAACAGTTAGCAGCTATTTTATTGGCTATTCTGAGCGATCAAGGGGCTATAAATTTTATGATCCCAACTTAAAGTCGATTTTCGAGACGGGTACAGCTGTATTTTTTGAGGATATTGAGTTTGGGGGGAAGAATCAAATAAAGGATTTTGTCTTTGAGGAAGAATCAACTTCTACTTCGGTTAACGAGGAGTTGATTCCTATTCCGATTTCTTTAGACAATGATCAGGATTCTCATCCGGTCATTGAAAATATCGGAATAATTCCAGAAAATCAAGACAATGTTAATCTTCCAGAGGTGCAAACTCAACAACCTCAAGAAGAAGCTATTGAGGAACAAGTGCCATTGCGGCGATCTACAAGAGAAAGGAGAAGCACTATGTCGGATGACTATGTATTTCTTCAGGAACATGAGGATGATCCTGGTATGACGGAAGATGATCCCATCAATTTTCGTCAAGCCATGGATAGTTCCATTTCAGAAAAGTGGATTGATGCAATGAATGAAGAGTATAAGTCTATGCAAGACAATAAAGTTTGGGAACTTGTCCCATTACCAGAAGGTATGAAACCTATTGGTTGTAAATGGATTTTTAAAACCAAAAGGGATTCAAGAGGTAATGTGGAAAAGTATAAAGCTCGTCTTGTGGCAAAAGGCTTTACTCAAAAATATGGGATTGACTATAAAGAGACTTTTTCTCCGGTTTCAACCAAAGACTCTTTTAGGACAATCATGGCACTTGTTGCACATTTTGATATGGAGCTACATCAGATGGATGTAAAGACGGCGTTTCTCAATGGAGACATTGATGAAACAATCTATATGGTGCAACCAGAAAACTTTGTGTCAGGAGATCCAAAGAATATGGTTTGCAAATTAAAGAAATCCATCTATGGGCTTAAGCAAGCGTCTCGTCAGTGGTACCATAAATTTCATGAGGTAATTCTCTCATTTGGTTTTGGAGCGAATTTAATTGATGATTGTGTGTATCACAAATTCAGTGGGAGTAAACACATATATTTGGTTTTATATGTGGATGACATTTTGCTTGCCACAAATGATATAGGCTTATTGCACCAAACCAAGAATTTTTTGTCAAGAAATTTCGAGATGAAAGATCTTGGTGAGGCCTCATTTGTATTAGGAATTCAGATACATCGGGATCGTTCTCGAGGTATTCTTAGATTGTCACAAATGGGCTATATCGATAAAGTACTTAAAAGATATGGCATGCAAGATTGTAAACCAGGAAGCACCCCGGTCGCTAAGGGAGACAAATTTAGTCTCAAACAATGCCCTAAAGGAAATCTTGAAATTCAGGAAATGCAAAAGATTCCATATGCTTCGGCAGTTGGAAGTCTTATGTATGCTCAGGTTTGTACGCGTCCGGATATTGCGTACATAGTTGGCGTATTAGGCAGATATTTAAGCAACCCAGGTATGGATCACTGGAAAGCAGCTAAAAGGGTTATGAGATATCTGAAGAGAACTAGAGGTTACATGCTCACGTATCAGAGGTCAGATAGTCTTGAGATCATTGGGTATTCTGACTCTGATTTTGGAGGATGCCAAGATAGTTTGAGATCCACTTCGGGCTATGTCTTCATGTTGGCTGGTGGAGCCATTTCTTGGAGGAGTTCCAAACAGGGACTCACAGCTTCCTCCACCATGGCAGCAGAATTTGTAGCATGTTATGAGGCATCAAATCATGCAATATGGCTGAAGAGTCTTGTCACGGAGCTGCGCATTCTGGAAGGGATTGAAAGACCCCTTAGATTATTTTGTGACAACAAATCAGCTGTATTATATTCTAACAACAATAGGAGCTCAACGAAGTCAAAGCATATCGACATCAAGTTCCTAGTTGTGAAGGAAAGGGTACAAAGTGGACAGATTTCTATAGAACACTTGGGTACAAACTCCATGGTAGCTGACCCTCTGACAAAGGGTTTGCCACCTAATGTCTTTCTTGAGCATACTGCTCGTATGGGAGTTTTAGAGATGGATGATCTCTAGGTTGAGTGGGAGTTTATAATTATGATTGTCTTTCAGTTTGTTTTATAGATACTCATGTATTTGTTATTCTGATCAGTATTAAAGCATCATTCAGTTCATTACACTTTGTACAATTGAGTTAAAGTTTGATCTCACTAAAGTTAAAGTTGGACCAGTTGAAAATTGACATGAACAGATCACCTTGCATGTAATTTTCATGCCACTAATTCATGATTGATCTATGTCATTTAGTTATGTTGATGTATGTGACCATTGATAGGTTTAGTTGTGATTGATACAACGAAGACCGCTTTGATCCTATGTTAATATGACTAATGGACGAGATTGTTAGGAATGTCCTCGGATTTGATGACAATATTGTGCACACTAAGGATATATCATTCATTTTAATTATATATATGTCCAGTGGGAGATTGTTAGCATCTAATGGGACATTTGTATAATTAATGAATATATATGGTCATCAAAATTATTAAGTCAAAATTTGTGATCTAAATTTTATTTGGAATTTGACTTAAGGACATAATTGTTATGAATTATAATTGTGGATACCATTTTTGTATTTCTAATTTGATGAGGGGCCAAATTAGAAATATGCCAATCTTTATAAGGGGTTATGGTCCCCAAAAGGCAGAGCGACAGAATTATTTTCTGAATCCCCATCGTCAGAAAAACTACGGAAACCTAAGGAACTCTGCACCTTTTGGAAGATCATCCTCGGCTGCTAGCGATGGATTCCGGTACGCTTCCGAATTTACTTCTTGTTGTTTCTTAAGAATTGGATAGACGATACATGCGTTGAGATTTCTCAACATTAAGGAAAATACCAACATCAAGTACTATTGTACTATTGGCAGATTTAAGAGATAAGAGAAGAAGGCTTTGTTTTTTGTTTACTGATGGTGTTGGGAATGAAATAACTCCACCAGCCAAAACTAGGAGAAACTTCAACAGATGACCAATCATTATTTAACACAACATAACTTCAACATTATACATAAAATGCACCTTTGTGATCAAATTGCTCCTTTTTTATTATTATTTGGTAATCCAGATTGGTATGTTCCGCCCTATTAATTTCGGAGGTAGATTATTTTCTGTACTGATTCATCTACTCAATAAATCTAGAAAACAATTTATGTACATTTAGAGTTCGACCTTCAAATATTCATCTCTATTGGAATTCAAATTTTAATCTTTGTTATTTGTTTCCCTAAGGGGGTGTTTGGTTGGGGGTTATCATTGATAACCTTGGTTATCTGTCCAAGGTTATCGTTGATAACCTTGTTTGATTCAGATTATGATTGATTCCCAAATAATACAACCTCACCGCCACATTAACAAATGGGTTATCATCCGGTAATGTGATTACCTTGGTAGCCTAAGGTTTTCTACGATTTCTGAGGTTAACAAAATTTTTTCCATGATTACCTTTCGAAACTAAGTCAATTAAAAAGTACTATGAAATCTAATTAAAATCAAATTATTTAATTCAATAAATTTTAATTTAAATATTTATAAATTAAAAAATAATTTATTTTAAATTTAAAAAATAAAATTAATGAATTATATTTATTAATTTAATGAATTATTTTATTAAAATAATTATTTTAATAAATTATTTTATTAAAAAATATATATTTTTAAATTTTTTTAAAAAATAACCAATTATATTTATTAATTTAATAAATTATTTTATTAAAATAATTATTTTTAATGAATTATTTTATTAAAATAAAATTATCATATTATCTTTATTAATTTAATAAATTATTTTATTAAAATAATCATTTTAATAAATTATTTTATTAAAAGAAAATTTTATTTTAAATTTAAAAATATAAAATTAAGGAATTATATTTATTAATTTAATGAATTATTTTATTAAAATAATTATTTTAATAAATTATTTTATTAATATATATATAAATTTATTTTAAAATTTTAAAAATAAAATTAACAAATTATATTTATTATTTTAATAATTTTTTATTAAAATAATTATTTTTAATGAATTATTTTATTAAAATAAAATTAACAAATTATACTTATTAATTTAATGAATTATATTAAAATATAATTGAATGAAGGGTAATATAGTAAATATAAAACTGATTATGTTTTATTCCCTCTAAATAAATAAAGTAAATCAAACAACATTTAGGTTATGTTTTATACCCCATAACCTTGGTTATGTGATTATCTGGTAATCATATAATCAAGGTTATATATTATAACTTGAACCAAATGCACCCTAAGTACTTTACCACTTGCTACACCGTAAGGACTGAAATTGCTCTTTAAGCCTGTATATTAGTATCTGTTGTATATATTGAGCATCATATTGAAACTCTTGTTGGGAGATAATTGTCATTCCATTCCACCCTAAGCGCATACAAGGCAATCTCATCTTAAAGAGAGTGTCTAACTTTTATCGTGACCTGATGACTTCTCCTTCGATCCTTAGGTAGCGTTTGGTTTCAGAGACAGGGACACAAATACAGAAACAGAGTAGAAATTTTTGTCTCTGTCCCCGTTTGGTTTTGAGAGACAGATACAGAAATAGGATTTCTGTCTCCGTCTTTGTCTCCATTTCTGTCCACTGTAAAAATGGGGACACTGAAACGGAGACGGAGACAAAAACTACCCATCTCCGCTTCCGGCACCGTCGCGCCGCCGCCCGGTCACCGCCGGCCGCCAGGCCGGGCGCGTTGGACGCGCAACTCGTCGGCGCTCCGGCCGACGTCGGATTGTGGCGGAAATCCGGCCGGAATCCGACCAAAAACAGAGCCCTGCGCGCCCCAGCCACTGTTGGCCGGAATTTGGCCGGATTCCGATCGGATTTCGACCGAATCGGGGTCGGAGTCCGACCGCAATCGACGCGCCCGGCGCCGGCGCGTCGACCGCGGCCGGACTTTGACCCCGATTCGGCCGGAATCCGACCGAATTCCGACCGAAATCGGCCAACAGTGTCCCTGTCTCTGTATTACCAAACACGATACAGAGATCATTGTAAATGCGTCCCTGTCTCTACTGTATTTCTGTATTTTTGTATTTCTGTCTCTGTATTTCTGTCTACTGTAAACCAAACGCAACCTAAGATCATCCATGTCCTTGTCCTTCGATGCTTGGGAGATCTTTAGTGATAATTTCTTTGAATTTTTGAGTCAAGTAAGATGCTCGAGATCATGAAGCTTAAGGGATTTATATGAGATCATTCCTCTCATCTTAGATTCGATTATAATTTATAAGTAGCCCTCGGGACATACCGGAGTTGGTTACGACGGAATAGATTTGTAAAAGAGGACAAGAGTTCGAATCACCGAGACAATACTCTTTTCCGTCGTGGCCAACTGCAGTTTCTGGATTTACCTTATCACAGATGATTGTGAGGTCGATCGTGTGGGGCCGCTGGAATGACGGATTCCACTTTTTGCAGAAGATTATAAGTAAAATATAGTGGTTAAAATGATATTTTTTGAAAGTATGAGTGCATTTTTGAAAAGTATGTAAACTACGGAACAAAATAAAATTTTCTTTTCAAGCAAAATAAAATGATCCCACCCTCGCCGGCTCGCCGCGGATCCTCGCCCTCCCTCCGCCGCCCTTCTCTGCCCCCTCCCTCCGCCGAGCAACCTTCTATCATGCTGAGAGCCATCGGTCGCCTCCGAACCCCACTCCGGTCGCTGCCCAAACCCACCCCCCTCTTTCCTTTCTCTCCTCCTTTGCCTCGCTTCTCGCCGGTCCTCCCCTCGACACCTTCCCTTTCCGCTCCGCTCACCGCTGCCTCCTTCTCCTCCACCCGCCGGAGTAGAGGGGAGACCGATCAAAATGAGACTCCAACGGTCAGCGTCTCTCTGTTCGGTCGTGACCCCGCGCGACCGCCGAAGCTGTTCGTGGTCCAGCCCCGCCTCCGCCCCGACTCCCTCCTCAAATCCAAGCTCGCCGAAGCCCTTAACCTCGCGAATTCTCTTGAGGAGCCTAGGGATGGATTCTTCGAGGAGGAATTTAGCGCCAAGGAGCAGCCTCCCCATATCGTTGTGCAGAACCCCGCTGCCAGATCGCACAGAATGCATTCGGGTTTGCTTCTCGCATGGTTTCCTTTTCAAGTGACAGTTTTGTCTGCATACTTTGTTTGTTCCTTCTATATGGTTACATCGTGGAATGCTTTTGTCGTATAAGTGGGCTTACGACTTTTTTTTTCCCCCTTCGATCTATATCAGTGTATCATACACGTCCTCTGGCAGTTTAGTTGGACTATGTTTAAGTCGGTTGAAGATATTTCCCAAGTATGCTGTAGGTTGATGTTTCTAGCATATGGAAAACAAGTTAGTTGGTTCTTGGTGGTAAATATTAGTTAGCGTATTTAGAAGGAACTGAAGGCATGGTTCCATAGACAAGCGAATGCTGCTCAAAACAATAATAGGATGTTGTTGTTCTTGTAGCTACTTCAATCAGAGCATAAGCTACTGCTCAGTATTGCTCAAAAACATTTGTACTTGCACTTTGTCTTCTTTATCATTTTAGATTATCGTGCTTTTTGGACAATTTGGCATTGTTTATATCAAGCGTGGATAGCTGTTAGTAAGTTTGGAGTTGGTGCACATATTCTTCTGAAGTCTGGACTTCTCTATTATGGTTTAGATGATGGAATCAGAGACATTTTGTACAGTACTGGTTTCACAATTTATCCTAAGATCCTATCCCGTTGTTGATATATTATGTAAATCCTAGTATCTAAATCAGTTGAGACCAGTTGTCTGAATGAGCAAGGTTGTTGTTTATGACTATTTTCAGCTAACAAGAAAATTCATTAGTAACTTCCACTTACTAATTATCTTGTAATTTGTTGCCTCTGGTAATGGTGCTACAATCTTATGGATTCAATTTTATTTTTCTAATATTGATGTAGTTAATAAAGAATAAGGAGGGGCGAGCAGGTAAACTTTATTTATTTGGAAGAAATGGTAATCTCAATTCATACTCCACCTTGGCATCAACTTCTGTCAATTTTGGCATATTGTCAATGAAATATTTTACCATATCTTACCGACAATAAAATATAGCATGTATACAAAAATAAATCTCAATGATTTATACTGAGCATTATCCCAATCATAATGCTTCTTACAAGCAGTCACCATCAAACTGCTCGAAACATAATGTTTTGCCTATCATTTAAATCTCTATTCAATGTGTTTATATTGTGTAGATACAGAATATTTTATGAAACACTAGCTGTCATAGCTGCTTATTTTGTTTCCTTGATGTTGCTTTTAGAATACGGAGTTAGTGTGCTAGGCTTGTGTATATATCTTCAGCAGTATGATAGAATGATATATAATAATGAACCAGATTCAGGATTTAGTTACATCACAGTAGGGGATGCAAGAACTTGATGTAATAGCAATACCAATATGCATTTTTTTTGCTTTTTAATATCAACTGAAACACACTGCTTTTTCATTATCTTACACTTGGTGTAACTTCTAGTTTAGGAAACATTAAATGTAAGAAAAAATAGCCTCATAAAACCACAATTTGCATGGACCGACCACCCTCTTTTGGGTCTAAACTAGTGAGAATACTTAGCAGCATGTGACCTCCTTATAAACCAAATAAGCTAAGCTTGACAATTGAAGTCTTGTTTGTTTATTTGTTAACCTCATATTTAATTAAAACATCTTGAAACTGTTACATATATCTTCATGTTATAGTTGATAGATACCTTCAACGTTATGATAAGATTCCTGGGTAAATTTACTATTGTAGAAAGATAAAGTTGTGAATACCTAGATGCTTTACGGAACCAAATTGGTCTTAATGTCATGTATTTGTCAATTGGTCCAGTATTTAAATTCGAGTTTTTGATTTTTTTTGAGTCATTATGTAGACGTTTTAAGGATCAAGATGATAGGTATCGTGAGGTGCATATCTCATCTATCTTAGTACAGCTGTATAAGATCCTACCATTTAACAAAATACTTTTAATTTTTTTTTTCCATTTATGCTTATTTGATATCTTAATATTCAATATATATTATTATTGGGAACATTTTGAATTTTGCATCATTTTTATATCATGAAGCATAATTAAAATTGTCGTAGTAGTAGTGAAAATTTGGCAAAGTGGTTTTCCTCCAAGAGGGAAGGGGGACCAAGAACACAATACAGTAGTAGTGAAAATGCTAGTGGCATGGGTGATGGACTGACATCGAGACATTTTGGCCCGCACTGGCTTTAGAGGGAGAGAGGATCATGGCTGACTCTTCGACAAGATGCTTCTAATTAATTATTATGTAAATAATTAATTATAATAAAATGTTAATTAAAAGTTATAATTTATATTAAGTAAAATTAATCATATTATTGCTAATAATTCAATTAAATAAGTATCTAAATCTTACCAACACAACACAATACAGTATCGAAATTGTATCTTTTTGGGCAAAGGTTGAAACTTTGATATGGTTTAAGATTTTAAACCTTGGTTGGATCTTCTGGTCTAGGCAAAAACAGGAGGGAGAGGAGGGTTTTCAGTTGGCATGGGTACAACAAGAGATACACTGGAGGGCTTTTGGTGGACTTACAATGAGGGCTTTAGGTGGAATTACAAAGCAAGTGGGAAGTGTTAGGAGGCCAAGAACATAATGGAGAACATGGTGGTGAAGAATAGGGGAGGAGAGATGGGCACGCTTTGCAACATGGAGAAGAAGCAACCTTGTTGGGGGGAGGATACGGGAGGAGATACATTGCATAAATAGCTGGCTCTAATACCAAGTGAAAACGTAACATAGATATGCTAATGTTGTATCAAATAGGAATACAACCCAAGTATTTATAGACTCTAGAAGAACTAACTAATCTATAACGTAGGGAATTAGACTAGGTAAATACAAAACTAGGTAATTTATTCTTATTATACATGTAGGTTATTCACAATGGAATACAAATGTTAAGTTGTTGTGTTTTTATGTATCATGTAATAGCTCCTGTAAAATTTATGACAATGGCATGAGTGAAAAGGATCGACTTAGAAGATAAAAAAGACTTCTCTTATGAAAAGATTTTCCATATGGTATACTTTCAATTTATGTAAAGCTTCAAATATCTATTTGAACGTAGGTACATTCTACTACTAAGATTGAGAATCTTAAGTAGGAATGGTGGTCAAAGTTTCATAGATCAGATGATAGGAGCATGATCCTAGCTTAGATTCTACCATGATTGGCATCTGGATCTAGGCTGTTGTTTTCTACTTTCAGGAATTTTCTATGAAACTTCTTTGGCTAAATACTAGAAATTTAGAGCATAATTTCTATTTTTTGTTTGGTGAATAAATTGGTCTTGGAAAGTGGAAATAGAAATTTGTGAAAGTTATACAAAATTTGGGAAAATTTTGGATATGCAAAAGAGGACAAAAATGGAGTATGCTAATTTTATTTCTTTTGTATGGTCATTCATGCAAGAGAACATGAAGAACATACCTGGGAAAGATAGAAAAAATGTGGAGTTCACTAAAATAGAACTTGTTGAAGTATATGCTACAATTTTATGCTTGTTATTATTTTATTTTTAACTTCTTGGAAAATTGTTTAGCCTAGCAGAAAAATAAGTTCATGAATCGGCTAGGGACTTTTTAGTATATCAGATAACCTTTCCAACTCTTTGCATAGGGTTGTAATATTGGGTGAAACTTTTCTATTCCAGACAAATATTTTGGAGAAGGGACAGTTGAAAATGTTAAATGCCATCTTACGGCCTTTGAAACAGAGGTACATTCCAAAACTTTTCTAAAGGAACTAATTGTTACTTGTCACTTTGAAATTTATGACATACAATATCAGTGGTTAAGTGGAGGATCTCTCCTTGAAGAAATGCTTCCTCCTCCCTCCTCACTTATGCACTCGTCAGATTTGTGTTATATACCTGGTTTTCGTGTAATGTGCATGTCATGAGGGAACAAGTGAGAATGGGGGATCTTGGCGGGGGAAAAACAAAACAAGGAGCCTTCTTCAATTAATCATTTCAAATTATATTATTTCATGAGTGATCATCCAAACAAGATCAACTGTAGTTGACATCTACATCTGTATTGGCCATATTGAGCTCTCTAACACTAGTATTGCCCTGTTTCTGGTGGAGCATTTACGCATCCCTAATTCTGCCCTTGTGCCATTTTTTTTATCAATTGACTGTCTCACTAATATCACCTGATAAAAAAATGATAATTAAAGCTATAAATAAGAGCAATTTCTAAAGTCCATGTTATTTTACACTTATGCTTATTTCTTGTGACATATAAGTTTGGTTGAATCATCGTTGAAAGAAGACTTGAGTGATTGTTCATTGAGATTTATATTTTAAGATTGTGATACTCAACTAGACTTGACATCTTGTCTGCTTAAACTAGGGGATAGCCAAAAGAGGTGATCAACTTGCCGGACCTAGTACCTGGGTATTTGGATCTGTAGTTGTGAGGGACAAATGGACCAGAGATAGTTGAGAAAGAATTCACAGTGTATTGTAATATGTAGATTAATAAAATTGCTCTATGAGAAATCCTAGAAAGTAGCCCTAGCTAGAGAGTGGACTCAATCAAGGAACCTATCTAAATCCTCTGTTGAACAGTTACTTGGATTAAGTTTTTTTACCTACTTGCATGCTTTGTGTACATTTTTTATTTTGGAAATTAAATGCTGTAAACGCTATACAGATTACCTGCTTGACTATGCTTACAAGTTTGTGAATTGTGGATTGTTGATTTAGATATTACAGGTTGTAAATTGATAGGCTACATAATTTATATAGCACAGAAGAAAGACAACAAGACATGATCTATTTTGTCCAGATCATTCCCAATAAAGGGAAGGGTTCTTTTTAGAGGATCCCTCTTCCCTCTTGTTCCTGTTTAGTCTCCTTCCTTTTGAAAATAGTTTTTAGATTGCTTTCTTTCTCGCTCTCTTTTTCTTCTGTTTTGTTTATTTTACTAGTAACAATAGGTGATGACATTTGCCTAAATAGTAGATACTAGTGATAATTAAGAGAATATTAATGATTTAACCAATAGAATTTCTGAATTTAATGAAAATAGAAAGAACAATAGCCAAATAGCCAATGAAATTGAAATAATTAATCATAAATGTAGTTTGGGTTCAAATTCTATATATAACGGAACCAAATATGGATGGTTTTTTCTATAATGGTAGAGAAATTAAAGAGACTTATGATTTCATGTACTTCAACTTGAAATTCTCTTTACTCATTAAATGAGTATATGATTGAACCATATCTGTCATATCTGGTTGGGTGATACCAACTGTTCCGGCCAAGTACCGCGGATGGTCAAGCCACAAGTCAACAAACAGTCCGATGCAGATGACCTCCTGGATGAACTAAGGCACGGGAAGATTATCTGAACTTGAAACACACTTCAAAGAAGAGGTTAGATTGATGTCGGAGAGTCCCGGCAAGCCACTCCGACGTTCAAGTTAGGGTTCCGAAGGAGATGATGAAAAGAAGATAATGTTAGTAGAGTTTTCGGCAGCGAACCTCGAATATGGTAATGGGTCAGACCTTTTATAGCCTGCTTCTAGCCTCTTCACGTTGGATAGGCCAGAACCCTTATAGCTACCGACAGAAGGGGACCAGATCCGACAACTATTTCCTCTTGGTCTTATGTGCAGAAAGAGGGGTATCCAAGGGGACCGAGTCTGACAACTTTGTATTCTCTTTGGCCTTATATGCAAGAAAAAAGGGGTATCTGAGGGGACCAGATCTAACAACCTTGTAACCGCTTGTACGTCCTCAGACTGTTGTCTGTCTGTAAGAATATTCGTGTTCTCCTCTAGCAAGCTACGTAAGATGTATATACGTCGAAGGCATGATGACGGAACCCCGGATGAGGCAGAGCGAGGTGGAGTGGTCGAGGTTAGACTGGCCGAGGCGAGGCTGGCCGATACGAGGCGCCTGAGGTGGCTGAGGCGAGACTGGTTGAGACGAGACGCTTGAGGTGGCCGAGGCGAGACTGGCCGAGACGAGACTGGTTGTGACGAGATGCCTGAGGTGGCCTAGGCGAGGCTGACCAAGACGAGACACCTAAGGTGGCCGAGGTGAGGCTGACCGAGACAAGATTGGCCGAGACGAGCTTGACCGAGATGAGATGACTGGGATAGTCGAGGCGGGGTTGTCCGAGATGAGACCGGTCGAGATGGTCTTGGGGGTCCAAGTCGAACCTCAACCAAGCCCAAGCTGCGCTTGAAGCCCAGTCTGAGCCCGAAGTAACAGACATACCACATTGGCGGGGTTGGGTCCGTGTTGATCTGTATTGAGTTAGTCTTGACTCATATTGCTACGCCGACCTGGACCATGACCTTCGCATGACTCTTGACTTTACCCGGGGAAAGTCACGTCCTTCACAACACCCTCATCACCAACTAAAATAATGATCCAAATCTTCCTTCATAACTCCCAAAACTTCTTTCCAGTTGCTCCATTCCACGCCTCATTTCATAGGGAGCCTCAAAGTGGCTCTATTTTATTATATTCCATCTATATCCCAATTCCATTCATGTAATATCCCTTTGATGTCATTGACGTAAGCGATGTAATTTATAGTTTATTTGTTTCTATATATGGAAAGTTAAGAAATTATCATTTGGAGCTTTTCTGATAATTGTAACTATTTAAGATTATAACACTAGTAAATTAATAATGATTAGATCATTTCAATCACTTTTAATTATGTTAAATAGCGGTTACTTTTGTGTCCTTCGACACCTCACGCTTCTTTAATCAATTCATACTTGTCTAACTAATAAAGCTTTTTGGTCATCTTTTAGTATATTGATACTATCTTAATTTATATTTTCTCATTTTATGATTATTGAAGACACTCATAATTAATTCAGGATAATGACAATTCATTTTCTCTTTTCCCATTATCCCAACGCATCCACTTTAATATTTTCCTATATACTGTACACTCTTTAAACATGTTTTTCTAATTGCCAAACACTCTGTATCATAAAAAGGATGGCTGATCCTTCGACAATATTATTAAACTTTTGTGTCATGAAGGGGCAATGCCAATCACACAAAAACTCCAGAAGCTTCTACTTAACCATCCACTTTTTACTTATTAATGATATTGTAAAATAATAAGACAATATTTCTCTCTCTGTCTATTTATAAGCCCCTATTTATACATGAATATAGGGGTACTGAATTATAAAAAAGAAAAACAGAATATTTATCCTTAACAGAATATTTTAATAATTCCTAAATATTTTAACAGATATCTTTATTATTATTATTTAAGTACCAAAATCCTCTTTTTAACCAAAGGCATGGATGATGAAAATACGACTTCAGAAGTTTCTCACTATTTGAGTCATTCACATTTTATGCTATATATTATCTTGGTGCAAAGGTAAAGTTACTGTCGTGTGACTTGTCATGAGTTCGAGTCGTGAAAACAACCTCTTGCAATGTAGGATAAGATTACATACGATAAATTTTTCCCCGGGATTCCATATTAGCGGGAGCTTCATACACCAGGCTACGTTTTATTTGTTGGGTTGCAAAGGTGCAAACATAGTCCCACATCTATAACACATGGAAAAGATCATGGGTTTAAAAGGATGGAAGATATCTCCATTGGCATGAGGCCTTTTGGGGAGAGTCCAAGAGCAAAACCATGAGGGCTTAGGCCCAAAGTGGATAATATCATGTCATTGTGGAGATGCAGACATCCTCGGGGACCCTACAAGTGGTATCAGAGCGAGGCCGCTCTTTACCGGACTAACCGCCGGATGAGCCATGATCCGGATCTAACCATGTGGGTTGAACCTTAAAAAACAAAGGAAGTAGGGTCTCCCGTGTTTGAATCAAGGACCAGACACCGGGCAGGAAGTCCTAGTAGGTCGGGTAGACCGAGGGGCATGAAGTCCTGGTTGCGGCTGGACAGGAAGTCCTAGTAGGTCAGGGTGGACGGAGGGGCAGGAAGTCCTGGTTGCGGCTGGGTAGGAAGTCCTAGTAGGTCGAGTGGACCGAGGGGCAGGAAGTCCTGATTGCGGCTGGACAGGAAGTCCTGGTGGGTCGAGGATTTAGACATCAAACGGAGGCTTTCCGTTTGAGGGGGGCCTGTGGTCCTTTGTTTGAGGGGGGGATTGTTGGGTTGCAAAGGTGCAAACATAGTCCCACATCTATAACACATGGAAAAGATCATGGGTTTAAAAGGATGGAAGATATCTCCATTGGCATGAGGCCTTTTGGGGAGAGCCCAAGAGCAAAGCCATGAGGGCTTAGGCCCAAAGTTGACAATATCATGTCATTGTGGAGATGCAGACATCCTTGGGGACCCTACATTATTATTGTCCAACAAAATTTCATTTTGTTGAATAATATATCCTAAATATCTAAAACTCCGATTTACAGAGATATATTATTCTCCATTTTAGTTATTCCCTTCTTTTCTTATTATTGAAGCTACATTTTAGTTCTATTTAGCGTAAATTCCATAGGATCTAAAAATTCTCTTCACAAACGATGCTTCGAGTTTATCCTATTTACAATCATATCAAGAATAATATATCCTCTATATATAATATGCATCTGGAAGGTGTGTGCTCTAATAAATTAGCGAGTTTCTAGTACTGCTGCAAGTTGATAAAGAGGGAAAGAGGTCGCTATTGATGGAATTCTACAATTATAAGAAAATTATTTTGCGCTCATAGTAGCCACAACACTAGTAACCACATCAATCACTTTGGTATAATGATTAGATATTTCTTTTTCTAAAGTTTACAACAATAACTTCCTAGAATTTGTTCTAATTTTTTCGAAGAAAATAAAAACAATGTGCTAATGTTTCTTTTCTCAATATTTCTTCACTGGATCTCTTATGATATATATCATCTGTAGTTAAAATTAGAACAACGACATAAGTCACTTTTTATTATATTAAATTGATACTAGAAATCTAGAATTCTTTTCATCCGTTCATCCTACATTTTCATTTTAAAATTTTGTGAAATCATATTTAACCTAATTATAGCTTGATCTCCTTCCCCCCAAAATTCAAAGGAAAACCATTTAGACCTACATTTTCCTACATTTTTCTTGAAACTTCTTTAATCAGTTGACCTAATTTTATAGACACATCTATAATAAGTAACATCTAATAGTTAGCAGATTGTCAATGCCAGACCCAAGCTTGGATGAAAAATGTTAGGATTGCGCTAGACCTTGATAGCCAGCAAAGAACAATGAAAAAAAACTCTCGATCATCCTTAACTGAATTTATTTTATACCAACGTGCAATTTTAGTACATTTAATTCAAGTTGTAAACTTCTGTGGTTCATATTTACCAAGTAAGTTGCTTGCAATTTCTATTTGATTAGCATGATGCACAACTTGGACAATTGAATTAGAGTTTGATTGAGATGCTTATCAAGTTATAAGAACACTAGTATACTTAATTTAGTGGGCTCACAGTTCACCTCCCCTTTGGCCTATCTTTTTTTTTGTTGTGAACAAATTATGGGACATTATGAGTTAATCTTCTGCAGAGGTCAGAACCTTCCCTCATATGCTGTCTGTTTAATGATGCTTGGTATGAATAAAAAACATAAGGAAACCTAATTTTTTGTTTTATTTGTATACCTTGTTAAACTGAATAAAGAAATTTTTAAAATTCATGCAGAATTCAATTTATTACGTTCAAGTTTGTTTTCAATTTTGTGATGTTAGCAATGAGATGGTCAGATGCATATCAAAGGAACCTAATCTAGAATTTTTTTAATACATTAATTATGCATCTTCTTTGTTAATTGTTTATAGAAAGCCTTAATTGCAAAATGTAAGATTATCTTTTGAAAACAATATGAAACTCTTCTATTCTCTAATATAGGTAGGAGATGTTTTTTCTCATTTGTTTGTTTTATTTTTGTGACATTGTTTTTCTTTATTACATTGAACAGAATAACATAGATGCAGTTTTCGTCAATGCAATCCTTTCTGGGATTCAGCAAAGGAATTTGGAGGCAAGTTGGAGTACTTTTGCATATAATTTTTGTTTTGATAAAAATGATATGTAGTCTTCAATCGTTATTGATTCTTATTTAAGATTTTTCATCTTTATGTTAAGCATAGAAATCCCTGGGAATTCTTAAAACTTTTAATGTCATGTGTGTTAATATTCTTTAGCTAATCAGTAGCACAAACTTGAATTGAACTTGCCATGATTGCAAATAAATATGATAAATGACTTTCATAAAGGCATCAAGTATAAAATTTTATGCCCCTTTGAAGTGTTACAATGGTTGTTGATAATTAAAGAGAGCTTATCGATGTACAGTAATTGTACTGGTGTACAGGAAAGATTAATATATAATTTAATATCTGCTGCTAGTATACTGTTAGTCTAATCTTCAGTTGATGTTAGCATGGTTAAATGAGAAGGTTATATAGATGTATGATATTACTGTATCATAATGTGATTTAGCAGGTTGCTTGGGGGAAACCAGTCTTAGATCGTGTAGGACTTATTATAGAGATATTCAATGCTCATGCTGAAACAAAAGAAGCAAAATTGCAGGTATCTTAGTTTTTTATATGTATTTATATGTACAAAACTATGGTAGTTCACCTTTTACTTCTATATCCTTTTGCTGAGAAAGTCTCTTGCTTTTTAGGAACATGTTCTTATCTGTTCACAGCTGAATTACATCACTTAATCTGATTGCAACTTGTTACTCTCATTGCCATAGTCAGAATTAGCAGCCCTCGTGTACAAGAGAAGCAGACTTGTGCGAGTCCGTGGTTCAGGTGGCCGGCTGACTTTCGGGGGAAGTGGAGAAGCAGAAGTTGTCAGTGCTCGAGGGTGAGCATTATCCACTACCTTAGCAGTTGACTTAGCCCTGCTTTGCCAATAGTAGGGGTTTCACAGTAATCTTGAAATACTTTATGTTGCCAATGCTTCTTGAAATGCTTTCAGTTGCCAATGCTTCTTACCAATTTATATTGGAATAATGAATCAAGTGATTTTCCTGTTATAGCTTTTAGTTTTTCTGGTATGGTCCCGTTATGCAAATTAGGAATTTTAATTTTACAAGTTTAGACTTTGTAAAAGTTGATTTTGGCAGATCCTTTTATTTAGGGGAGTAAGTTAATTAAGTTTGTTTTGATTTGGTAATTATTTTTTTAGAGAATAAATGATTCATTCCAACCTAGACAGTTCTTTAGGTATAACAATATTTTTTTACTAGAATATTTTATTTTATTTACAATTTTATTTGGAGTGGATTTTGTAAAAAGATCTCAAACACATAATAATCTTTGATTTGTTAATTTGTTCTACGTATGAGATTGTTGGTTTTTGGTGCTGCATCATTTGATATGAGAGTTATATTCTTGGATTTTGTATTTGATACTTGTAGTTCTTTCATTTAATTTTTTTGTTTTGCTTCTTGTATTTCTAATAAACCCTAGCTTCCACCCTACCTAAAAACAATCATCATCATTTATTTATTATCTTATTTGTTTCCTAGTTTACTTTGCTTCCTTATTTCATTATTTTCAATTTTTATATCAGTCATGACAAGAGAAGAGATGTAGACTCTCAAAAAAACCAATTCTATATAACAATTCAGTAGACAACCTACAAAGATTCAAAGAATATGCTATATAACAATTCAGTAGATGACCTACAATGATTTAAAGAATATGCTCTATAACAATTCAGTAGTTTGGCAAGGAAAGAAAATCATGATAGACTAGATCACTCATTTAATATAACCTCACAAGTCTCACTTATACAAAATTGCATCATGATGATCATTGCATGTTTAGAGAAAATTGCTTCCGTGAAACCAATAATGGATCTTGGCCTAGGCATAATTTAGGAGATGAGACCATGTGTTGAGATAGAAGTCCAGTTTGATGGCTGATTAAACTTGGATGGATTTATAGATTGGCTAGCTGAAATGGAAGACTATTTTGATTAGGATAACATGACCCGTATGGAATGAGCATGAATTGTCAAAATCAAACTCGTTGGAGTCACTAAGAAATTTTAGTAAAGTATTACATCACAACATACTTTAAGAATGAACAATTTACTAGGTGGATAAATTTGAAATAGCCATCCTGAACGAAATAGAATATCAAAGTACATTAAGATACCTCCCATCCCATATTAATCATCGTTTGTATGATAATATTTCCTCCAATATTAATCATCGTTGAAAGGGACCAAACATATTCCCATACTAATCATCTTCTCTATGATAATCTTTTGCTGTGTGAGATTATTGGTTCCTGGTGACCATGCATCATGATGGCTATGCAATTGTCAAAATATCAATGCATACCATCTACATTACTCAAATACTTTTTCCCCGTACCTACATTGGCCCAGCCCCCTGACAACAACAATCCATGTTGAATAATGATATTCGTGTTATCCACAAAAATATTTAGAAAATGATGCATCAGACATCTAGATCGAACATGGTATGATCTTAGTTAGCCATGTCTGAGTAGCATAGCTCGGCAGTATTATGGGTTCTGATATTTGCTAACATGATATTATTACTACTAAATCCTAAATTCCTCCACAGAGTAGCTGAGTGATTTCTAAGCATTTAAAAGGATGAGTTTGAATGAAATACTGCATCCTGGAAGCAAGTAATTTTGTGAACTTCATCATATGAGGAAGTAATGCCTTGGAAGTTGTTGGAAATGCTTTTTTTTTCCTCAGGCTAAATATTTTAGTACTTTTCTGTAAGTTTTGGACACAAGACAAACAGGAAGTGTACTGTGTTTAATTATATTTGTTCTTTCAAATATTTGACATTCTTAACCTTTTTTTTTTTTTTTTTGCAGGAGAGCAAGTGGGGGGCGTGGCTTCATTAGTGGTGCTGGAGAAACTGAACTGCAGCTTCAACGCCGGAGGTTATTTTTAGATATCTTGAATGATGTTTCTTTTTTTCACACCTCATTTGATTCTCGTTTAATTTCTAGAAATGTTGCTTAAAGATTCTATTCCATTGAATAAACTCCAGAATCCAGGAACGTAGAACTTATCTACTATCCCAGATTGAGGAAGTTCGACGAACAAGGGCTTTGCAACGATATGCACGCAAAAGGCATGGTAGTTCATATGGCCATTCCTTGGCAACTGTTGCTGTTGTTGGATATACCAATGCTGTATGTGATTGCACGTGTCTCGTTTTCCTAGCTACTTATATTTTGGTTTAAATTATGGAAAAGAAACTAGACTAGTATCAATTTTCAGCTATATGTCTTTAGAGTTTCTAGTTGTTGCTGCTTTTCAACTTGATCAAAACTACTCTTCCTCATTTGAAACACCATTATCCAGGGCAAATCTACATTAGTCAGTGCTCTTTCCCAAAGTTATGTGTACAGTGATGATAGGTATTTCTACTTCACATCTAGTATTTTCTTTGTATGCATCTATGTCAAAATGCCTCAGCTTACATGGAATTTTACCTCTGCGTAGGTTATTTGCAACTGTGGATCCTCGACTGCGGAGTGTCATTCTTCCATCAGGGTATTTTTATTGTAATCTTCAATGCTTAATTAAACCCGTCTAACTAGGAGCTAGAATTTTTTTTATTTGTCTGTTTGTATGCACCAAATTATTCGCTGATCATGCCACCAGGAAGAAAGTGCTTCTCAGTGATACTGTTGGCTTCATCTCAGATTTGCCTGTACAGGTAATATAACTACTATTTTGTTTTGATGTGTCATCTGAGAAAACCTGGTCCTCTCCACTGCTTTTTGACAATGCTCATGCTAAATTTCAGTTAGTGGAAGCATTTCACGCAACCTTGGAAGAAGTAGTTGAAGCAGACTTGTTAGTAGTATGGTTTGCTGTTCTCTTATTAAAATTGATCTTGACTTGTTTTATTATTCTAAAGTTTGCATTTTAAAGAAAGTACGAGTCAATGGTATCCTGAATTTGTCAGCTCCTACAGGGTATTTATGTATTGCTTTATTTTACTGGATGAAGATCTAGCAGCCATATGAATACTGTTTTGGACTAGTGTTGTTATAGTACTAGTCTATCTAATGCCATACCTAATGGATATACTATCTGAATAAGGTATTGTTGATTACCTTGTTTGGCCAGCACTTTCTACTAGTTGAGATAAGTCACTCATCTGAAAATACTGTCAATATCATGTTGCTACATATTTGCAAGGGCTAGCAATATTAAACATTTGATATGTGATGCTTCTAGACAGTTTTCATCTTGATTTGTTTCTCTATCCTTCACCAGTCTTAGGATTCATTTATGATCTTAGTCTTTTTTTCTCCTATCGAGTTATTTAGTAGGGAAATATTTGTTAAATACAAGTTGGCAGACGAATTTCATATTCAGATGCTAAAGTGACTTAAAAGATTAACTGTTCTCTTATACTCTTGGCTAACATACGAACCCTACTTTTTCTGCAAAAACCAGAGCATGCCTAATACCTGATTGGGAATTCTGCAGCATGTGCTAGACTCCAGTTCACCTGATCTTGATGAACAACGTGAAACTGTACTGCAAGTGCTGAAACAGATTGGGGTATCAGAGGAGAAGATTCAAAATATGATTGAAGTTTGGAATAAAGTACTGCTATGCATATGATGGATAACAGATGTTAAAACCACTGTTTGAATTTATTTGATGTGTTGGTTAAAATAAGTTATTGATAATGTTGTTTTGATCTTTGTTAAGATTGATCTTCTTGAAAATAATGGCGAAGCTGAAGACTTTCTCGAAGAAGAGGAAAGCACTGGTGAAGACGGAGAAAAAACGCAAGAGGATGATGATATGGATTCTGATGGTTTATCTGATGAACTTATAGATGCTGAGGATGATGATTGTGATGACCAGACTTCTGAATTTTCACAAGAAGAAACTATGGATGGTGCTGATGACATGGACTCTTCTGGGAACACGGATTTGAATGATGTTCCCTCTGAACTTGCATCGGAGAGTCTGGAAAATTTTGATGTTCAAAAGGATGGTGACTGCTTGGTAGAATGGAATAGTAAGGATACAAAAGAAAGCCATGAAACCTGGGCAATCAATCGGGTGAAAACTTCTGCAGTTACAGGAGTTGGCTTACAAGAATTGCTGCATCTCCTAGACAAGAAGCTAAATTCAGATAAACCCTCCGAACAGAATACTTTTGGTCCTTACGATAGGAAATGGAGACCTTCATACTCTGCAGATGTTGAAAAGGCTACAGAGCAGTAGGTATTTAAGCAAGCACAAACAGTTTTCCATGGAGAACAATTTCTGGTAATTGAAATATATCACAATTATGAAATATTGTAGGTTGTTTTTTGTTGGAAGTGCAGTCGGATTGATACTTAATTTATCTCACGCTTCTTACTAAAATCTATGTACGTTTAATTAAACATCCCCTTTGTTAGTTTTTTGGCAAACAACAACTAACTAAACATGGTGCTTACAGTGCTTTCTTGTTTTAGTGAAATCTTTTATGGTTCCCTTGTGACAAATTCTAGTCTTGTGCTGCAGGTATCAATTTTCTTTGAAGAGATGATTATCCCTCAATGGACATTCTTTAGGAACTTGATTTGAAGAAGACGTACTTCTTTATGGAAATTTACTTCAGGTGATTGAATCATGCATTACGTTTCTTCCTAAATTCTTCTAAAACACAGTTTGGTTCGTATGGTAATTCAAGGCTGATGCTATTGTTGCAAGCTGAAGCAAAACTGAGGATTTAGGTTACAAAAGCCTGACCGAGAGAGGTTGTAATAAAAATGTAAGATGTCTTTACATTTTGTGATAACACAAGGGGTCCGTTACACATTCACTACAATTTTGCACCCTTTATTTGCTAATTTAAACTAAAATTATCCATGCATGCCCTATTAGTTCTTGAACTTAATTGTCGGTCTGATTATTATCTAATTAAATGTACGTAATTCCTTTTCGATGTGTACTAGAAACGAAGACATGGATGAGGAGACATCCATTGTGGGAATTGAGTGTAATGGGATGCCCGTGATAAACATCTGCAACCAACAAGTGGGTCATATATACTGGGAACTCCTAGATTGCAATGGATATTAATTGTTTCAGTTTAACAATTTTATCATCGTATTATCTATGCACAATCTTGTTTTATGACCAGCAAATACCTATTAAGTGTTATTTTTTGATACCTTTCTTTTTTTCCAAGTCAATGTTTACTGTTCATTTTCTTTCGGTTGGTTCCACTACGAGTATCATTCTATTCCATTTCAATCTAGATGCCATCTTGCCATTTAAATGTTTAAATTTGATGCAATGCCCAGCAAATACTCCTTTTGTATTGATTGTCTAACAAATGACTTAGTCTAAGTTTCTTTTGACAATTATCAAGATTACTTTTGATGGAAACTGATACATTATAACAAAGTATGATGGCCCGCCATTTAAATGTAAAAGTGCCCAGCAAATAGTAGATAACAAATGACTTAGTTAGGTCTTTTGATGGAAACTGTGGTATGACCGTAGTAAAAGTAATAGTAGATTGCTTGGGTCATTAATTGTATTACCGTTTGAGACTTAACATATTGCTAAATTATCAGTGCTATCAAGAAACAAAGTGGATGCAATATAAATAGAAGTTAGATAATCTTACTACTGAGCATCCATGTTGGTACAACGAAGGCAGATCAATCCTTCATGCAAGTATGCTATGCTGCAAGGAATAACCATGTTAAGAAGATCATAAAAAGCTTGAAATGTCAACAACTTGCACATAGGAAAGCAAATAGTGGGTTAGTTTCTTTAATCAAATTATCAGATGAACACAATGGGAGTTCCAACCCTTTTGCTGTTCCACTTCCAATGGCAATTTTCATTCTTATATCCCAGGTTAGTGGATTACATCAACATGCAACCACTGCTCCAAAGTGCCATTGCCAAAACAGAATTTTTCCATGCAGATGAATAATCAACAAGATAATGGGCTTCAATACTGGATAACAAAGTGCTTGTGATAGATTTGACAACCTTTTGGCACCTTCAGCACAATACCCAATGAGTCCAACAAGATTCTTATGCCTTACTTTTCCAATGGCTTCAACCTCCACTTTGAACTCCTTTCCACCATAGAGAAAAAAACCCATTAGCACAAAAGGTTAGCATAAGAACTTGTAATTTCCAAATAGACTATAAAATCTACTACTCTTATAACATCATCAGTAGCATCTATTTGTTCAACAAGATTAACTTGAGAAAGACAACCAAGCCTTGTGACCATTTCTTCTTAATTTCAGTAAATGCAAACATACTACTGTTGTAAGCGTGCCCAGTTTTTTTTATCAAGAGCTTGCCTAATTTGTTAGTACTGTTAATTGCGATTTTGGCATGCCTCATTCAGCAGTGTAACACTATGATAATGGTAAAATAGTTTCACTAATTAATAAAAATTAGAAAAGGGGAAAACCTAATAGATCAGAGGAGACAGAGAGAAACTAAGCAAAAGAAAAATTGCAAGATAAACAAACCTATGTATGCAGCTCAAAATTTCAACTAAAACAACACCCTATTTGGTGAAAAGTTCAACATGAATTCTCTAAGATCACACTAACCAGGAAGTTACTTAGCCCACAAATAGAGGAATTACGTTTATCATAAAAAAGAAATTGACACAGGAACATCTAGTGGTAAGTGAGTGAGCCAGATCTTATAATGCTACTATTGGAATTAAGAAAGGTTTAACCTTATTGAATTGTCTCAATCCAATGTAGTGTGGTGTAGTGCAGGGCGACAAGAAAAATGAAATTGAGAGAGGTTTAATCTTAGTCTGCCTCTCAAACGGAGAATTATCTCCCATCCACTGTAGTGTGGGGAAAAAAGAAAGAAAAAAAATGCGACATAGAATCAAAACGTTGTAATCTTTAACGTTGTTGCTTCAACGGCAAACAAGACCAATTGAGATCCACACTAGATGAGCCACATCAAAGCTACCAGCACCATACATTTTCTGATTCATCAACAGAAATCACAACATGATTCCCAAAAGCAATGCTATAAGCAGCGTGAATGAGTTGGGCTGGTCCAGATTAGCTTACTACTCACTTGTTTAGGAGATTTTTGACAGCGACAATGGAGAGATCCGATCCGGCAAAACACCGCGGTGAACAATCCCCCAACCCCCTCTCCAATCACATTCTCAGAGCTGAACCCCACGGTGGCTACCCCCAGCTCGGCCAGCGTGCATCATCGTCCCCATCCTATGTTCTCCATCTTCTTGATCTCCTTCTCCTTTTCCGCTGACACCGATAAGGAGGTGGAGGAGGAGGATGAAGAAGACGAACCCTCAGACGGTTTCACTATGGCCACCACCTTCTTGACCTCCTCAGACGTACCTTTAGCATCTTCAACTGGAGGGATCTCCGCGATCTCCTCGGTGGAGGTGGGAATGCGCGAAGCGGGACGACATTTGTCGCGTGAACAGCGGCAGCATCGGAGGAGGAAGAAGGGGAGAGCAAGGATGAGCGTATAGGGCAAGACCGAGAAGCGGCACAGTGGTCCGCCGGAGTGAATAGATCATAACTCCGCCCATCTCCTGCGGAGCGTGGCCATCTTGTTGCAGCGTTAGAACTAACCGTTAGGGAGAGAGAGAGGAGAGAGAGAAGAGCGTGGGAGTATTTATAGCAGAGTAATTGTATTCGGTAACGTTCTCACGGAGACCGACACGTGGCGTAGGAATGGGTATTCATTCGTCGATGCCTTGGCGAGGAAGCTGGCGACGGCCAGTGAGCTAGCTAGTGTTCCTTTCTATTTATCATAAGGTTCGTCTCACTCGTTTACGATACCCGCACACACACCAACAACCTCGCGGCCGGCCCTAGTGACGTCTCCAATAGCGATGCAGGTACAAAATCGGGCAGTTCAATTACATTTACGGTATGCGAATATTGTTTAATCATGAAAAAGAAATACTAATAATAGCAAAAATGCAGTGCAGGACGTCGCCGCCGTCGCACTGTCGCCGACGTTCCTGTTTGCTTAGCGGCGGAATCGCCATCAGCAGCAGCTCTGGAAGAAGGAACCACATCGCATAAAGCAAGTAAACGCGAGACTCACTATTCGACAGTGCCTACTTTGCCTTGCTTCCTCAGCTTGGCATACTCCCTGACGTCCCGGACGGTCCTTTTGAGGCAGATCCTGTGCTCATCCATGGAGGCTCTCACAAATTGGTGGAAATGGCCGTGACATTGGCTAGGAAGCCCGAGCCTGCAGCCTCGCTCTGCTTCTTCTTCTTCCAACAGGGCGCCTCTGGTTTCGCAGGCTCCATTTCTCTCCCAGCCTTGAGCACACAACCACCAGCTGTTTGATATAAAGCGGAGGAGAGGAAAGAGGAAGAAGGAACTAAAATTTCTGACATTGCGTGGGGAGTCCGCAGGTTGCGCAGGGGATTGAGCAATCGGCGACGTGTCGACCACGCGATGTGGTGGGATTAGGATGTGTGGCGTGGAGAATCCATGTGTGAAGGGATTCCATTGCTTTGGATGACTAAGGAAATAAGGAAAAAGTGGGTTGTGTTTGGTCGCTGTGGGTTGCACATGTCTATGTCTACGTCTCGTGCAATCTTCGATGTATGCATGATTATCCTCGCGGACGCGGAGATAATTAAGTTGGTACTTAAATAATAAAATTATTATATTAAGATCAATTTTTACAAAGGTGTAGTTTTTCATTTAAGAAATCGTTTGATATCGTGATTTATTTTTCTTCATCTTATAATAGGACCTATGATTAAGGATGTTTGAGAAGAATGAAATCATTTTTTTGCTACATTTGATGTATGCACACTTATGCGTCTTTGGGACATAGTTGAGTTGTTTACGACGGAGCAGACTTGTAGAAGAGGACAAGGATTCGAATCTCGACGAAGTCGAACAATATCCTTCTCCGTTATGACCAATTGCAATTTCTCGATTTACCTCCTTATAAATGGTCGTGGAGCCGACCGTGTAAAGCCGACCGTGTAAAGCAGCTGAGGGCAGAAGATGTATGCACACTTATACAATTTACATGGATCCAAATGTTTGCATGGGATATCACATTAAGAATCATGTTACTTTTTGAATTTACTAGATGAACAAAATGTGGAACTGAACTATCCACCTTAATATTAATCGGTATAAATTAGGTAACTAGTATATAAAAAAATGGATCTAAATATCTGCTTATTTGCACGTGTGCAGCCTATGTACTTAAACTGTTCGACCAAATGCCTGAATGAAAGTTAATATGATATCTTAAACTATTCAATTATTGACAATAAAATAAAATAACTATATTGGCACAATAACTCATTTAGATATTTTTGAAGTTTCGATGTCGGATAGAATAACGATTATTTTTGAGACGGAAGATTAGAAAGAATTATAGAGGAAATGAGTACGAAAAATCAAAAATGAAAAGAAGCTACTATAGTCGATTCCATGTTTATAAGTTCATAACTCCATTCCATTCCCATTTTGGACGGAATAGATCTATTAATTCTTTTATTCCACTTAGAGAGGGATCTTGAACTAAGAAATATACTTAGACGCTAAAAGGGTATCCTGAGCAATTGTAAGAATTGAGTTCATTGATATTTCTAGTATAGTGCATAGATGTTATCACACATACAATTATACTCAATTTAATGGAATTGTTTGATCCTAAAAGAGATCTTTTATAATTTCGCACGTAAGGGGTTATTTCTTGATTTTACACATAAGAGATTTCTAAGTTTTTATTGAAAAAGAAAAAATTATTCAATAATCAAAAAGTTCGATCAAAAATAACTAAATAGGCATATAAATAGATCCTAAATAAAACCTTATCTTGCAAAAGTCAAAAATACCCTAAAACTTTAAAAATAAAAAATTATTATAAATAGTAAAAAATATATTCAAAGTCTCTAAAAAAATATTAAACTATGTCTAATGGATCTAAAATTGACTGTTATAAGTAAACCTCACAAGGAATATAGATCTTTGAAAGAGTTCCGATTAAAAATCAATTGCGCTTCATTTTAATATTCGAGTTAAAAGTTATAGTCCATTGAAATTCGACTTCTACTCCATCACCCTTGCATTAGACTATCAAAGACAGATCCGAAAATTAAAAGTGGGTCGGGCTTTGGGTGCGGAAGAGGTGAGCTAAACACTAAAATAAAGTGAACAAAGAGAAAGAAAGAAAGAACATATTAATTCTCCTTGATGTCAAGTTGTGGATTATAAATATCTGTATAAATTTTTTTAAGCTGAATTATAGCTCCAGATAGTCCTATCTTAGGCTATTTTGATGTTGAATAAATTACAATTTGAGATGGTTATATTTTTAGGATCACATGTGCTATCTCTTTTACGAATGTATATATATATATATATATATGCCCAACAATTAACTTTGAGTCATGATCACTATTTCATTCTTAATCTATAGATTTTAGACTCAATCTTCTTGACAGACATAGATCTCTAGGTAGTAGTTCAAATTGAAAATGATTATAATAACTTCAATTTGATGGTAGTGGTAACAAGCTTAGGCTCTTAATGATTAATGTGGAGACAATAAAATCCCTTTATGGATTCATTTCCATTCATGATTATCCTAATTAATAGTTCCTCAATCATCATGTTAAACCAAAAAGGAAGTGCACACAATCCTGTTCTAACCATGCACACACTTAGCTTGCTCCACAAATCCTCAGTACCCTCTAACACTCCTGATACTGGAAGTCAACAGCTTATCTCCAACAGTGCTTCTCAGGTACCTGATGAATGCTTCCTTGCTCAAATTTCCTCCCTGAATTAAACGTTTGACCTAAAACTTATTAAATCTGACGATCGAACCATAACAGAATTGATCATATATAGTTCGATCGAGTACTTGAGAATTTACCTTGTACTGGCTATAAGTGATCTCCAGAGCTTTTTTCATGGAGGGTGGAAGAGACTTCACTATTTCTGCAAACAACTTAGAGAATGACATTCTTGAGATTTCAACAGTACTGCTCTTTGGTGAAGAACTCCTCATCGTCCTCCTCCTCGAACCTTCTGTACCTTGAGATTGCTCGGAGAATCTGAAGCTGACGATGTACTCAGGAATTATGTGAGTGTTCATGTGCGTGCTCCACACGATGTACCAGTTTGGGCTCGCGAGATCGTCGGCGGCACTATCGAACTCTTCGCTGCTGCTGGGATGGTACCGGAGGGATCCTGCTGCAACCTCCTCCATGTTCCCCATGACTGCGCGACACAGCACCACGTGGCCTTCTCCGTCGACGTCGTCGACTTCCGACAGCACGCAGCTGAATATGGTTGCGATCGATTTAGTGGCGTAGGAAAGGGGATCGTTGAGTAAGAGAGAAGGATCGATGAGGTGCTAGCTGACCTTCGCAGCGGAGAATGAGGTGGGGAGAGATGGAGGCCGAAGCCGCAAGCGGCGGCGCCCAAGAGCTCGTGATTCGTCCGCCCAAAGCCATGGGCGACGATCACGGCCAAGTCGGTCAGAGTCGTCGGCAGCCACCCGAACTTGACGTTCGCGTGGCCTCGCGCCGCTCTCGTCGCCTCCACCTGCATCTGAAACGCCTTCATCCGGGAATTCCTCGCCGGCGACGAATACAAGCACTTGTGGATGGAGGTGATGCTCGCGTTCCCGGCGGCCGCGAACAGGTTCGCCACGACTTTGTAATCTCTGTCTTTAGTTTCTAGTCTCTCTGTTCCCGGCCACCTCGGCTGGCCTAAACCGACAGTGGTCGACGACGAGTCCTCCTCCTCCGACGACGACAGACTCTTGTCGAGCCTAACTTCGAAGCCGGAGTCGGAGCAAGAGGAAATGGGGAAGAAGCAGCGACCGTCGACGCCTATCCACGCGATCGGATTGGCGGCACCGGATTCCGCATCGACCTGCACCATCCTTCGGAAGTCAAAGAAGTAGGAGGCGGCGCCGACCTGCACTCGGCACGACGTTTTCCCGGCGAGGAAAGCGCGCCGCAATTGGTCCAGCACCTGGAGGGGGAAGTCAGTCCAGCAGCCGTTACGCGGGAAGAGGAACCTCGACGGGGCAGCGGCGCGCTTCGTCGGCCCCAGCGGCGGCAACGGCAGCTCTGCCGGTAAGTTATTGCCTTCGCCGGAGGTGGACATACGAAGCGCGCGCTCCTTCTTCGCCTTCTTCGATCGATCTCAGGCTTTAAATTTGCCGCTGTGCCTCGTCATATATATGCCCACCTTAAGCAATTGGAAAAGAAAGATTTCGATCCTCAATTGGATTAAATATTCAAATTCCTCAGTTTATGAATTGTTCATGCATCCATGCATGCATCCATGCATGGGGCAGTATGAATTGCATGACCAGGTATTAATTACAGTAAATGTTAATTCAAAAGGTCGTGTAATTATAACTAATGAACTATAATTAACCAAAAAGAAACACAGGATGAATTATATTTAAAGAATGTGATGTGAGACTTAGAGGCTAAGCAAACAAATATATATGTGCATATATAAATGAATGGCTTTCTTTAGCTTGTTTTGTAAGCAGTGGAATTATTTGTGTTGTCCATGGCTTTGGCTTTGCTTTGTGGCAAAGGAAAGAACATGAACATGCAGAATAAAAGAATATAATCAAAGAGAAAGAAGAGAAAGAGAGAGAGAGAGAAGATATGAGTTTGGTTAATGTGGGAGATGAGCAGGGACTTGACTTTGTTCTTTCAGACTTAGATCGATCGTCAGACTTCCACCATTGTTCATCCTTTTGAAATCACCACCTTCTTCTTCTTCTTCTTATCAACTTCTTTCTGAAACTTTTAAGTTGGAAACTATGAATTAATAAATAATATTGGATGGGAAGATTTGGACCTCTTCCTCTTCTTTTCTAGAAAAGGGATCGATCCTTTTCGCCTTTCACTACAAGCGATTAATTTGTGGAATCTAATCCTGGTCCAGGTCTCAAGAAATTAATTATTATGAGAAAAGAGATTCGGAAAAATAATATCTATTGGTTATTAATTTTCCAACCAAATATTTTTATTTTAATCTAAGCCTAATTAAATGGTATTGGTTTTAAATTAACCAATAATCCTTTATTTCCCTGTGTGATTAAAGCTTAATCCTTCTGGCATATATGGACCGACAAAACCTCTAGCATATATTGGACATTTTAGGAATAAAAAGGACGTACGTATGTCATTTCAATAAAAAAAATTAAAAAGAAATATAAAGCATATTAAAATCCTAATTTTAGTATGCATATAAATATAATAGCTAGGTTGATATTATACATACCACTTCCTTTCCTGCATAACCAAGCACTGATCAGAACTAGAAATTAGAGTACAACAACATCAGCTTGCTAGAGCTATATATATATATATATATATATATGCTTCGATTCATTGTATAGAGAGTAGAAGATCGATCCAACAAAAACTGAACACCCATAAGAACACCAGTAGTGGAACACCTAGCTAGCAAGCTCCATGTAGAAGTCGATTGGAACCTAGTCCTTCTTTTCTATATGATTGTGAACTTTGGAGCTCTCCGTAGTTCTGGTGTAGTTATTGCTGTTTCTTTCCTGAACCATTCCATATAATGAAACCCTCAGAAGAATGAGTAAGCTAGTGTGCATGCTTTTGTATCTGAAATTAGGGTTTGGATTTACCAGTTCTGAAATATTAATGGTAGCTAGCTTCTTGCTCTCAGAGGTAGAAGCCATTGTTGAGCAGCGAGGATCGCACTTAGCCCACTTTGTTCATGTACCAATTTTGAGGTAAAAATAAGGCAAAGACATGATGAAGATGATGATGAACAAGAGAAAAGGGATATATGTGTTTAATTTGTGTGTAGAAAACTCACATTCTTTGCTGCCATGCTGAATGCTTCTCGGTGCGGAATATCGGGTCGAACGGCTTTGATTCTCAGTATTTCCTCCCTTTCATGGCACAAAAAACAGTTTCGATTCTAGTTATGAATATTAACATGTAGAACTTATTATTGAATTACAAGTTGGCATTGCAATCAGGCAATATCTTGTATGACAATCTTGTTGATTCTCTCCAACAATATGGATAATGTATGCATTATCTGTCATCTTCAATATCGCAAGGCCTGCTGATGTAACTGCTAATTTACTTAGTTCTAACTTACAAGTACACAAAAAGATATACAGAAACCTACATTTCAAGCTAGGTAGTAGCATGTTAATCGAAAATGTATAGATTGCACAGGACAATAGAGAACAACAACATTCAAGCATTGATATAATCGATCTTAACAGTGGAGATTATGAAGTTAATTTTTATAGAAGATGAAATATAAGTCAGAAGCTAATTTGATTCTTACTTCATGAAGCGATTGTAAGCAGAAGGCATCCTGTGTTTCTTCTCAGGAGCTGTAACCATAAATTCAAGCCAAGTTAATTATGTGTATGCTGCTCAATTATAAAAGAAAGAAGAAGAGAAACCATGAAAGGAATTAGGAACAACCCTTACGTTTCACAACAAAGGGTGGCTTATGGATCGTTGGCTCACCAGAAAACCACGACAGCGACGAAACCCTCAGGCAATCAGAGCAAGGACCCTATCACAAAGTTTGAAGAAACTTAAAACCAACATTGTTTAATTAACTCTCTAATTCTCTTCTCTGCCTTTTTGTGCAACTCATAGGCTTACAAAGCCCTAGAAACATGTAAGTTTTGAGCCAATGCTCAATTTTTTATTAAAAAAACTAATAAGTCATGAACCTGAAGCTGGCTCATTGGATGTTCAGTGAGACTCAAGTGTTGCTGAATGGGTCTAGGGCTGAGAAAGGAGAGATGGTTGCAGTGGCCACACTTCACAGTCATTGTGTCCATCATCCTCTTGCATGGAACCCCAACCTGCAACCAAGCATCAAGGTACCATGAACAGAATGAAACCTGATTTACAACACAAACACAACAAGAAAAGAAAACAGATTAAAGTAGTACTTCTATGGCTCGATCTTCTCAAATATCTTAGTTAATTAGGCTATACGTTTAAAGATCCAAAATCAGGAGGAGAACTGAAAAGGTTCTGCCACATAAAAAGATCTTAAAAGGAAATGAAACATGGATAGAAATGGACGATGAGGCTGCGGCGATCGTTCACTACTAGTCAATCTTATCTTCTACAATTGGGTGTTAATATTACCGCAAGAACAGTGTTGCAGTAGGTGCAACGCATGTAGCACAAGTGCTCAGCGGGGGAGACCAAGTCCATGACGCAGAGAGAATTAGATGGAGAGGGAATAGAAGAGATCCCAGGAATTGATAGATAGATAGGCGAAGGAGTTTTCACATGAGCATGCACTCCATGATGATATGCCTGCTTAGGGTTTCTATTCTCGCAATAATGCCTGGGAGAGGGAACCCACCCCACTTAGTAGTATCTTCTAGTGACATCTAGCTGCTCTCTTTCCTCTACATACAGATACAGTACGAATACATATAATTGATCATCTTCTACATTTCTTAATCCATAATTTGGTCAAAGTGTAAAAGAGAAAAGCTGTAATTATCTTGCAAGTGACAAGCTACAACATCTGGTAGGATGTCTAGATGCAGCTTCTTTCACATCAAGCGTGTATATATACAAGAACAAATTAAATTAAGATAATCAGATCAATACTTTGGAATTGGACGAAGGAGAAGGAACAATAAGCCAGAGAGTGCGGAAAGTGATGTGACTATTCCTCGGTTTCCCATCGGGGTAAAAGAAGAGAGCCCACAGTTGCCCAATCACTTGGTATAAAGTATAAACCCCCATCTCTAGTGCCTTGTCTCCACTCTCCACTAGCCTTTTTCTTCCTCCCTTCTCAGCTCTTGACATCAAGCGTAGCCGCAGGCTGCTAGCTAGCTCTACGGCCGGCCAGTAGCTGCCATGGCGCCTTTGATGGATTTGGCGATGCGAGCCAGGCCTGGCTTCCTTCCTTGTTGGGAAAGACAAGGCAAGGTAAGGCCTGGCGAATAGGTAGGTAGGTGAGTGGGTGGGATAGGACGTGATCCATGCATTCCATTCATTGTCTCAGATGTAAGCGATGTAGGAGATGGACTGAGTTCTTCCCAAATCCCAACCTGCACACTGTGAGGCGTGAATGCATTCATGGTGATTAATTAATTAATTTGTTGCTTTGCTGTTTAACGCAGGGAAATTATTCCCGTCCGTCTTCTCTGCGGATCTTTCCTCCTCCTCCTGCTTGGCCTCGGTGTCAGTGCAGCAGCCACACTCTCATGAGCTGCTGCAGTAGCAGCTTGTGGCAGACGCAAGGCTTTTAGCATTTTGAGTGAAAAAAACCCTACTTTCTATGGTAATATATAATAATAATAATAATAATAATAATAATAATAATAATGTTAATTTAATTGCTTAATTATTATTAGTTTGTAGGTTGTGCACATGCGCGGGGGCAGAAGCTAAGCAATGCCGTGCGTACGCTGTGTGAGGAGGAATGCTGCTTAGCTTAGTGCATGTGCTTTAATTAACTGAGAGCATGATGATGATGATTTTGTGTGGAGATTTAATTGTTTCTCGAGAGTTCAGTTTAAAATTGATTCTAACAGCTAATAAATTAATTATCAAGCTATACAGAATATAATTAAAGTGTTGAATGCAGCTCAAAGTGGTCTAACATTCGCAGCTGGACTTCTGAGAATCAATCACACTGAATAAATATCTATTAGGACTTTGTGGAGGTTGAATAGCTCACTTAGCTTCTTCTGTTCAGATTTGAGCAGTGGAAACTTGAAGCGACACACCACAACACACACAAGCTAACATGCATTGATTTTACTTGATATCTATTTCTTGAAGCGACTAATCCAAGGGTCCACTCCTATCTATCTATCTCCACTAAACCTTCTCCTTCTCGGACCAAATTCAAAGGCGGAGAAACCTTCTTACAATAGGATTACAACAAGCATTACAAAAGTAATAGCAGAAAAACAAAGAAGAAGAGGACTTTTACAATGATTTTGAGAGTTGCTTCCTCTTCTTCAAAAGATTTACTTCAAGTTTAGTAGAAGAACACCAGAGAGCTTGTTGAGCACTTGAGCATGAACACTTGGAGCTTTGAACATGAATAATAACCTACAATGGCTAACTTTCTTCTTTTATATTTGCTCAGCTTTTTTTGATACTCATTCAACTGATTTTTCTACCAGTTGACTGATTTGGTCAACGATCAAATAACGACTTCTGAACATTCTAAAATCCAATCTGATTTTATCGATTTTTTAAATATCAGTCAAATTGATTTGTTAATTAATCAACTGAACTAGTTGATCAATGACCAGTCAAATTGATTATCTTTTGTTTTCTTCTGAAATAGAACCAGTTGATTGATGACCCTAATCAGTCGAATTAATTTTCTTTTATTCGCTTCTAAAACAACATCAATTGATTGATGACCCTAATCAGTCAAATTGATTCTCTTCTGTTCACTTCTAAAACAACACCAATCGACTGATGACCCTGATCAATCGAATTGATTCGCTTCTATTCGGTTCTGAGGTTGAATCAATTTGATTGATATTAAAATCACTTGATTGATACTCAGAATCAAATCTGATGATTCGCTTCTATTCGGTTCTGAGGTTGAATCAATTTAATTGATATTAAAATCACTCGATTGATACTCAGAATCGAATCTAAAAGAAGTTTTTCAGCATATCATTCTTGATCAATTTCCATTCGACTGATACTAGTATCATAAATGTATATCATAATCAATCAACTAATGATAATTTTTGATGATTCTAATGATCGAATTCACGTAAGAATTTTCTACCCACATATCCCCATTACCTCATGCCAGATGAAATTCTTGTTCTCTGGATTTTTGACGCATCCTTACCTTTAAGTTTTCATCCACCCACTCATCATATCTTGTGATCTTCTTGAGTTTTTCTTCTCTTGCAAGAATCCGATCCTCGACTTCTTAGACTTACACTTGCCTTACATCTAACCTTCTTACCTACAAGGGGTTCCTCTCGCCAAGCTTCCTCTTGCCAAGAATCTAGTCCATGACTTTCTTGGACTTCACTTTGCCTTGCATTCGACCTTCTGACCTACAAGGGCTTCTTGCACACTTGATACATAAGTGAGATCTCTTTTCATTTTGCTCTAACTTGAATGATGTCAAACATCAAAACTATAATTCTTGGGTATGATTACATCAACAATCTCTTCCTTTTTGATATTGACAACACTTCTAAGCTTAGAGCACATTTTCTCCTCCCTTTCACAAATATCAAAATAGTAAAAACAACAGGAGAAAGATATAAATTAAGAATAATATAACACCATGTAATTACACCATTAAAGCACATTGAGGATAACTTCCCCCTTAAACAATGCACTGTGCAAGAGTACAGGGTACTCCACTGCTCAGTGAATGCTACACAACATGAATAATTTGCAAGATGGGGCACTCCCCCGTATAACTCATGCAACTATAACATATAAAATGGGGCACTCCCCCACACAACCCTCCAGAGGCAATCCATACACGCATACTATACAAAATGAGGCACTCCCCCATATAACAAATAAAATAGACATGTGATGACATATGACAATCAAAACACATATGCACACAAGACAATAGTAATAATCAACGATTAAAAGCTCACATACGAAGCACCAAAGATCATCATAAAATATAATAGTCGTATAAAAAAGTACCTCACAGGGCACAGTCAAATAAGTTAAGCACACATTAGGTGCAATGTCAACATACAAAATACTAGGTGATCACATAGTAATACATTAGTCAAATCATATAACACCTAGTCTAAGTTCATAGGTGGAGGCTCATCATCGCTGGTAGGAGGAGGTGGCCGACAAGGATGATCTGACATCTACAAATGAACCATCTGGGTCAGGGAGGCATCGGAGCCCTCAATGGAGTTGAGACGATCACCGATCTCTAGATGCAACTCAATGAGAATGTCGAGGGACTCAATTGTCGCCTCCAAGTGATCATCTCGATCCTCCATGGAGTCATCATCATCTATGGCCTTCGGTGCCAAATAATGCAATCCACATATACTTGGCCATAAAGATAACTTCTCTGCTATTTTTCAGAAATAATATTGGATCAATTTGTCCTTTATGAAATCTTTTAGACGCTAAGAATGTTGACAACCGTTCATACTAAACATAAGGTATTTGCTTTAGCCCATACAAGACTTTTTTGTGATCAAACACGTTGTTGCTCAATATAAACTTCTTCCTTAATGAATCCATTTTAAAATGCTGACTTCACATCTATTTGATATAACTTAAATCCCTTGTGTGTAGCAAATGCTAGTATCATCTTAATGGATTCTAATCGAGTCACGGATGCATATGTTTCGTTATAATTTAACTCTTCAACTTGATTGAATCCTCTAAAACCATTTTTTTTATTTCTTATAACATCACCCTTATCATCAAGTTTATTTTTAAAAATCTATTTTGTATCAATAATTAAGTTTTGAATCTAAGAATTAAGTCTCAAACTTGACTTCTTTCACATTGAGTCAATTCATCTTGCATTGCTAAAATCTAATCCGGATCAAGCAAAACATCATCAATATATTTTGGTTCAATCTTGGAGTTAAATGCTGCTTGACTTTTTTCATTTCGATTGGTTCAATCTTGGAGATAAATGCTGCTTGACTTCTTTCATTTCGAAAATATGATCGAATTCTCACCCCTTGTGTCATGTCTCCTATGACTTGGTCTAAGGGATGATTAACATTTATCCTAGTGGATCTTGGTTCTTGAGTTGTGATGACCACATGCTCAAGAGGTATCCTTTCACCCTCACTTTCTTAATTCTCTCCCCCTCGATCGTTTTCCTCGTTCAATGTTAATTTTTCTAAATCAAATTGTATTTCTACATCGGTTGTCTTTGTTGGATTTGAAGGTGGATTTTCTTCAAACACAACATTTAGAAATTCTTCAACTACTTGAAATCTCTTATTGTATATACTCTATATGCTTTACTATGATTAGAGTATCCTACAAGAATACCCTCATCGATCTTAATGAAAATTTTTTCTAAATGATCTTTGGTGTTTAAAATATATATATTAGATCCAAACACTCTAAGATATCTAATTATTGGAGGTTTTCAAACTACAGCTCATGTGGTATTTTTTTCTAGAAATCTATATATTAGGGTTCGATTTTACATATGGTATGTTGTGTTTATTCCTTTGGCTTAAAGGTATCTAGGAAGTGAGTATTCATTTAGCATATTCCTAGCAGCCTCTTGTAAAACTTTATTATTTTCACTCAACAATTTCATTTTGTTGATGTGCCCTAGGGGTAAAAAATTCATGTTTATATCTATTTTTCATGAAAAAATCTGTGAATTTATCATTCTCAAATTCACCTCCATGATCACTTTTTATTCTATTTATTTTGTGATTATTTTCATTTTCTACCCTTTTACAAAAAACAATCAAGGTATCCAAGATTTGATCCTTATATTTCAAAAAAAATATCCATGCATATCTACTATCACAAAATAATCTACTGCTATCAAACAAGTCCATATAAATAAGCTCTAATGCATTTAAAGTACTCATAATATTTTTACCTTTGTGGGTAAGTTTGATTTGCTTACCCATTTGACATGCATCGCATAATTTATCTTTTTGAAACTTCAACTTTGGCAATACATGCATTAATTCTTTCCTTGATAACCTTTTGATATTCCTCATATTGGTGTGAGCGAGTCTCTAAGTTTCTTATTTTTTACACATGAAACACTTAACAAACACATTAGTAACATCAAATAATTCAACTTGATAAATATTTTTTAGTTCACTATACTTGTTAGACATTGAGATGAGTTAAACTCAACTCTATATCCCAAATCACATAATTGACTAATACTTAGAAGATTGAAAGTAGTCATCAAATCTTAATTAACCATGTTGGCATAAGTGGACAAAAGACCATATCCATGCCTAACATCACTTCAGAATTTTAACAAATCTAGCAACAAGAATTGCAATGCAATTGACACCTTCTACAAATAATTCAAACTCATAATTTTCTACAAGACGACCAGAAAAGTTGCAAACACGCGAATGGCCAAATCTCATTTTGCCATGCTATTCATTCCAATGATAGAAACAAAAAAAAACTTGTTCAGTTCATTAGTTTTCACATCATTATTGAGGCATGACAACAGCAAAAACTCGTTTGAATCCAAGTTTGGAATCCTCATGAAAACATGGACAAAATCATTGATGTTAAAATGATTTGTTTAGTGATCATGATGCTTCTCCTCAAATAGACCATCAGGACCTGGGAGCAAAATTCAATAAACAACATCAGCGAAAGAAGGAAAGAAGCCAAAAGTACATATGCCAGCATGTGTAAAAATGCAGAGTAAATGTACTGAGAAATGTTAGAAACAAAAAGAATAACGCACAAACACTTTATCAGCAGCACAGTCGATGACATGGAAAAAAAATGCATGCATCAAACATTCAACTAATTTTTGATGCAAAATTTTTCTGCCATGTAACAACAAAATTTCCATATCTTAAAACTAGGTCTTGTGTAGTTCGTCAACATTGACCGGAAGAAGATGAATAGGGTAATATGTAATGCAGTTTGTTATTCTAGCAACTTTGGATAAGGTGTGATGCCATATGCGACTAATTTAGCTGCGCACTCTAAGACTCCATTTGTTTTTAAAAAATATTGTCTAGGAAAATATTTTTTCCTAGACAACCATGCAATTTGATCGACCAAGCGAATCGATTAGATGGCATGTGAATCATTCGATTCAGACTAGCCAATTAATCAGGCAAGAGTTTGGAGTTGTGCTAAGTGGATTGGATAGGCTAGGTGAGGCACTTAGCGTGGCATGACCTGATTGAGATTCCGAGCGCCCGGAATAGGAACAATGTCATTTTTTTTTTTTATTTTGCTTAGCTATTTAAGATTTTCCCTTTAGGGTTTAAGGGGTTATAGAATTAAACACAAATAATTTTTTTAAAATGAAAGAAATTTAGTTACTCATGGAGTGTGCGGGATAACAATCCGACACACCCCTGTGAGTAACTAAAATTTATAAAAAAAAAATAAATAAAAAATAAAAAATGACACTGTTCCTATTTTGGACGTTCAGAATCTTCTATAGCGGATGAGACACATAATCAAACGCGCAAGATATCAAAATCCTCTCTCTCTCTCTCTCTCTTCTATATATCTCTCTCTCTCTCTATATATATTCTTTGCCTCCGTGCACCAAAGTACAGGAAAAAAAATCACTGACACGTTATTTTCTTATAAACAAAGAAAGCCTAAGGACTCTTGAATTTTCAACTCAAATCTAAGCCAACTTAATTTGTGCCAAGGTTCTTCAAATACAAATTGAATACCCATCAAAACTAGTGAGAGAGACTCAAGATGAATTAGATTTGGTTGTGGTAAAAGGAAAATAAACCACCTAGCTCGGACATAAGAGATTTTGGAAGCTTCAGATGAAAATACAATTCAATCCGTATGCTTTCTAAGTTTTTTAAATCCTGATTACAAAACATACCTACATACATACATACAAGTCCAATCTGTAAATACAATCATGTGAGAACTTGAAACAAATTTTTACTACATCAAACATGTACAATTTCCTACGAGAAAAAGAAATGATCAGAAACAAAAGTTCAATAAATATAGCGATCACCAAAAATCAGCTTAAAAAAATGAAGGAAAGTGCATTAGAAGACAGATATCAGGGTAAGGACACAAACCCCAGGGGAATTCCTTGTTGCGAATGTGCAAATAAGAATAAGCCTGTAGATGATGATATGAAAACATTAATTAATTTGATCACCATACAATTAGCATTAATATGCAGCGGGAGAACAGGAAATACCGGGGGTTCTTCATGATGAGGATGCCCCTTGGAGAGATTATAGAACGCAAGAACAGCGCATGTGGCGATCCCAGCATAAGTTATCTTCTCCCACTTCGCGGCCTCGCCTGCAAAGATCACAATCGAAGCTAAGAAGAGAAACATCACCCATAACCTTGCAACAAGAACAAAAAGACCTAATTGAATTACGATGGGGGAGGGGGAGCATTACGGGTGTCATCATGGGCGGAAGCGGAGAAGCTCCTTTTGGTTGCGGCCTCGGCCTTCACTCCACGTCTAAAAAGCAACATCGTAGATCGAAGTCCGGATCTCGCCATTGACGTCGCCATCGTCGACCTTCCCTTTTGCTTCTCGCTGGGTTAAGCCGCCGATTTAAACCCAAACCCACGGGCTCTCTCAATCGGCTAATATTTCATTTTAGCCCCTCATATTTCCATAAACTATACTAAACCATTCAACTTTTACAAAATCGTACGACATTTTACTTGATTTTTATTTGCCCCATTAATTTACATCATTACAGTCAGTAATCTTCTTCGCTCATGCAACTATACGGATAATTTTCAATTAACTTTGTTGAAGGTAATTAATTATATTAATGATCTCATTAACCTTTAGAAATTTTATGAACATAAAATATGATGTTGGACATAATAGTAATTATTTCAAAAGTGGAAGATTGAAGGAAAATTGAGAAGGAATCAAAATCAAAAATTAAAAAAATGAGTAGAAAACCGTCAATAACACCGCTTCGAAGTTTTTGTCAAAAAAATTATTAATTAATCAAATTGATTGTAAATAGCTAAACACGCCTATAAATAGGTTATAAATCAAAATCCTAACTTGACAAAGTAAAAAATATTATTAAAAAAATTAAAAATAGAAAATTATTATAAATGATAAAAAAAATAAGTTTGAAGATGCAGACGAAACATTAAACGATGTTGGATGGGTTTGAAAGTGGACTGATATAGGTTTTACCTAGTACCGAATTAAAGATCTTTGAAAGAGCTTCGAAACGTATCCGATCGTGTCTCATTTCTGATTCTCGAGTAAATTATGATCAGTTGAAATTTAATTTCTCATGTGTTGCCCCTGCATCAAAATGTAATGGACAACCCTCCTACTTGAGGCCTGATCTTAGTAGAAACTGAATAATTAAGTTAATAGCTAGGTTGATATCGTTCATAGGAGACACATTATGTATATCAATACCACTCCCTTTCGTTTGCATTAATGCATTATGCATAGCCATGCACGGATCAGAACTAGAAATTAGAATACAACAACATTAGCTAGCTAGCTAGAGCTATATATATATGCTTCAGTTCATTGTATAGAGAGTAGAAGATCGATTCAACAAAAACTGAACACCCATAAGAACACCAGTAGTGGAACACCTAGCTTGCTAGCTCCATGTAGAAGTCGATTGGAATCTAGTCCTTCTTTTCTGTATGATTGTGAACTTTGGAGCTCTCCGTAGTTCTGGTGTAGTTATTGCTGTTTCTTTCCTGAACCATTCCATATAATGAAACCCTCAGAAGAATGAGTAAGCTAGTGTACATGCTTTTGTATCTGAAATTAGGGTTTGGATTTACCAGTTCAGAATTGGGAGCTAGCTTCTTGCCATCAGAGGTAGAAGCCATCGTCGAGCAGCGAGGATCGCACTTGGCCCACTTAGTTCATGTACCAATTTTAGGCAGGCAGGCAAGGAAGATGAAGGAAAGAAAAGGACTGTGTTTGTCTGTAGAAAACTCACATTCTTTGCTGCCATGCTGAATGCTTCTCGGTGAGGAATGTCCGGCTGGGCGGCTTTGATTCTCTGAATTTCCTCCCTTAATTTCATGGCACACAAACAGTTGTGATCATTCTAGTAATTATGAAGATTAACAATCTATTTTTACTTATATGCAAAAGCCCAGTTGGGAGATCTAATTAGGTGTGCATGAAGTTGGGCATTGCAATTAGAACAATTACTGATAGAAACTAGATAATTGTTGATTCTATATGAATATCAGACAAGTATAGAAAGCATACTGTACTTTAGGAATCATAAATGACACTATTGTATCGGCACCCTAAAAAACTTAACTATATTTGTTTGAACTACTATAAGAATATCATAAATGAGTTAGATTAGAAAATTATAATTAATTAATTTTTCATCCAATTTTAGAGAGAATAATTATATATAATGCATAGATAATTGAATCCATGTTTAATTATCTCTCATTCACTATCCATCCTTCAACTTAACCCTTCAATGAAACAATTGCCTAATGGCCTCCAAAACAAGTGAAAGTATTCTACTACATGAATAAATTTATGGATTTTCTCATTTTTACAAATCTTTCACTACATTGAATTTTGATTCTTGAATTGCTTCTAAACTAGAGAATAGTTTCTTAGCAAGGAAAGAAATGTATAATTGGTTTCTTAAGTGCATCTTACAAGGTTATATATTATATATTGTCCTACATATTAATTAATTAATTAAAATACTGAAATGTGTAAATTAGCTTCCAAGGAGCAGTGAAAACAAGATTTCCTTGCTGAATATATATAAATATATATATCCATTTGCTTGTTCTTCACTAAATTTGCTACACCATTGTTTATCTTCCTTGCTGAAATAAATTCCGTCTCTAATTCCGTCGCTATTTCATGAATATCTGGTAGTGGCATGGCCTACTGGTGTAGCACTTAAAGGCCTCAGCATGCATGCAAGCAAGCTGCTATGTTACTTAGTCCCAGTTTAAAAGTACACAAAAAGATATACAGAATCACCTAATCGAGATGTATACAGAATCTATATATATATATATATATAGATTGCACAGGACAATAGAAATCAAAATATAATTTTTGATAAGTCTATTGATCGATGTAAACTATGGAGATTATAAACTAATTAAATCACGTTGGATTTTGATTCTTACTTCATGAAGCGATTGTAAGCAGAAGGCATCCTGTGTTTCTTCTCAGGAGCTGTGATCACAAATTCAAGCCAAGTTATGTGTATGCTGCTCAACTATAATTAATTAATAAACAAAGAAAAAAAAGAAAGGAAGAAGAGAAACCATGAAAGGAATTAGGATACAACCCTTACGTTTCACGACAAAGGGTGGCTTTTGGATCATTGGTTCGCCGGAGAACCACGACGGCGCCGGCGACAGCGAAACCCTCAGGCAATCAGAGCAAGGCCCCTTTCATAAAGTTTAAAGAAAATTAGAATCAATATTGCTTCACTCAACTCTCTAAACCTTTTCTCTTCTTTGCATATTAAGGAAACTAGGCTTACAAACTAGCTAGCTACAAAATTAAAGCCCTAGAAACAAATTAATTGTAGGGCAAGAAGAAGTATCATGAACCTGGAGCTGGCTCATTGGATGTTCAGTACTGAGACTTAAGGGTTCCTGGATGGGTCTAGGGCTAAGAAAGGAGAGATGGTTGCAGTGGCCACACTTCACAGTCACTGTGTCCATCATCCTCTTGCATGGAACCCCAACCTGCAACCAGGGAAAATTAATTATATTGATCTGTAAAAATAAATAGATAGAAGCTACGTGAGATCTTGACAAATATAAAACCAAAAATATATATGTAAAATTATAAGTTCAGCAAATGAATTGTGAAGAAATTAATCTATGAAAGGCTTCACTATTTCATGTCCATTAGATATATATATGTTGATCAAGATCAAGATCATGGTGTATCGAAATTAAACCCTAGTAATCGTTCTTTTTCCAAAATTTATTTATGTTTTCCTCTTCCAGATGAATCTCAAGATCATGTATATGCCCACTTCTCGAGGCAGGCTATAGCAAGAAATCTGGAAGGCATGCGTCAGGGTACCATGAACAGCATCAAACCTAATTCACTACACAAACAGGAAAAAAAAAGAGAGAAAAGAAACAAGAAATTTAAAGTAGCACTTCGGGGCAGATCCTCCGAAAGATCATTCCCAGTTAAGGCCACGTTTAAAGATCCAAAATCAGGACGACAGAAAATGATCAGGGATTGCTTTAGACGATCGAGCTGAAAAAGTTCTGCCACAAAAAAAAAAAAAAAGAAGAAAAAAAAACATACACACTGGAAATGAAACATGCATAGAAATGGACAATGAGGTTGCGATCCTTCACTCGTCAATCTCATCTTCTACTATCGGGGCATTAATTACCGCAAGAACAGTGTTGCAGTAGGTGCAACGCACGTAGCACAAGTGCTCAGCGGGAGAGACAGAGTCCATGAGAGGCAGCAAGAAGACAAGAGCTAGCTAGCTAATTAGATGGAGAGGGAATAGAAGAGATCCCAGGAATTGATAGATAGATTGATAGATAGGCGAAGGAGTTTTCACATGAGCATGCACTCCATGATGATATGCCTGCTTAGGGTTTCTATTCTCGCAATAATGCCTGGGAGAGGGAACCCACCCCACTGATCAGTACTCCTAGTGACATCTAGCTGCTCTCTTTCCACTACATACAGATACAGATCGAGTACATATATGCTTTCTTACATTAATTTAAGTATACTTGCTCCCTGATCATCTTCAATACTTTCTACATAGATAATTCGGTCAAAGTGTGAATGAGAAAAGCTGTTATTATCTTGCAAGTGACAAGCTACGACATCTGGTAGGGTGTCCAGAGGTAGCTTCTATGCTTCCCATATATATACTTTCACATCAATCAATTTTTATACGAAAGCAAATTAACTAGAGGAAGATGATAATAGTTGGGAGTTTGATGAATTGGAGAAGAAAGACTGCTATGGTAGAGAGAGAGAGAGAGAGAGAGGTGAGGGTTTCAGTTGTCATTATCGAGGGAGGCCAGAGAGTGCGGAAAGTGATGTGACTATTCCTCTGTTTCCCATCGGGGTAAAAGGAGGGAGGCTCCGCACAGCTGCCCATTTGGTATAAACCCCACCACTAGTGCCTTGTCTCCACTCTCCATCATCAGCCTTTTAATTTTTCTTCCTCCCTTCTCAACTCATCACATCAGGCGTAGCCACAGGCTAGCTCTAAGGCCAGCAGCTGCCATGGCATGGCTTCTTTGATGGATTTGGCGATGCGAGCCAGGCCTGGCTTCTTCCCTTGTTGGGAAAGGCATGCAAGGCCAACAGGACAAGCTAGCTAGGGGCGAGTGAGTGAGTGAGTGGGTGGGTGGGTGGATCATTCCCAGTGTGAGCGTATTCATGGTAATTTTAACGCAGGGGAGAAATTATTCCAATCCATCCATCCATCCTTCTATCTTCTTTAATTTACAGATCTATAGATCCTCCTCCTTGTGCTTCGCCTCGGTGTCAGTGCACCAGCCACACTCTCATGAGCTGCTGCCGCGCGCAGTGCCAGGCGCGAGGATTTTCTTTGCCATTTTGAGTGAAAATGCTGTGCGGTTGAGCACATGCGCAGGGGCAGAAGCTAAGCACTGCCGTGCGTACGCTCGGTGGAGAATGCTTTGTGTGTCTTAATTAACACAGAAGTAACTTCATGATGATTTATATGAAGTCTCCTTTAATTATATTTAATTACAGTTGGATTTGATTTATATATAAATTAATTAGGAAAAGTAAAGAGAGAGAGAGAGAACAAGGTAGATCGGAGAGAAAGGAGATGTGAAGACAAGTGCTAAATGAAAGGTACACGACATTAACTACACACATAGGACATAATTAAAGAATTTAAGGCGATAGTACTAATAGAAGAAAAAAATGATAATCCCAGTTAATCGTTTGACACGATTCGGTTCCACAGAAATTTTTCATCGGTCACCAAATACCCAGTATTCTTTGATTGCAAATCCCTGGGTCACCGTGATCGATTGTTCGGAAAAATTCCTATAAATAAAGTTTTCCACTGATCACTAGGATAAATCGGTTTGACAACCTGAATGTACTACCGCGGCACCATGACCCCGGGGATCATAGTACTAATAGAAGAAGATCTTAGATAGATTGAAGAAAGATATTCATAGGTCTATATTTGTTTAAATTTTAGTATGTGCATGATTTAATATGTGTATTTATTTTTTCAACTAAAACTACTACTACGTGCATGAGAATTGTGCATGTGTGTCGGCTTGTTCTTCCATGAGAATTATAAATCAATGATCGATATATATACTTTCTCACTTAGACAAATGGAAATTGTCATGTTATAGAAAAATAATGAAACATGCTATATATGTTTTCAAGGATATCGACGAGACCAATTACCTAGCTATACATATGTTGCAAACTCTTCTACTGGCCGGTAAGAGTATTGTTCATCTAAATGCTTATTTTTCTACAAGCTTTTTCTAATGCAGGGATGATGCATGACGGAGTCGAATTTCAGTGGATCATAACTTTTGACTTGGATATCAGAACAAGATATGATTGATTGCTAAAACATGTACTGGCGTGACCTATTTTCGGACTCATCCGACATCGTTTAGTGCTCCGTCCGCGGTTACAAACTTATTTTTTGCTATTTATAATAATTTTTTATTTTTTATTTTTTTTTTGATATTTTTAACTTTTTCAAATTAGAGTTTTGATTTACAACCAATTTATAGCCATAGTTAGCCGTTTATAACGGCCATTTTAGTTGATTAAATAATTTTTATCACAAAAACTCTAGAAGCGGACGTCATCACGACTTTCTATCCATTTTTTTAATTTCTCAAATTTGTTATCACCATAACTCTCCTCTAATCTTTCGCCTTCAAAATAATTACTATTCTGTCCGGCGTCACTTTCTTTCGTATAGCTCGACCAAAGCATTATTTAATTTGATTTGCATCTAAAGTTAGATAGAACAAAAATGTTAACACCATAGTACATCAAGTCTTAATTAACCATGTTGGAGTTTCACATGACATAAGTGGATGAAAGTCCACCCACGCCCCAAATCACTTTCGAAACAATCGACACCATCTCATCCTCTGATTTAAGCCTAATATATAGTCTAGCTAATAGGCTGCATAAGGAAATTGACCCATTAAGTTTAATATTCTTAAGTACTAGTTAAGCTTAACTAAACCTACTAGTTAATGTTGATATTGATTTAAAGAATTAATTAGAGGCTAACTAATTATTTATTTCTTTAACTGCATGCCAGCCTTCCACAAGAATAAAAGCTTTTACTCCATCAAGTCTTAGTCTAACCTTTGGTTTGAGCTAATGAAATGGTATGATGAATGATATATAAGATATTATATTCCAATACCCACCATTTGGTGGGCATATTGATTTAGGCTAACCACCAACTTATCAAATCCATTAATCTAATTGAACAGAATGTATTCCCTCCTTGGAGGAGTTTGACAAAGGAAAGAAGATAGCCAACAAAGATAGTGATAGTTCGTAACAGTAACACAATGGAATGAACAAATTCCACTAGAACAATCACAAAGCGCGTGTTTCTTGCCTCATCAGTATGTACCAATCTAGTTGGTACAATTGCACATCAAAACTATACATGCTGAGGAGGTTTGTCGAATACAAATTGCACAACACAGTATCAGATAGCAGCCACAAGCAGTAAATTTCTGTTCCAACACTCACAATGTCCAAACCAGCTAAAGATCGACATCATTTACTACCATCACCGAACAGGTAACCGAGAGAAGAACCACCGCCAGGAGCAGCATGCACCTTAGTCGAAGGTCGATCCTGTGCAATTAAAATTTGCAGATGATCAACAATAGCAAGATGTTTCTTGTATGTTCTACAATTAGTGCGCTAATGTTAGTTATGAGAATGTATAGGCCACATAAGGTGTGGGAAATGTAGAGAGTTTGTTTGTGTACGCATTGCCATGCCATTTCTACTTGTAATTAAATCCCATATCTAACAACAAATAAACTAGAAAAGACCTATCATCAGTATTAAAATGAAAGCCCATAGTATTTGATTGTTAATGAACACATACCAATTCATCTCCCCTCCATATACTTCCAGAGATATAACCGACTGCATGCTGTTTGCGTTGGGGCAGCATGCTCTCCTGCTATAACAGAGAGTAGTAGGAATCTTCACAAGACCATATTTGACATCATCGCTGCTACCTTAGAAGTGGCTCTATTTCGGCAAAAGACACCAAAAGGTTTTGCTACAAAACATCCAAATTCTAGACAAGGTACACAGACACTAAATCGTCCTACAATATCCCAATAAAATATATCTAAATTGCTCTCAGATCAGTTGATGAAATTTGCTGATATTAATCCAACTAGCACCTGTTGAACAGTGAGCTCATTAAGTTGTCAGCAGCTCAGTCAGGTAGGGTCGTCGGTATGGTGGTGAGTTACAACTAGTATTTGCCAACACACACTTATGGGTTTAGTCAACATACCTTTTCAAGTTTAGTCAACACACCCCTTCAGATTTAGCTGTCACCCATTTAATATCATTGAGTCACCCCTACGGGATGTCGACAAGCCATCTTGGATAAATGGTAAGGTCGAGGTATTGCTCCGCCAAGGTGCTTACCATTTATTAGCAATTGTCCCTCAATATACAACAACTTCTGATTCGATATATGCTACCCAAATTCAAAAACCTAGCGAACTTTCGATACATTGGAACTCTTAGAGAGGAGGAGAAGAGCTCAAGAGAGCACATTGATGCTTGAGTTTTTAGTGCTTTGAGAAGAGGAAAGGGGTTTAAATTATAGGGACAAAGAGGTTTTTCCCAATGGGTGAAAAGGCATAATTTTAAGGGGTGTTACTTTTTGAATTTTGCCCCTTTGTTGTTGGGAATGCAAAGAGTCATTCAACACTACACTTCCCGAACGCAGATGTGTCACGTTAGTTCTATGAAAGGAGGTTGTTTGGTCCTTTGTCACATTGGTGCTCTCTGCCATGCAAGCAATTGAACACCACAGTTGTTCAATTGTGCAACAGAAGAGTTGTTTGGTCGTCCAACCATACAACTAAAAGCCATATTTTATTTTAAATTTATTTTTTATCAATTTAATGGATAGCAATTAATTCCTAATTAAATCCAACCAATACATTGGTCTTTGTTGATCTTAGGCATATAAATTTCCCAACCTTTCATCACTTGAATAGTTTTGAAGATTGATTTCTCATTCACCCGAGCAATTGATTTACAATGGTCTATTCGTAAAATAATCTGCTTATGCCCCTACTCAATTAATTGGTTAAAAAATCATTTTTCAAAAAACAACTATATTATATGTAATATTGATGTGTATAAATGTATACAGCAATATTTTGTTGAAACATTGTATTGGGGGTATGATTGGCTATGCCTATGCAGCCTTGATCAAGATATTTTATACATGGAAAAAGCTTTGTTTGAGTGTTTTTGAACACAAGGCCTTTTTGTACTTTTGCCTAATCTATTTTGAAATGTTATACATGTAACAGACCCAAGGAGGTTGAGTGTGAGAATCTTTTGAGAATCAGTTCATTGGTCGCTCAAAATTAGATCTATAGAGTATAGACAAAAAGATAGTTTTCTATTTCTTTGAGGAACTAAGTTGAGAAAACTATGGTTAAATCACTTCACTCATAAGCAATACTTTACACTATTAAGTAAAAAAAAAACATAGATTATAAATGAAAGAACTACTAAATGGGAGGAAGAGGTTGGGTTTCTATTAATTAATGTCATGGTCATCCTGTGTCTGAAAAGAATGCGTCTAATATCTCCCAATGCAGATTCAAAGATATTTTTGTGGAACAAATGTGACATATTTAAGAAAAGAAAAAAAGGAAAGGGAGCAATAACATACAGTGATAAAATTGGTACAGTTCTGTCCATCTGCACTGTAGAAGTTCTTGGCTTGACTGCTTTGGATGCCTGCTGGAATCTCTTTGTTAATAGGAGGAGGTGGAGCTGGCTTTTGAACTGGTGCACTAGCATCAGATGCAGATTTTGGAGCCTCACCTCCACCGAATAAGTAGCCCAAGGAACTCTGGCCCCCACCACTGCTTACACCACGTCCCATTTTAAAATTGCCTAGTTTGTAACGTCAATACTCTGCAAAATTATAAAACATTATTGTATAGATGACCTTAGATATATATGAAAGAAAGATCTTTGAAATGAAAATGAAGTTGAAGATATAGTGACATAGACATATACAGTAAAGTCTATCAAGTAACCTACTGCTTAAGTAATCTCACGAAGCAAACTTCCTAATCACAGAAAATCTTTTCAGGCTTAGAACAGGTAGCCAGTTAGAAGATAGCATAATGATGCTGATCACCATGTTTGCTCAGCATTTACCATAATAATAAACCCGGCTTTGCTTTTGTTTTTTTAGGTGGTGTATTAATCGCTTCAAAAGCAGAGGTATAATGCCATAGTTGAATGGATTATAAACTCAAAGATTACAAATAGCATAGACATAGTTAAGCCATTGACTTACAAAGTGTGATGGATGTCATCGAAAATTCTGCTTAATAAAAGGAAGGCTAAAATGCATACACCTATAAAGGTAAGTAATACAGTATATCATTTCTCCAAGACTATCTTCTTCTGTAGAGATATATCAAGGTCAGACCAAATCTTATGCAATCTCTCTAGTTTACTTCAATAGAGAAATGATGAATTTATCTCCTAAAGAAGCATTATTTGTATCTTCCCAATAATAACGACCCATTTTTGGTCAACTGTTCGCAGAAGAATATTCTGGTACTACATGACCAAGGGAATCTGACTACTGAAACTAGGGATTAAATCGCAAAAACAATAAGCTGCAATCAGGTCACATGATTTGTTCATAAGAGAATACTACAATAAGATTATGCTCCACATAATAACTATGCTGCAAGTGAAATATAAATTCATAGATAGAAATTAGGCAAGTCAAAGCAATGTTTACCTATAGCAGTAATTCTTGCACATCATCCCGACCTTCATCAGTGATTATTTTTTAACCAAAATTTTAAGAGAAATTTAAACTGATAAAGTAATTCACAATAAAGAACACATCCAGCTACGCCGCACATGATTTTCCATAAGAACATAAATTCTTTCCGTAAAGTAACTAAGAAGGAAAGGTTCACATGTTTTTGCCCCCATTCCAACATAACCAAACCTTTCATATTTTTCACAGGAAGTACAAATTATGAAAGGATATCTAAATTTACAATGCTTGCGAAAAGCGTCATCAAGGTCTCCTACATCAAATGGAATAATCAAGTTCGGGACACAATTCCAACTGATAGCTGCAACAATCAAGTCCTCAATCACATCAAAGCGGCATAAAAAGATATTCTTAAGAACAATTCTCAGTCAAAAAAACGAATTTTAAGGGGCAAGTGAAACGAGAGCGACCACTAAGAAGCGAAGCCTAATTTCACTTCAAATAGGCTCAACAAAGAAAGAACCCCAAGATCCATAAGCTGACAAAAGGCGATCCAGATAAAAGGAAGAACGAAAATTGCGCAAACCTGCAAATGCATCGATGCGCAAACAGGCTACTCGAAGCAACACCAAAATGAAATCCAAATGCCACAAAGAGAAATCGATCCAACAACTGCAGCACAGACTCTTAGGGTTAAGATCTCTTACCTTCCAGACCAGGGAGGACTGGATCAGATCGAAAGAAGAGACAGTAGGTCGCGAGAGAGAGAGAGGGGTATTTGTTAATGGGACTGTGAAACGGGGAGAGGAGAGCCGAAAAGAAAGGGAAAATGGAAGGGGAAAAAAGAAAAGAGTGATATTTACATAATAAACTGAATAAAAAGGTAATATTTATGTTAATTTGGTTTCATCATTTGTTATCGATGATAAAGTGGTTAAAAGAATAATAAACTAGTTAAAATTTAAATAGATGAATATTTTAAAGATTAATTTTTAAATATTTATAAATTATATTTTAAATTTATCTGATAAATAAAATAGAGGAAAAAATCTACTTTCAAAATTAATATATGGTGAAATTCAGACACTAAATTATGTTAGAATGGGTATATATCTTAATTTCTCTATAGTGATCAATTATAATTTTTTGATTTACCTCTTCAGATAGTTGTGAAATTGATCGTGTCGGACCATTGAGGTGATAGATTCAATGTTTTTGTTGAAAAAGGGTATACATCAACGGTATATTTATATGGTCCTTCACATTGGTTGAAAAGATGCATCAACTTATTGTCCAGCTCAGCGTTAACTAGGCAATTTAGGTTTAGATTTTCTTCTTGATTTCTTTAGGAGGGAGTGAGTGCATGAATGGCTTTGTGAGTCCTTTGCGTGCCAACGTTTCCTTTCATGATTCTCCTCATTATGTGTGTGTTGTGAGGTTCATCAACCAAAATTGGACTTAAAGAATACAAAACCCATGTAGCTTGTGAATGTGGCATTCATTATGGATTGGGACTCAATCAGACATTTTATATAGATAGAGCAAAAGATATGTGTTTACGTTGATGAGTAGTTATGTTGTCACTCCATTCGCTCCGATTCATCTCTTATTATTATATTTTTATATCTCTTGTACTAAAATATTATACTGTTGTCATTATACACCTCTTGCACTAAAAGGTATTACAGTTGGCCACTATGGGGGAGGGCATTGACTCGGCTTTGCTGAGACGCTCTTGTCCACTTCAGCAAGTCTGTTCCGCATTAGACACTCAACATGTCTGGGGCCCTATACACACACGTGGGGAACGTGTTAAAAATAAACTTTTGTCATATGATAGGGTGGGGTGGAGTAGGTTAGAAAATCTCTAATCCAATTCAATTTAAGACGGATTGTGGGTTATGCAGATCAACCAACAGGCCTATCAAAAAATAAAAATATATATTGAATTTTTTACATTTTGAGCTAGGTGGATTAAACCTACCAGTCCAACGGAAAAATAAAAATATATATATATATATATATATATATTATTAAAAATTTTAAATTTTGTTATGGATTAGGTGAGTTAAACCCACGAGTCCAATAAATTTTTTACTTTTATTTTAAATTTTAGAAGAAAAAAATTTCAATCTATGGCCCAATTCAATTGGCCACTGCGGGTTAATTCCGCACTGATCATGGGTCCAGGTGAGCAAACTCATTTAGATCCCACTTTAAAATATATTGATAAAATATCAACCCAATATATTTAAATTATTTGATAGGACCATGCAAGGAATGTCATTAAGTGCTCAATTTTGGTTCACTGAGCTGAGAATTAGAATTGAGGTGAGCTTTAGGGAAAGATTTAAGAAGGTGGACTGGACTTTCAGTAAGGAAGGGATGAATTTTAGTGGATCAAGTAAAAAATTTATGTAGATAATTAAAAAAAAAAGGACTGGACTAGAGTTCATGACGGCCCTATATATTTAAGACCTGTCTCTTGAACTGAAGATGCTCAACAGTAGTAAACAACTTCTTTTAAGCTTATTGAGGTTCTATTTAACTGAATGGATGAACAAAACAGTGGAATAACTGAGTTAGAAGGATTAATAAAAAATGGTCCATCATATTGTCTATTGGAATGAGAAAAAAAACATTCATCTTGAGGCAATTGGGATGAAAGCTCATATTGAAACATTCTGCCCAAGTAAACACCTTCCTACTGCATTCGCCTAACTAAACAACCCGAACAATTAAAAATGACATTTTACTGAACCGCGTCTCTAACTTTTACTAATATTCAAATTACATACCATACTTTCATATTTATCGAATCACCGTCCATCTCACCCACTCAAGCACCAAAGTACATTTAAAATTTTGAAAAATAATTTAAAAGTACTGTTTCTCTTTTAAAAAATACTAATTTTTTTAACCGATTAAATATAAGATGGAATCAAGATTGAAAGACAAGATTAATGAACTTAATTTGGATCGAATTCCATAAATCTAATTAAGAGCTCTTCACAAAGAAAGTTACACTAATTAGCAAAAGATAGTGATACATTAATCAAACTAAAAGGAAGGGAATTGAATGATAGCCACAGTAACCATTCTCTGTCCCAGAATTGTTTTATAAAAAGTTCCATAAAGAAAAGAGCATGCACCTAAAGGGGAATCAAACCCTTCTATCGTTGCCACTAAACAACAAATATTAGTGGGGAATGACTCTAGATGGATGGATCCTTAATTCAATGATCACCAACTTTCACATGGCAAGCATCCATCCTCCCTCCCTCCCTCCCTCCCTCAAAATTCTCTCACTTTCTCAAAAGACATGATTCCTGACAGCTTAGGCATGACTCATATCCTCGCCAGAAACAAGGATGAGAGGAGCAAAGTCATGAAGAAAGAGGCCACGTTGGGACTTGGAAGAAGCACGGTCCCGCCACTGGAATCAAAGCTGCTGGTTGTCCCCGAGGGGCCCAGCCCTCCCAGCACACCTCCAGTCCCTGTGCTGGTGCCGGTGCCGGTGCCGGTGCCGGTGTTGGGGTTGAAAGTGGGAGGAGTCAGGGAAGTTGGGGGAGAAAGAGTTGTCCCCGTTGGGGTGGTGCTTGTTGGGGTGGTGCTTGTTGGAGTGTTACTCGGAGGAGTTGTTGTAGGAATGCCTGAACTCCCTGCAGCACTGGCTCAGCAGCAAATTTAATTAAAACAATAATAATTTTTAAATTTCTCAGTGAAAATTAACACAATTAAGCAAAGTTAAAAGTAAAGAAAAGTAATGGAAGGAACTCTAATGACTCATCGATGATTTGACAGCAGAGGAAGAATGCATGCAAAAGAAAGAATCTGAACAAAGATAATAATAAAGCAAGCGCACTAAGGAAATCAAGAGATAGGTTAGAATCAGATTCCTCTCTAATGGAAAGATCTTTACACCAAAAATGTTCCACTTAGAAAGCACAATTTCAAGAAGTACCTGGAACTTGCAGGATAGGCGCAACCATTGCTCCCTGAAACATTAATGGAGATACATAATTACAAACGTCAAGAAACGGCGGCCTCTTCTTTGAATCAGAGGAGGAGGGAGGGTTTTAACCAGTGGTTACCGGGATCAGTGGAGCTTAACGTAGCACTGCCAGAGAAGTCGCAGGCTCCCTGTGCCTGGCCTTTCCTCTGGTAGTAGCTGTTGACGGCATAGGAGCAGTGCGCGAGCACTGTGTTGGGGTTGTAGCAGGCCCCGTTTTGAGTGATAGGGCTGCAGTCTGCCCCTGCTCCACAGGCATAGTCCAGCGCCTTTTGCAGCACGTTGCTGCTCATATCAGACCGGCAAACGCACCAAGCAGCCTCTAGAAATTGAAACGCTCAAACAAGAATTAATATAGCTCAACGACGAAGATCGCAATAGAGGGCAAAGAAAATGAACACCTGAAGCAGAGAGCATAGACAGCGTTGTGAGCATGAGAAACAGGAAAGCAGCCATGGAAAGAGGAATTGTGCCTGCTTGCTTCAACAAAGCTACAGAGTGAGATCAGAGAGAGAGGGAGAGAGAAGAAAGTAAAGGACAGAGGGGTGGTGGTGGCTTGATGCTTGCATTTAATTTGTCTGCTCGAATAATATATAACAATTTACGTGCATGTATGTTCGGCAGACGAGCAAACTTTTTTAACTTTTGATCTAGCTAGTACGTGTCGTGGCGTCGAGTGGAGCTGGATCGTAGGTGGATTGGTTGGTGGAATGAGGGTGACGACGAGGGGCGTGGTGGTGCCTTTTTCCTGCTGAACTCGAGGATGAGCAGTGGAACCGCAAGGGTTGGACATCCGAACGTGGAATTTGCAGTTGCAGGCAGGCAGCTGCCTGCTAGCGCTTGAGTAGATCAACCCTCTGTTTACTTCGATGGGATGGAGAAGAAAAAAAATGAACAAAATACGCAGGGAAAGAAAGGCTCTATGGAAAGGATCCCAAAAAAATTGATGATTTATCATAGAGGGCATGTAGATTTCGAAAAATTTTAAATCAGTATTATACTTTGAGAATGATCAAAAGAAAAGATCAAGAAAAAAGAAAAAAATACATGAGGCTATCCCAGTATAGTTGAATTGATTTATGTAAATATAGATTATTGCAGGATCGAATGATCGAATCTTGGTGATGATCGAGACAATGTCCTTACCGTTAACTACAGTTTCTCGATTTACCTCCTCATAAATGGTCGTGAGAGGCTCTATGGAAACTGGAATGACAATTTTTTTTGCAATAAATAAGTAACAATAGCAGTTATAAAAACTAACAACTATGTGAGATGACCTTGTAGGGGCCACAATGGATAAACATCTTGAAGATTCATAATCTAAATAAGGTAAATTGTAATAATATGAGTAAATTATGATTTAAAATCTTATTCTATGTCGAATGAAATGATTAAAATATATCATTTTAATAAATTATTAAAATTTAATACTACTTCGATATTAAAATAATATCTTTTGTGATATTATGTCATATATATTGATGATTATTATTTCATGTCAATGTATTAAGATATCTCTGTTAAATTGAGATAAATATTATTTTTTATTTTATAATTTATTAACTACATAATTGTCTTTTTTATTGCTTCATTTTTTTTCCCCTTTAATTTACCATTAATATCATATATGCCCAACGATTGATATAATACTCTAATAGCTACAATGGATAGATCGCGGAGCAAAATGCACAAGGGAGGAGAAGAAATGAAGGGGAATAATAGTGGATGGAGTTTTTCATTCTCTTGGCTTTTTTCTACTCAAGGTCAAGATTTCCTTTAAGAAAAATGATAAATTTGCTCTTTACTGCAAGGTCGGCCGACCTTTTACCCATCGACGCCCAAAGATTTCCTTATATGCGCCGTAGCTGGGGATTAAGAGCGTTGCAGTAGCAAAGCGTTGCAGAGCAAATGATCAAATAAAAGTCATTCATCACCAGCTTTGAAATGTCAACAGTTGATATCAGTTGTTACAATTGAGCAACAAACAAAAGAATGATTCAGGTAACAAAATATTGGTTGTTTTATTTGGGCAACTTTGCCTCTACTGGTATATAGTATTTGACGTGCACAAATAGTACTCGCATACGAATCTACTGGCATAGCCAGTGTTTGGGCTGCACTGGATTGAAACCTAGCTAGTGCAGTCCAGTAATTTTTAATTTAATATATTAAATCAAAATTTAAAAAATTAAAATAGTATAGTTCAGTCCTACTAATTAGCCCAGGGCAATTGAGGATTTTGATTACCCCATTGATTGTAATACTTTTTGAATGGTTAATTGAACTAAAAAGCTACTGAGAGTTAAATGGATTGAATATCAGACATTCTACCCCATTACAAATGATCTATAGTGTTAGTTATAGGCCCCGGGACATAACTGAGTTGGTTACGACATAACAGAGTTACAGAAATGGAAGGGTTCAAATCTCGACGAAGCCAAGATAATATCTTTCTCCGTCGTGATCAACTGTAGTTTTTCGATTTAATTACCTCACAGATGATCGTAAAAGCGATCATGTGAGACTGTTAGGATGACGAATTACAACTTTTACAAAAATAGTGTTAAAATAACCTTTAATTAAGCCTAAAAGAAGGCGCATGAAGAGTTATAGAATGAACGAGGGATTACACCCAATAAAGTTCTTTTATTAATTAGATGGTTCATTGCTAGCTCGAGAATGAAGACTACAATACAAACTAAAGATCAGTTAGAAAAGAAAAAAAGAAAATAATTGATTGACTGGGGTTGTGTCTCATTATAATACATGTTGAAATAGTTAATAATTTTTTATTATATATATTTAAAAAATAATCAAATTTTAATATACATTTTTTTTATAAAAAATAAGAAAATATAATAACCTAAAGTTCTATATTATTTTTTGAAAAGGGATTAGGATCTTATCTATTAATATAATTTCTGAATATATATATATATATATATATATACATATCTAAAGATTAAAAATATAAGAATTATTTTATTTTATAATTATAACAATAATATTTATTTAATTAAAATATATAATTAAATAAAATCAAATGAATGTCCATCATTTGTAAAATTATCAAATGGACATTCAATTTTTAATTAAAGTTAAATAAATATTTTTAATAATTTTATCATGAAAATACTCCTTGATTCAGTGTTGTTGTAGCATTTATAACTGTTATAAGTAATTGCTATAACATATAAAAGTTACTCACTAGCTACTATAATATATTTGGATGAGGTTTATTAATCAACTTGATCGAAATTATTTAAACTTCATCAAAATCATTTTAAAATAGTTGTTGAAGTTATATATAGTTGCTATAATTCTAAATCCTAAGCTTGTCTTAAATACGTTGTAATAGCTACTGGTAACTTTTACACGTTGTAGTAGTTATTCGATAACTTCTATAGAATATAAATTCTAAACTTGCCTGAACATGTTATAGCAATTATATAATATATTATTAATCAACTTGGTTAAAATTATTTAAACTTCATCAAAAATACTTTAAAATAATTATAAAGGTTATTATATAGTTGCCACAATCCTAAACTCCAAGCTCACACTAAACATGTTGTAGTAGCTATTGATAGTTTCTACACATTATAGTAGCTATTCGATAACTTCTATAGGATATAACTCATAAACTCATCCTGAACAAGTTGCAGTGGTTATTTGATAGCTTCTATACGTTGTAACAACTACTAGTAACTTCCACAACAAGAGCTATCTAAATCCATAAATATCTGATTAACTATGGAAGCATTTTACCGTAATCCTAAGGGCTACCTAAATCTTTTGTATGTATCATATGCAAAAGTATTTAAATCACTTCAGTAAAAAGTATAATCTGTCATCCCAGTGGCTACACATGGTCGGCTCCCACGATTATCTATGAAGAGGTAAATCGAGAAGCTGCAGTTGACCATGACGGAGGAAGACATTGCCTCGGTTTCGTCGAGATTCGACTCTTGTCCACTTCAACAAGTTTACTCTGTCGTTACCAACTCAACTATGTCCCGAGGGCAAAAGTCTTTTGTAAAACACCAGTAAACCCTTGATTAATCACACATAAACCGTGACAAATTGATTCATAATTTTGAATATTTAAGAAAATGGCGGGCTGGTGACAGTAGTGAATCATTCGGTTGCCGCTCGAATGGATCCGTTCCCCGTTAATTCTCTCATTTTTTTTCATGTATAAATAGCTAAACACTCTGCTTCTCTTCATTCGAAATCCTTCGTCGATCATCGTCTTCCTTCTTTCGCTTCCTCCACGAGAAACAGAGAGACAGAGAAGATTCCGATGGCCGCCAGATTCCTCCATTGCTCGCTGCCACTCTTGTGGGCCACAAAGCGCCCGCGAACGGAGCGCCATCGCTCTTCGCCTGATCCGCCGCCGTCTCCTGTCCTCGCTCAAGAGGAGGAGGACTGTATCCTCGGGCTCCTCATGCTGTCGGGGTTCCACTTCTGCCAGCTGCTCCAAGGCAACATCCGGTGCTTCCTCCCCGATCGTCGCCTCCGCCGTGTCCGATCTCGTTCCCTGGGCTAATGCTGCCGGAGCAAGAGCAGTCTCTGCTTTTGTCCCCGGCGCTGAAACACCAGCGGCGGGAGGAGCCGCTTCCTCCTCCGACACCTTCGACGGATGATATGCGCCGCTACGAGTGTTCAGAATGCGGAAAAGGATTCTCTTCGTACCAAGCCCTCGGCGGCCACAAAAGCAGCCACCACCGGAAACGCCCAGCGCCAAGCCCCCAGCCAGAGAAGCAGCGACACGTGAAGGCGAGAAGAGCAATAGCAATGCCATAGACTTCACTGACGGAGTGCTCGCCGAAGAAGAAGAGACCTCAACCAGCCGGTGATAGTTGGCCGCCGATAAATCTCCTTCCTCTCCTCTCTGCTTTAATTTCTTGCTACTACAAAACTAATTTTTGTAGTTTCTGTTAATCTTCCCATTTGAATTCTTTAGAAATATTGTACATCGAACAAAATCATTTATTCATTTATTTTTAAAAATGATTTCACTGTTCTATCGTTTGAAGGGGAAAAGAAACCTCTAAAAAATTCTTTCGACTTGGAGAAAAATGAAAAAATTAAGTAGTAGAGAGTAGAAAATAAAATGAATTATTTCACTTGGTGCTACAATCGGTTGCGTTTAAATAGAAAGTGAAAGAATCAACTTGATCCCGAAAGCAAAACAAAATGAAGGACATTTTTCTCTTGATGATAGACACTTTAACAATTACATCCCTTTGTGATGGATGTTTTAATAACGTTGAGTCTAATCATAATTTTAATTTGGACATTCTATATATATTTGAATTTGAATGTGACTTGAACAAAGTTGACTTAAGATCTTTCTATTAGGACGGACTTGACCCGAAGTGGATTTGATTGAATTTGAGCTCGCTTGATTTGATCTGACTTGCAGTATAACTTGACTATATCACATGACTAGATCAGAGCTCGTGGCTGCCACGGCAGTAAACACTGTTTCCCATCCCTCCTCGCCCTTTCTATTTTCCTCGATAGTAAACACTGACTTATCTATCCAAATCAGACGTGGCATCTGATTTTCCTATATATATATATATAGAAAATTGATCTGCCGCGCGACTGATTCCCGCGCACCCATGCGCGAATCAATCCTGACCGTCCATTTTCGCGATACACAGTATTTCTCCTCGGACGTTTGCCGCTTCTCCGCCGCTGTTCACTACCGTCCGGCCATCTCCGGCCACCGGACCGGCGGCGATGGATGCGCAACTCGCCGGCGCCGGGTCTGGTGGCCGTATTCCGGCTGGAATCCGGTCGAATTTCGACCGAAATCGGCCAACAGCTACTGTTGGCCGATTCCGGCCGTGATTCGGCCGGAATCCGACCGATTTCCGCTGAAATCGGACAAGGGTCGTTCTGTTGCGTTTCTGGCCGGATTCCGGCCGGATTCCGGTCATAATCCGGCCGGAATCCGCCCCCGGCCGGAGCGTCGGCGAGCTGGCTTTCCAATGCGTCCGGTCCGGCGGCCGTCGGTGACCGGACGGCGGCGCGACGGTGCGACGGCGGTGGAAGCGGCGGTGGTTCAGAGCTGTCGCGCAGGTGTCACACGGGATGCGTCGCGCGGCAGATCATGACTCTATATATATATATATATATATATTCATAACTACAATATTTATAATACATTATAAATCAATTATATTATCATAAAACTCCTAAATCCTAATATGAAATTAAAATCTCATTCACAATGATTCACATTTATTTAACAAACATATTATTTTGACAAATTAAAATAATATCTTTTGTGATGTTATGCCATACTCATTGACAATTATTAATTATTTCATACTTTTTATTTTATAATTTATTAACTACATAATAATTTTATTAATTTTCCTTCCTTTCTTTTCGCCTTTAATTTACCACTAATATCATATTTTTGTTCACCACTATTTTTTTTATTTCTTTTAATTCTCGGAGAATATTTTTTTATATTTCTTTTATTTAAAAAACATATAAACCAATCAAAACTCTCCAGAAAATCCAAGAAAATTCCGTGCTGACGCAGTCCCAAAACCCAGGAACCACAAGAAATAGATAGCCTTCTTGGATTGCCCTCCAAAAACTAGTGGTCAAGCTTTCATACACTCTCATTCCTTCGATCGTGCCTTCATCTATCCATGTCGACTATAAACTCCATTGTTTCGATCATCGGTGAATCAACATCAAGACCAAGGCCAACAATGGAGGCATCGCCCTGTTTCCTAACCTGCAAAGCCTTCACCAAGACCTCCTCTGCAACTCTGCCCTTCTTCCACAAGAAAAGGCCAGGCCAAGTTTTCCCTGGAAGAGTCGCCAGCCCTTCAGTGACCTGTGAGTGCAGATCAGTACTCTTTGACTGTTCAGGATCGTAACGAGTCAGAAAGCTATACTTTGTGTGTTTTTCAGATTGCAGTCTCAGGTCCGATCAGGATGACGGCGGCGAGGCGGTGATCAAGTCGGACTGGAGGTCATTCAGAGCGCGGCTGGTGGCGGGAGAGCAAGCGACCTCCGTCGACCGAGGCCTGACGCCGTTGCCGCCGCCGGCGGTGGCGCTGGGCGACAAATGGGCCCACCTGATCCACGAGCCCGAACGTGGCTGCCTCCTCCTGGCCACCGATAAGCTGGACGGCGTCCACATCTTCGAACGGACGGTGATCCTCCTCCTCTCGGTCGGCCCGTTGGGCCCGACCGGAGTCATCCTCAACCGGCCGTCCCTCATGTCGATCAAGGAAACGCCGTCGCTGAACTTGGACGTGGCGGGGGTGTTCTCCGACCGGCCACTGTTTTTCGGGGGGCCGCTGGAGGAAGGGCTCTTTTTAGTCGGCCCGCGCGGGGGAAGGAACGACGACGGAACTGATCGGAGCGGGGTGTTCGAGGAGGTGATGCAAGGGGTGTACTACGGCACCAAAGAGAGCGTAGGGTGCGCGGCGGAGATGGTGAAGAGGGATGTGGTGGGGGTGAAGGACGTAAGGTTCTTTGACGGCTACTGTGGGTGGGAGAGGGAGCAGCTGGCGGAGGAGATCAGGGCAGGGTTTTGGCGGGTGGTGGCCTGCAGCCCCAAGGTGGTGGGCGAGGGCGAGGCAGGGGCTGGGAGCGCCGGCCTGTGGGAGGAGGTGATGGGCCTCGTCGGCGAGAGCAAAGTGATGGATTGAGGCCTCTTTTCGATGTGCAAGGAATATTGTTCATGTATGCGAGATTATGATTATATGATAGCTAAGGATTTTATCGTCTTCTAATTGAAAGCATATTTTGGTTTTATTTTGTTTAAAATAATTTTGGAAATTAACTTGTGAGCATGAGAATCTATAGACATCGAGCTTCCCAACAAGTGCAATATCTCCTCACCATAATATAATTATTATAGTGTAAAGATTTATAGTAAAAAAAATTAAATAGAGAAAAAAATATTAACAACTGAACTTCAAATCAAACAAGAAAGTGTTAGCGAGGAGTTACAAGCGATCACTATTTATTTGGGTAAAACTTATCAACTTCCATTCTACAATTTCAAAACTTCCGAGTTGAAAAATAAATTTTAGTTTAATTGTTCCTTGTAAATTGACAGATCGAACCGTACCTAATTCCATCGCCAGTAATCTTTTGTTGACGGCAGGCAAATAAAAATAGGTCCCGGATGACACGAAGGCAAAAAGAGGAGAAATTAGTGTTCTTCGTCTTTACTACACTTGTTCTGGCGTTGCAATGGCGAAGCAACACGGAGGAAGCCAAAATCTTAACCTGCATTAACTTTGGCTGTACTGGAAGACTCTGCTGTGGTCGAGCCGACATTTGCATCTCGAGGGCATTGCGATACATATGGCTTGAGCTGCAGCAGAAAACATTGTAAAGAATCATTGGACTTATCATATGAAGCACAGCGTTATTTGGCAAAACATTCTAGTTTTTTTTAAAATCATATTTATTAAGATTATTGCCAACTTAAAAACAATATAAAAACACAGCACAAAAGAATATTGGAGTCATATGGCAGGGAACAGGATGTAGAAAGAACATTTATATTCAGTCCGAGCTGCAAGATAATGATTAACAGTTCTTTTCAATGAGATTCAACAAAACCAATAAAAAAAATGGAAAAGCAATTTGTTGTTCTACCTTAAAGTCCGTCAAATCTGGAACTACGTAACGTGGCATCTTCTCATCCATCAAAACATAACCACCTGTAAAGACAATATAGATTTGGTCCCATAATTAGTAAAATCTGACTAAATTTAATTTCAAATCCTGAACTTAGCGTAAGATAGTCAATCATAGTAAATAAATTTTGAACTTGTTTTCCATTGCTTTCAGCTTATCTATAAAAATTGTAGTCTTTTCCCTTTTAAATCACTGAAGCATTAAGACAACTTGTGGCAATGAAGACCAGAAAGGTGAAATTCTAATACAAGTCCACCCAATATTTGATGCTCAATTTCCGTGGGATAACAAGAGCAATGGAAATACCAGCATAAGTACAAAATGAAGTACTCTAACTTAACCAACAAGTTAGACCAACAGAATACCCTTTAGCTAGGATGACTAGAGCTGAATTGTGAACAAAAGATGATCAAAACTTTAATAAGTGCAAATGCATATGCTAGTAACCATTTTACGATAAGAAGAGTTATTGAAGTGATGAAGACATTAACCTTTGCGAGTGTGAAAACCAGTGGGCTTGCAGTTCTTTCCCTTGTAGTAGTCTCTTGGCCCTCTTTTAGAAGATAATATACCCAGTGATGAAGTTCTCTTTCTCCGAATTGCCCTAGTCAGTCCTATTATCAATCCCAGAGGCATTTTGTTTCCTTCTGTTATCCTTTGATCAACCTACAGGAGAAGTCCATGTAATCTAAATAGAAAACATAAATACAGTAGTATGGACACATGTGCAATCACTTATTCCAAACAGATACTAATTGATCTGTAGAAATTTCATGGGAAAGAGAAATCAGTAGGCACAGATTCATGGAATACTTGAGCAAAGCATAAACATGACGACAAATTCATGGATATTCAAGATATTAAAAAATCTCCAAATGTAGGCAGTCAACCCACTATCTTTGCACTTAAGTGCTCAATATAAATTATAAAAAGAATTAAATTGAAGATAACTAAATCATCAGATTACAAAAAAATAACAAAATGTTTCATATTTCACATTGCAATCAAGAAAATATAACAAATCCACAAAAAGATAAAATTTAATATTTCATAATTATCAATCCAAATTGTAAGCAAATACATAGCTAGTTTATAATTAATGTCATGTTACAATATCAAAATATATAGCTCACATAGATAAGATAACTAATGTCAAATGAACAAAAACTAATTAAAAAATATTTTTTCCTTAGACTTTTGGGCCGCTTAGAAGGTCCTCCTGGCTGCCTGAGCGGTTTGCTTGGCCAGCTTTTTAAATGGGGGTTTGCTTGGCCGGCTTTTTAAAAGGGTCACCTAGATACTAGGCAAAATGACCCCTTGGCATATGCAGCTACACAGCCACCAACCACCTAAGCAGTCACTTAGAACGCTTGCCAAGCCTATGTGGATATTCAAATCAATCCATAGAAAAATTGAAACAACAGATGAAATACACACTTGCAATCTCAGAGAATATTATTTCCCCATCGGATGGGGATGTCAGTCTGATGTAGATACTTAATGTCTGTCTAATTCCTGATCAGGATTTTTCATACAGATTTATCAAGGACTGCAACAGCACATCTTAACTATCAAAAAATTTCACTTCCTCATCTAAATCTTGAGCAAATTGGACATGATTCTCAAATTACACATTATTTAAGCAGTTCAATTCAAACATCATCTTGATTACCACTAAATTTATGGAAAATTTCACACTAAAAAATATTAGCTCTAATAATAACCATAGTTGGGGATTTCCTGATCTTTTGAGGCTATATATTAGAAAATTGGAATTCAAACTACATGCATAAACTCCCATTATACAATGGTCTTGTGACCCAGGTCAGACTTTCAACAACAGAACTTCTTGGGGAAATTATTTCCTGAACTTTTGAGGCTATATATTAGAAAATTGGAATTCAAGCTACATGCATAAACTCCCATTATACAATGGTCTTGTCACCCAGGTCAGACTTTCAATAACAGAACTTCTGGTACTTGGGCACCAGCAGTTTAATTTACTTCTGTATGAATCCCCTCTCATGACTAAATCCATGAATGATTTACAAAAAGATAAAGGAGGAGCTACTACACCAAACTAAATACTAGCAAATACAGATGACCTAAAACTAATAAAAGGTTTTATAGAGGTAAACCCCGATAGTCAGAATATTTGATTCCTCAGTTATCTAAGGTTTGGTCCAAGTTTCTTTTCAGCTTTTGTAATATTTGTTTCATCAAGTTATCTACAAATCATAGTTTACAGAACATTTGAATCGAACATAATTATTAGACCAGTATACCTATTGTGGAGAACATAATAAAAGTCTGTAGATTTCATCAACTATTAGACAGAAATATAAATCCAAGACCAAAAAACAAAAAGTGAAAAATGATAGGAGGGGCAACAACAGAAATCATAAAGTGCAACCGCAAATTACTAACAATATAAAAGTAATATCTTATTGATAATTAGTTCATCAGTACAAAGTATGAACAAATAAAATATTAGTTAATAACGCATATATAAATAGTTTATAACATAATAGTACTAACTATTTCTTATACCATAATCTTCATAATTAAATCATACTAACTTATTTATCCATATACAATCGAACAATTGTTATCACACCCCCACTATTGATTGTCTAACTTCCCATCAACTAAGGTCTAATAAAGGTTTCTCAAATGATAAAGTTCAATGAAACTTTCCAGTCAAGAATAAGCCCAAATCCGAAGGATAAACTTATCGTTGAAATTTAATCATTGAAGAATTTTAAATCCAAGAAAACAAATAATAGAGCAGAAGATTACTCACCCACCACTGTCGCCGATTAAATAAGTCAAAAGGAGGTTTATAGCCTGAGGAAAACCTAGCACACTCCGGCCACGGGATGCTCAGGAGAGGGAGGGTGTCACCGGCGTCGCGTGGAGGGGAGGAGAGGCTCTGTTGCTGGCTGGAACAAGAGGGAGAGGAAGAAGAAAAAGAAGAAGAAGAAGACAAGAAGGAAGGCGAAGAGGAGAGGTGGGATCGTCGGAAGGGAGCAGAGGTCGGTGGCGTACGGCGCGTCGGAAAGACAGAAGCGAGAAGACCTTAAAACCTAAAGCTTCACCATTTCCTTAATCGGGTGTGCCCTTGTTAAGAGTGCAGTATAAAAATATTAATATTTAAATATGTGATATTTGAATTCTATTTTAATTTTAAAACATAAATAATTTCATTCGAATTGAATTATTTAAATTTTAATTCAAATAAAATTAATTTTAATTTAAAATAATAAAAAAATTGTTTGTCAAATAATTTAAATCTGCACCGTTCGATTTAAAGTTAAGATTAAATCCAGATCATATATTAAATGGATAATTTACTTTAGGGTTTATGATTTAGGGTTTAAGGTTTAGGATTTAGAGTTTAGGGTTTAGAGTTTAAGGTTTAGGATTTAGGATTTAATTAAAATTATATCCAAAACAAAATAATCAAAGACCCCAACTGTTAAAATAATTTAAAATTTGCGAATTATTTAAATTTTAATTTAAATATATTTAAATTAAAATTATCTAAAAAATAATCAAAGAGAATTTGATTCGATTCTTATTTAATTTATCATAAATAATCAAATAAAATATTATATATTTAAATTTAATTAAAAAAAGTTATCAAATATATTCCAATTCATCTGGAATTCGATATTTTAAAATATAAATTAAATATTTTTTAAATAGATTTGAAAAACTTAAGAAAGAATAAGCCCAGTCGTTTGCACCCCGTAGTTGTCTACTCCGTATGGCAGAGCCCCACTGCTTTAATACTGAATCTCTCTCTGCAAGGCTATTTCTGTAATTTGGAATCGACGAATGGGATTACAGCTGTATGTTGGGACCCGGTTCTCCAATGAATAGGAAGGCGAGTAGGTTTCAGAGTTCCATAAAAAGATACAAATCCGTTGCCATCATTCGGCCTCAACGCAGGCATGGACATCCACGATGCGCTTTAATTTTTTTTACAAATACCGTACACAATATATTTTTCAGAGATTATTATTATTATTTTTTTTAAAAAATAAAAGACACCTGTAATTATTAGAATTGTTTAATAGGGTGTTTTTTATTTTTAAAAGTTAAAATATTTTTATTTTAGTCTTGTTATAGATGATTTAATTATTATCTTGATACAAATATTTAAATGCTTTATTAATTTAATTAAAATTATTTAAATTTATTAAAATCTATCTCAAATAACTAGAATTTTAACAATTTTTTATATAAAAAAATATAGTGAGACATTTTTTTAGATTACTTTTTAAAATAATTAAAAACGTTTTTTTAATTTATATTCTATTATTATTATTATTATTATTATTATTACTTCAAAAAGTTGTTCAAATTTTGAATCCCCGTTTACTACTTTCGAGGTGGCAGGCAAGTCGCGAGCCCTGCTATTTTTAGACTTTAGTGCTCCTGTTTTACTTCCCCCAGACGAGCAAAAGCAGCGGCCTCTGAGTTTCGGCCGATCTCAGATCGATTTGGCACTCCATGGCCTCGGATGCAAACTCGTATGAAGAACTCCGGCGGCAAAGGGTCCAGGAGAATCTCAAGCACTTGAGGTGAGTGTTCCGGTGCTTCTTTTCAAATCTATCGATATTTCATTGCTGTTTCGATCATCGGTCCTCACATGCTATTTGGCATGTTTCTATATTATTCTGAATGGAGAACCTCGTGGTTAAATCGGATACGGTCTCGTTCTTCGGAGGCATCCGATAAAAAAAGGGATATGGTCTCCTTGTACATGAACAGAAAAAGAGGGACTTATTGCATTTGGTGAGGCTTAGTGACCACAGGTTCATTCTGAGTCCTTGGAGTTTTCTGCATAGAGCACAAGGGTTCTATGTTAGATCTTGTTATTCACTCTTGTTTTTTACGAAAATGGAGTTATACATTAATGAGAAAAAAAATAACATAACTTTACCTACACCAGCAACGCAAAAAGAGAAAATGGGCAGCGTTAGTTCATGTTAGCTGTTGAATCTACCAAAATAAGAGGAGATTTTCTGATAAAAACTAAGTATTGGCATTAAATTTTGTACGCTCTTCTGCATAGAAAGTGCTTACCTAGTGTTGAAAATAAAAAACATATAAATATTGTTTATGTTAGTTCAGAAACACTATTGCTATTTAAGTATAAGGTGGCCTGAAAGAAAAAATGCGCTCTCAGATTGCTAATTAACTATAGGGTGACTTGGGAGAAAAATGAAATCT
>NC_133866.1:6814024-7001388 GCF_044706935.1 Curcuma longa
AAAACACAGCACAAAAGAATATTGGAGTCATATGGCAGGGAACAGGATGTAGAAAGAACATTTATATTCAGTCCGAGCTGCAAGATAATGATTAACAGTTCTTTTCAATGAGATTCAACAAAACCAATAAAAAAAATGGAAAAGCAATTTGTTGTTCTACCTTGAAAGTCCGTCAAATCTGGAACTACGTAACGTGGCATCTTCTCATCCATCAAAACATAACCACCTGTAAAGACAATATAGATTTGGTCCCATAATTAGTAAAATCTGACTAAATTTAATTTCAAATCCTGAACTTAGCGTAAGATAGTCAATCATAGTAAATAAATTTTGAACTTGTTTTCCATTGCTTTCAGCTTATCTATAAAAATTGTAGTCTTTTCCCTTTTAAATCACTGAAGCATTAAGACAACTTGTGGCAATGGAGACCAGAAAGGTGAAATTCTAATACAAGTCCACCCAATATTTGATGCTCAATTTCCATGGGATAACAAGAGCAATGGCAATACCAGCATAAGTACAAAATGAAGTACTCTAACTTAACCAACAAGTTAGACCAACAGAATACCCTTTAGCTCGGATGACTAGAGCTGAATTGTGAACAAAAGATGATCAAAACTTTAATAAGTGCAAATGCATATGCTAGTAACCATTTTACGATAAGAAGAGTTATTGAAGTGATGAAGACATTAACCTTTGCGAGTGTGAAAACCAGTGGGCTTGCAGTTCTTTCCCTTGTAGTAGTCTCTTGGCCCTCTTTTAGAAGATAATATACCCAGTGATGAAGTTCTCTTTCTCCGAATTGCCCTAGTCAGTCCTATTATCAATCCCAGAGGCATTTTGTTTCCTTCTGTTATCCTTTGATCAACCTACAGGAGAAGTCCATGTAATCTAAATAGAAAACATAAATACAGTAGTATGGACACATGTGCAATCACTTATTCCAAACAGATACTAATTGATCTGTAGAAATTTCATGGGAAAGAGAAATCAGTAGGCACAGATTCATGGAATACTTGAGCAAAGCATAAACATGACGACAAATTCATGGATATTCAAGATATTAAAAAATCTCCAAATGTAGGCAGTCAACCCACTATCTTTGCACTTAAGTGCTCAATATAAATTATAAAAAGAATTAAATTGAAGATAACTAAATCATCAGATTACAAAAAAATAACAAAATGTTTCATATTTCACATTGCAATCAAGAAAATATAACAAATCCACAAAAAGATAAAATTTAATATTTCATAATTATCAATCCAAATTGTAAGCAAATACATAGCTAGTTTATAATTAATGTCATGTTACAATATCAAAATATATAGCTCACATAGATAAGATAACTAATGTCAAATGAACAAAAACTAATTAAAAAATATTTTTTCCTTAGACTTTTGGGCAGCTTAGAAGGTCCTCCTGGCTGCCTGAGCGGTTTGCTTGGCCAGCTTTTTAAATGGGGGTTTGCTTGGCCGGCTTTTTAAAAGGGTCACCTAGATACTAGGCAAAATGACCCCTTGGCATATGCAGCTACACAGCCACCAACCACCTAAGCAGTCACTTAGAACGCTTGCCAAGCCTATGTGGATATTCAAATCAATCCATAGAAAAATTGAAACAACAGATGAAATACACACTTGCAATCTCAGAGAATATTATTTCCCCATCGGATGGGGATGTCAGTCTGATGTAGATACTTAATGTCTGTCTAATTCCTGATCAGGATTTTTCATACAGATTTATCAAGGACTGCAACAGCACATCTTAACTATCAAAAAATTTCACTTCCTCATCTAAATCTTGAGCAAATTGGACATGATTCTCAAATTACACATTATTTAAGCAGTTCAATTCAAACATCATCTTGATTACCACTAAATTTATGGAAAATTTCACACTAAAAAATATTAGCTCTAATAATAACCATAGTTGGGGATTTCCTGATCTTTTGAGGCTATATATTAGAAAATTGGAATTCAAACTACATGCATAAACTCCCATTATACAATGGTCTTGTGACCCAGGTCAGACTTTCAACAACAGAACTTCTTGGGGAAATTATTTCCTGAACTTTTGAGGCTATATATTAGAAAATTGGAATTCAAGCTACATGCATAAACTCCCATTATACAATGGTCTTGTCACCCAGGTCAGACTTTCAATAACAGAACTTCTGGTACTTGGGCACCAGCAGTTTAATTTACTTCTGTATGAATCCCCTCTCATGACTAAATCCATGAATGATTTACAAAAAGATAAAGGAGGAGCTGCTACACCAAACTAAATACTAGCAAATACAGATGACCTAAAACTAATAAAAGGTTTTATAGAGGTAAACCCCGATAGTCAGAATATTTGATTCCTCAGTTATCTAAGGTTTGGTCCAAGTTTCTTTTCAGCTTTTGTAAAATTTGTTTCATCAAGTTATCTACAAATCATAGTTTACAGAACATTTGAATCGAACATAATTATTAGACCAGTATACCTATTGTGGAGAACATAATAAAAGTCTGTAGATTTCATCAACTATTAGACAGAAATATAAATCCAAGACCAAAAAACAAAAAGTGAAAAATGATAGGAGGGGCAACAACAGAAATCATAAAGTGCAACCGCAAATTACTAACAATATAAAAGTAATATCTTATTGATAATTAGTTCATCAGTACAAAGTATGAACAAATAAAATATTAGTTAATAACGTATATATAAATAGTTTATAACATAATAGTACTAACTATTTCTTATACCATAATCTTCATAATTAAATCATACTAACTTATTTATCCATATAAATCAAACAATTGTTGTCACACCCCCACTATTGATTGTCTAACTTCCCATCAACTAAGGTCTAATAAAGGTTTCTTAAATGATAAAGTTCCATGAAACTTTCCAGTCAAGAACAAACCCAAATCCGAAGGATAAAGTTATCGTTGAAATTTAATCATTGAAGAATTTTAAATCCAAGAAAACAAATAATAGAGCAGAAGATTACTCACCCACCACTGTCTCCGATTAAATAAGTCAAAAGGAGGTTTATAGCCTGAGGAAAACCTAGCACACTCCGGCCACGGGATGCTCAGCAGAGGGAGGGTGTCACCGGCGTCGCGTGGAGGGGAGGAGAGGCTCTGTTGCTGGCTGGAACAAGAGGGAGAGGAAGAAGGCAAAAAGAAGAAGAAGACAAGAAGGAAGGCGAAGAGGAGAGGTGGGATCGTCGGAAGGGAGCAGAGGTCGGTGGCGTACGGCGCGTCGGAAAGACAGAAGCGAGAAGACCTTAAAACCTAAAGCTTCACCATTTCCTTAATCGTGCAGGATAAAAATATTAATATTTAAATATGTGATATTTGAATTCTATTTTAATTTTAAAATATAAATAATTTTCATTCGAATTGAATTATTTAAATTTTAATTCAAATAAAATTAATTTTAATTTAAAATAATTTAAATTTGGGTTCTATGCAAATTATTTAAATTAAAATTATATAAAAAATAATCAAAGAGAATTTGATTTTAATTCGATTCTAATTTAATTTATCATAAATAATCAAATAAAATATTATATATTTAAATTTAATTTAAAAAAGTTATCAAATATATTCCAATTCATCTCGAATTCGATATTTTTAAATATAAATTAAATATTTTTTAAATAGATTTTTAGAATAAGATTTGCAAAAAAAAAAAAAAACTTATCGGACTCAGATCATATATGAAAAATAAATTACAATTAGTTACCCCGTATGGCAGAGGCCCACTGCTTTAATACTGAATCTCTCTCTGCAAGGCTATTTCTGTAATTTGGGATCGACGAATGGGATTACAGCTGTATGTTGGGACCCGGTTCTCCAACGAATACGAAGGCGAGTAGGTTACAGAGTTCCGTAAAAAGATACAAATCCGTTGCCATCATTCGGCCTCAACGCAGGCATGGACATCCACGATGCGCTTTAATTTTTTTAAACAAATACCGTACACAATATTTTTTTCAGAGATTATTATTATTATTTTTTAAAAAAAATAAAAGACACCTGTAATTATTAGAAGTGTTTAATAGGGTGTTTTTTATTTTTAAAAGTTAAAATATTTTTATTTTAGTCTTGTTATAGATGATTTAATTATTATCTTGATTACAATATATTTAAATGCTTTATTAATTTAATTAAAAATATTTAAATTTATTAAAATCACTTAAATCTATCTCAAATAACTAGAATTTTAACAATTTTTTATATAAAAAATATAGTGAGACATTTTTTTAGATTACTTTTTAAAATAATTAAAAACGTTTTTTTAATTTATATTCTATTATTATTATTATTATTATTATTATTACTTCAAAAAGTTGTTCAAATTTTGAATCCCCGTTTACTACTTTCGAGGTGGCAGGCAAGTCGCGAGCCCTGCTATTTTTAGACTTTAGTGCTCCTGTTTTACTTCCCCCAGACGAGCAAAAGCAGCGGCCTCTGAGTTTCGGCCGATCTCAGATCGATTTGGCACTCCATGGCCTCGGATGCAAACTCGTATGAAGAACTCCGGCGGCAAAGGGTCCAGGAAAATCTCAAGCATCTTGAGGTGAGTGTTCCGGTGCTTCTTTTTCAAATCTATCGATATTTCATTGTTGTTTCGATCATCGTCGGTCCTCACATGCTATTTGGCATGTTTCTATATTATTCTGAATGGAGAACCTCGTGGTTAAATCGGATATGGTCTCGCTCTTCGGAGGCATCCGATAAAAAAAAGGGTTATGGTCTCCTTGTACATGAACAGGAAAAGAGGGACTGATTGCATTTGGTGAGGCTTAGTGACCACAGGTTCATTCAGAGTCCTTGGAGTTTTCTGCATAGAGCACAAGGGTTCTATGTTAGATCTTGTAATCCTCTCTTGTTTTTTACGAAAATGGAGTTATACATTAATGAGAAAAAAATAACATAACTTTACCTACACCAGCAACGCAAAAAGAGAAATCTGGGCGGCGTTAGTTCATGTTAGCTGTTGAATCTACCAAAATAAGAGGAGATTTTCTGATAAAACTAAGTATTGGCATTAAATTTTGTACGCTCTTCTGCATAGAAAGTGCTTACCCAGTGTTGAAAATAAAAACATATAATGATATAAATATTGTTAAAGTTTGTAAACTAGTTCAGAAACATTGCTATTTAAGTATAAGGTGGCCTGAAAGAAAAATGCACTCTCAGATTGCTAATTAACTATAGGGTGACTTGGGAGAAAAATGAAATCTCACTACGGATTAATGATGGATGGAAATTCTCTTAATTAACATTTCTTTTATTTTTCAGTGAACTTTAAACCTGAATTTGAGCTATAGATCATGCTTTGATGCCTTAGATATGCAAATCCAATTTTCATTTTTTTTAGGAAAGACGAGCTACAAGCCCCCTGCAGGGATTCATTTGAATGGATGGATTGAAATGACATACAATTTCTAGTACATAGATACCCTGCAGGAAACAAAAATAAAATGAAGTGAGTGAGTATCTTTCTTGTTTTTATCAATTTAAAAACAAACAAACAAAAGATGTAAGGTGTGCATTGTATAATGCAGGCATAACTGCATAAGAATTGGAGTGTCTTGTGTGATTCATATGTTTTATTTAGATTAAAAAGAAAATATTACTATGGTATGGCTGGTCATACTTTATTGGTCATGGAGTATACTGTTGGATAGTTAGGAAACAATTCTAAAAATTTATCCCAGTAGAAATGAAAATGCAAGGTAGAGTAGTCATACTGTCCAAGAGATACTGAGCGTAGCTCCAATAGAATAATTAATGGAGGAAAAAATAGGTTAAAATGTTAGGAACGTGCTCAAAGTAGACAATTGAATTCTACTTAGTTGAAGGTGCTAGTCTGTCGAGGGCTTCCAATATAAATTTTATTCAGAAAAATTCCAAACAATATAAAATATATTGAAAGAGTTCAAAGAAGTTTTATTAAAAAAAGATCTTTCTTATATTGTTTAGATAAAAGGTTGACAACGTACATTATATAGTTACACAAATTGCATTTTTATAATTAAAGTTGTAAGAAATAGAGGGGCATACAAAGAAAATTCTAGTTATCGTAGTTAAAATGATTTATTAAATTTGAATACTATTATTGATCTGGTGAGGTATAGATTTCAATAGAGGGATAAGATCCATGCAATTGACCCTAAGGAGTTGGGGCTAATATAGCTTGATGATGATGATGATGATGATGAGTGAATGTGGAGTTGTATGGAAAACACTGGTGCCTGGTGGAAGGAAATAATTCCATATCAGCCAGGAAATTGAAGCAATGGATATATGCAAATTGTTTCCTTGGCAGGTGCTTGATTTAGTTTTCAAGACCCTATGTTACATCTTAGGGTTGGATAGGATTCGGGCTTCCTCTTGTTGTGTGATACCCTGAACAACATTTAACACTCCTTAAGTTTGCTTTACTAGTTGAATTTGGCTAGCACCATGAAAAGTATTTTGTCATGTCAAAACATGTAGGTGTAAACGGACAAACTTGATCATTAGGATTTAAAAAGCCAACAGACCAAGGGATAGTATTGAGATAAACAAAAAAATATGAATTTCTTTGGGAAGATAAAAGAATTTCATAAAGAAGATTTTATACATTCAGTACCTTTTGAGGTTGAAATTTAAGCTATGAGATTTGATTTTATCCCAAATTGCGACACCAATATTTACACCTCTATGCAGGAGTATTTTAGCTTAGTGCCCACAAGGCACCTGGCAATGATCAAATTGAGTATGTAAGTGTATACTAATATGGAAGAGCAAGACCCAATCTATAATTTTGTCATCTCAAACAGGATGGTGATGGTAAGATAAAATCTGATTAGTATAAGAATTAGCAGTATTTTCTAATGCTCCAATAGGCCAACATAATAGTTAGGCAACAAATGCATTTTTCATTGTTTGCAAATAAAGACAATTGTTAAAACGTGTGAGTTGAAGATACTTGTTGCCAATTAGGAAAAGTGTATTGATTGGGAATAATACAAACCACATCGAGACCTATCTTTCACTTGCGCTTGAATCTTGGCCATGTCAGTTGAAGATATTTGTTGTCAATTTGGAAAAGTGTTTTGATAGGGAATAGTACCAACTACATTTAGACCTATCTTTTCAATTGCACTTGAATCTTGACCATAGAATTGGATGATAAGTGCTTTATGATTGATCTTTGGTTAAATTTTGGTTGTTTATTGTAAACATGTATGCATTAATGCTAATACTTGAGGAACCTACTCAATTCTCTAAACAATTGACTGTAGGCCTATGAAATGAGAGGCTTTACAATATGGAAAATTTATCAATCTTGCAAGCCTTGGTCAAATCTAGTCTTAGTTTTATTGTTTCACCTGAGATTTCTTCAATCTTCATAATTACCAATAGAGTTAAAGCTTAAGTTATTTATTTTTTGGTTGAGCTAATTAAAAATTGTGATGAATAAATTTCTTGATATGAAATTTAGACTCCGTGTCATGGAATGAGCATTCTATTATTAATATATTTACACCATTATTTGCATGTATATTGACACTAATTTTCTCTTTTGTTGAACAAGGAATTGGGAATTTCACAGATCTCAAAATGCCTATTAGAGGTTGCAAAGTGCGAGCAAAAGATATTGGTGAGTTTACATTGGCATCAATATTGGATTATTATATTTTAAATGAATTGTGTATGATTTCTTGATCAGGAAGAATAGTCTGCCTAACCTATTTCAATCTTATCTAAGAAAAGACATATACATAACATGCATTATTAATATTTGTAACTATTTTTTGCTTGATCCATGTCTGTTGTGGTTCATTGAAATTTTATCTGAAGAAAGATGGTTGGTACTCAAAATATTGTATAAGGTTTTATGTGTTTAGCGATTTTTCTATATTGCAGAAACCTCGTGCAAGCCCCAAAATCAAGAGAAAAAATGCAACGGTTGAGATTAGACGCTCTTCAAGAGTTCGGAACATTGTTCCTTCTTATCATGATCAAGTAAGAAATGGTTTTCTTTTGTGATATGAAGAAAAAAGTTTTATCTTATTCCATATTTCTAGCTTAAATATTCCTCTAAGAACAAAAAATTAGTTTATCATCACTAGTTTGTCACCTCTTGTGCTGCTCCGCCAACCTAGCGGCCCCACACGATCGGCCCCCCGATCATCTGTGGAGAGGTAAATCACGGTGAATGCGGGACTGACCAGGGCATGGTGGCCGAGGGATTTGGAAACATGGCACAGATTGATGTTATCGCAAATGCAACCATGAGCCCTGCAAGCACCCATGTTTGTCACCTCTTATCCTTCTAGTTATTATGTTTGAGTCTTCAATTAATATATAATTTTCATCTAGATGCTAATTATCTCAATATTTCAAATTTTTTTATCTCATTGTTTAATCACATATAATTAACCTTACCACTATAATTATTAGATCGGCAAATTCTTAAAGAGCGTAGCTAAAGTTTCTGAATGCCCAAAAAACACACTTATATTTCATATTTCTCAAAAAGTGTACTTAATTTTCATTTTACCCCTCTTGTCAACAACTGACTCTTTTCTTTCATCTCTCATTTAATTAAATTTTTTTAAAATTAGAATACATGTAGCGAACATCTTTCCACTCTTCTCTTTCCTCTTAAATTGAATTAAACTATTTTTTTTAAGAAACTTAATCATTAAACATAGGATAATCTTCTAAATTTATCCTGTACAACAATTCACACGCTTGGTTGTCTGTAGTTTATTTATCTGTTAACCAGGAGACTTGAGCCCGGGTTGATGTTGGAGTGGGATGAGATGCCCGGGACCGGCGATAGCCAGGATTATCCAGGTAAGCTAAGCAAACTGAATGGACGAGCAGACCAGATAGACTGAGAGTCACTGAGAGTCTGAGTGAGCCGAGTAAACTGAGTAAGCCGAGCAGTGACCTGAGTGCTGACGTCGGAGTGAGGTGGGATACCCGAGATCGGCTATAGCTGAGATTACCCGGGTAAACAGAATGAATGACTGAGCAGACCGAGTAGACTAAGTAGTCTGAGTAAACTGAGTGAATTGAGTAAGCTGAGTGAGCCTAAGTAAATCGACCACCGGGTGGACCCGGATAAACCAAGTACAACGTAGACCAAGTACACTGAGCGCCGCGGGGCCAGAGTACGGTGATTAATGAGTATAGCGGGTGAACTAGTTGTCGTCTAACCCGGGAAGATTACACAGGTTGCGCAGGCTGAGTAGACAGGGTTAGCTAAACAGGCCGAATGGACCGCGTAAGGGACGACTGAGCTTTGGTCCATAAGGTAATGTTGACCATGAGCCCCTGGAATGGCCAAGTTGGATCGTCTATTGACTTACCCTGTCACATCAGACCCGGACAAGACTTACCACATCATCTAGTAACTCTAGCAATGCTAATTAAAATTAAATCATAAACCAACTTATATTTTAGCAAATAAAAATGGGTAGCTACAACTCAATAAGTATTGTCTCCCTCATCCATTTGTCTTAATTTCTCGAGTTATAGGGCTGGACTGCCTTTTTTTGTATTTTCTGGTCGGTGGTGACAGGTTATAACAAAATAATTTTTTGTATGCACGTGGAGCCTGCCCACTGTTATGTTATATCTTGTTTGGTTGAATATTCTTAGCCAATAGGACTATTTATTTAAAGTTCTTAAAATTCACCTCAGGTGGATGAAGCAGAACTACGATCATTCCGTAAAAGGTATCACACGTTGATTTCTTAAGTTACGAATTTACATCAATCAGGTTCACTTCTTGTATGGCGCTTATCAATAATTTAATCAGCTACTGTAGAAGTGGACAGAGTGGAAGAGCATACACTGGAAGGGTTGCATCTTATGAAGATCAAGTTCGTGCAGTAAAGAAAGCAGAAGGACTTCAGAGCAATTTAGACCCTATCTACCCCTCCTTTGTCAAGACTATGGTTCGATCGCATGTGTCTAGCTGCTTTTGGCTTGTAAGTGTTTTTTTGCCGTGCTTGAATATAAAGTTGGTTCGCTGTGAGTACAAAATGAGCTTAATCAAGATTTAAAACTTCACGCCGCTTTAACTAGGGACTTCCAACAAGGTTTTGCAAGGAACATCTACCTCCGAATGAGTTAAAAATGGTGCTGGAAGATGAGAACGGAACCGAGTATGATGCTGTATATATAGGAAATCGAACTGGCCTCAGTGGTGGCTGGAGAGGCTTTGCCATGGATCACAGTTTGGAAGATGGGGATGCTTTGGTGTTTGAATTGAGAGAACCTGCAAGATTTAAGGTATTCTCATTTTACAGATCAATTCTTTTTTTTTTCAGCCATTATCTTGGCATGAATGCATCCAGTTCTTTCATTTTAGTTTAAACGTCAAAAGAACTTATTGCAGATTTATATTATAAAAGCCATTGACATTGATGATCCCAACAACAAGATTGCTGGATATATTGAACAAACAGGATCACCAGAAACAGAGGAAACTTCACAATTATCTGCATCTCAAAAGCACAAATCCAGTTCTGGCTCTAGAAGAAAACCAGCTAAGACTCGCAAATCTGCCTATAGTTGAATCTTCATACATAGAATCAAAGTTGGTGCTTGAGGTGTTGCTGGTCTATGATAGTAGAAGGTAATCAACCTGCTTCAGTATAGTAACATGCAAGACTAGATACTAAGTGCTTATGGATTGAGAGTAAGATGCTTTTTGTCAGTTCACCATCTTACCTCAAGGATCTTCTTGCGATCTAGATGTCAGTAAGGACAATTTAACAACAGTTGCATCTATATGCGTGGTTAAACAACAGTTACTCCATATGAATTTTCAAGCTTAAGTGTTCCACCTGGAAACTATTACAATTCTAGCATTAATCTTACCTTTATCTAAAGAGTTCCTCCTGAGGCTAGCAGTGAGTGGGTAATGGAAGGAGTGTATGGCTTACCCTTACCTCATTTACTTTGAACAAAATTTCAGTGGAGGGAGAGAGGAATATGCAAGGGCTTCCCTTTTAGCTTCCTCTTTGTAAGTTACCTCTCCTTTTTGCACCTTCCATGTTCTCTCTTTTGCCTTTATCTCCATCAGAGTAAACATATGGTGCATTTTGAATTTTTTTTTTCTGACCTTGAATTGTTTTTATTTTTTTTTCAGAATTATAGTAAGTTGTTTGTTAAGGAGCCAAACCCATGTTTGGAAGTGCATTAATAATTGTCTTAGATTATATGTACAATTAAAACATAAATTAGAAGTACTTAAAATAAAACTAATTAATAGCGCCCTGAAAATTAAAGTGAGATTAAGAGAAGAAAAGTCATGAATAGTGGTGTAATGGATTGTGCTCAAATGAATTCAAGATGGCTTATGTTTTATTGAGTCGGTCAGATGCAATTTGGGAGTATTGTCCCAATATAATTGTCACAATGCTTAAGTCTAAGTCTAAAGTATTTCTCTATATATGTATATACAATTTAAAATCAAACTTAAATTGAAATATACTTTTATTTAAAATTATATGTTTAAGTGCAAAAGGCATAAGAAGCATCCATTTTATTTTTTTAATCAAAAGAAGGTGCTATCTATAATTATACAATTATTCTTCACTATATTATTTTCATTATTATCTGTCTTCTATATTTTTCTATACTTAAATTTTGAACCAAGAGCGCATTGTAGTAGCCATGAACAGTTATAATTGTTATAATTGTTATAGTCAGTTATGAGTTTGTAGTTGCTATAACATAAATAGTTATTTTGCTTTCTTATAGCAGCTGAGAAGTCGTTAATGCTATAATATGAATGCAATCATTCATGTTGTAGCAGTTATAATACTGTCTTGTTCATCTAACATTAATGTTGTAGTAGTTACAAAATTATAATTGTTACAATGTACCCTGTCAATTTAGAATTTAAGCAAAAGATATAGGTGGGATAATAATAAGAATAATATTATAGGATATTTGTGTCATTTTACAACAATATAATATCCTTTGAATAAAAAATCAAAATAGGGTGTTCTTTTGATTTTTGCCTTATTTTTAAAATATGATTTTGAGTAATTTTTTTAATTTTATTTTTATTTATGGGCTTCAATAATAATTATTAAAATTTATATTTTAACATTCATAAGGTATATATTCATATTTTAGTTAATATATATTTTTATTTAAAAATACTTATAAACTTTTATTTTTATGACATACTTTTAAGTATGTTTATAAACTTCTAAAAAAAATGATAATCCCAGTAGCCACATCTTTGGGGGTGGTCGGCCTGGTCCCACGAAAGTTTCCCACCGACCACCAGGGTAAATCAGGAAGCGCATATGGCGGCCAATCCAGATGCCCAGCATCCTTTGATTGCGTTCCCCATTTAAAGGAAAATTCCTGTAAATACGCCGTAGTTAAGGATCGAACCGCGGGTCCCTGAGTTATAATCCAGATGTCCTACCGTTGCACCATTGCCCCGGGGACGCTTATAAACTTCTAAACACTTAGAGTCAATATACTATTACTCTAAATAAGAGAACCATAATAATGTAATTAATGTATCTTAATCTTAATTTTTAATTCAATATTATACACACATACACACTTGTTTTCTAATTTTGTGTGAACTTTTTTTTTTCTAATTTAGAATTCTTTAGAATCTATTTGATAATCTTAAGGAATTGATAAATGACACCATTGACATGATACATGGCCACACCTAATTTTATTTTTGATTTTTTGAAAAAAAAAACAATATTTAAAATTTTCTCAACCAGACACCTGAAATTCAACTAATATCAGAACACCTTTACAAATTGTTTCTTCCTTCTATTAATTAATAATTGAGTAATTTGAATAGTTCTGAGAAATCATTTCACTTTCTCCTTGAGACATTTAATATATTAAGACTGTTCGATTGCCAAGCATTGGTGAAGTGTTGCTTTCAGAAGTGGAAATGCTGAACAAAATATAATAATAATAATAATAATAATAATAAGTTTGCATTACATGATTATTTTAACTGAAATACGACAATCATGTGTTTAATATCCTTTTTAATTTACTCAAGCAATTACTAGTCACTATCAATTGCATTAGATATGGTTTTCCTTCACACAAGTCTCAATTTGACATTTGTTCTTTATCAAACTATTAAAACAGAAAAGAAAAGAAAAGAAATTCACATCATCTTCGTTGAAAGATGCAAATAATTTGTTAAGCTTTTGTTGCTCACCAACCCAACACTACATTTCCTCTCTCAATCATGATTACCAATGATCAATTAATTCAATACGACAATAATCATGTTGTATTTATCTTTTAGGGCCAGAAGAAACCCTTTCTGACTATTAAGTCACTGGTGGATCGTAATGTCAAGGCACATGCTTGTAGTCGCATGGATCGAGTGCTTTCTATACTCTTACGTTTAAGTTAGTATTGGTTTGCAAGCCATCGATATATAGAGATCATTACTTTGGTCCCCAAAGCACCTCTTTTCAGACAATCAACACGATCAACCTTGTCATAGCTCAAGAACAAGAATGTGCTTATGTTCTCTTTCAATCGGGGCATTCAATGCAATGCGATATCGATGATATGCACATGTGACTAAGGCCTCCTTGGATAGTGGCTTTAAGGGGTGTTGTTAGAGCTTCGAGTTAAGGGGGAGGTAATATAGTGAAAATTGACTACTCCTCCTATCCAAAATATGATTATGTAAGTTATATTTTGATTAATCTAATATTCATTGTTATAATTTTAAATTTTGATCATTTAGTCGTGCACATTCATAATATAAATACAATTAATTTGCATTAATACAAATATAATTTCAATCAGGATAGTAAAGATTAATTTCTTTAAATCCAATCTAGGCATTAAATAAGAACTTATTTATATTAGTTTAAGATAGATAAAATTAATTAAGTGAACAAATATATATAATTTATTAAATAAAATTAAAATTCTTATCAAATTTATAAATATAAAAAATCTTTAAATAAATAAATAAGTTAAATTTTTAAATAATTAAATAAATTTAAATGAACTGTCTTGGCGGAGCGTGATGGGCAAGAGACAGCAGATCCGCAGCCCATCAAGTTGCTTGGGTCTTTCCTAACCTTCGGCTTCAATCCTACGCCTTCGATTTCTCCTTTTTTATTTTTTATTTTTATTTTTATTTTATTTTATTTCTTTAAAAGAAAATTACTGTTTATGTAAAGAAAATATCCGTTTCAGACGGCGTCCGCAGAAGGATAAATAGGCGGGTCGATCTGGGCGCGCGCGTATATATTGACCAGAAGAAGCTTAATTTTTAGCAATCGAATGGCAGGCTCTCTTTCTTGAGGCTTTCCTGGCAGCTTCCTCCTTGCCCTCCTCCTCCTCCTCCTCCTCCTCTTTTGGATCCGATCTCAAACGGCCTCTCCATGGCGCTAGCGGAATGAGCCGCGTCTTCCAGGACTTGCCCTCGGCGTTGTTTCTCCGGCGGGGGACGGGCCTCGACGGGGGAGGACGGCTTGCGGCGGAGGGCGACAGCTTGGAGCTGGATCTCTTCTCCGCCACTCGCTTCGATGGTTCTCCGCTCGGATCTGGACCTGGATCTGAGACCCTCGAAGGTATCGGTTGTTACTTTATTTGTAGTTGTTGCTCCCCCTCCCCCTTTGCGCATCTCTGCTACAATTGATCATTGTTTCTCTCCGTTTTTTTTTTCCTCCTGCAGGTTCGCTTGTAGAATTTAGCAAGTCGGTTGCGCAAGCCAGGATAGGGAGGAGCGGCATGGATGATCTACTGGATTCTGAGCTCGGGAAGCACGATTATGATTGGTATGCTGCAATTTAACGCTTTTTGAAGTTTCTTTCGTTAAGTGGTTACCTATTCCGTTCTGGATAGTTTGTGGGATCAATTTATTATGATGCAGATCAATATATTTGATATAGGATTGACGAGCCTAGTGTGTGTTGTGCCAATAAATTGAAAACACAGCAAAAATCCTTTATAATTTCTTGCAAAAGCTCGAATAATCTGATTTGAAAAGTTCGATTAAAATCAGATGGTTTGATTGATTTCCTTCAAAATGTGGAAGAGCAATAATGTCGGTATAGGTATTACCACATCTGCTATTAGGAAGTTTCTGGTTAGATCATGGTGTCTTGCATCTTCTATGATCCTCTTAAGGGGATTAGTCTTTGGAAAATCCTAACTCTAAATGAGGTGCATTACTACTATGTTAATTGGAGAAAGAGGATGTTATATTGCTATATCCTCAAGAGAGACTATTACATTGTATATATAATTCTCATTATAAAACTCTAGACCAATAGTACCAGTGTGGGACTAAACCTATTACACTCAACAACTTATAACTCTAATACCTTTAACACATAAATGGTATTATAATTTAATGGCCTCATGATAATAAAACTCATCTAATTGGACCAGTCAGAAACTACTCTAGTCCGAGGGGAAAAGTAGAATCAAGGAACCTTGCAATCACAAACACCTGTTTAGTTTAGTGGTAAGTGAGATCTGGAGGGCTTCTGGGCAAAGGTGTGGTTCGAATCAACATAATGGCACTGTTGGAAGCTGTTTGGGAACATCTAATATGGTTTGGGAACATCTCGTGGTCAAGAACAAGAAAAAGGGGAGCCTTTCAACACTTGTGCTGCACTAACTAGTAAACATAGCTTTCATATCCTTGCAAATGGTTTTTGGAATTTTCTTTTGCTTAAGGTGGACTTTCAACTTTCCCTTTTTCATTTTGCTATGACGGAAAAAAGAAAGTTTAGGTGATGCACAACTCCATGAAGAACAGTCTGATCAGTTTTTCTTGGTTACAAACATCCAAAGGGCTGCCAATTCTACTCATAGGATCTCCATTTAATCTTTTATACCGCACACCCTCATCGCTAATTTGTTTGAGATGAAAAGTTGAGATGTCATACTATCATTAATACTGCATGATACTAATTTGTTTGTGATGGGAACAATATATTTTACATTTACACTTGAATTATTTGAGTTGCATTATTTTTACCTTTTTTTCTTCTTCTCTGATATCATGAATAAACAGCTTTCACAAATTGAATGTTAACAGGCTTCTAACTCCACCTGGAACTCCTCAAGCTGCTCCTCTGGTTTCTAGCGAGAGCCAAGTACCTGCTGCACCAGCAAAGCGTACTGTTGTTAGATCGGCCTCAACTACTAGAGCATCTAGGGTTAGTGATTAGTATCATATCATCATATAAATTGCAATTCCTTTTTAATTGCCATTCTTCTTTTCTTAGTTTCGTTACAATTTTTCTTATATAAAAAATACAACCATTTGTTAATATGGTTTATTTTGTTAAGACTTGTAGCAGACCAAGGATGTGTGCCTTCATTTATATCGATTCAAAATTTCTTTGAAAGAGGTACTTCTGAAGATAATTGCTATACTTGAATTAATTGAAAATTTATTGTTGGCCCTTTGCTATGAATCTAACCTTATGTTTGATTCTCTCAATCACCATGATTTGAAAACAATTTCACGTTAGGTGAATTTTCATTCTGATTTATTTGGAATAATAATTTATTTTAATCATACACTTCTGATCAAAAGCTCTTGTTGCTGTCCAAGGGTGGAGTGCAATAGTTTCTAGAGGGAGAAATCATTCTTTAGTGGGTTTTAGAAGACTTTTTGACATGCAAGTTCTCTGTAGAGGAAGTCTTTACATATATGGAAATACCTAGTATGATTTGGCAGAGAGTGACCACTGAGACAAATGGCTCGGACAAGTTGCTTGTCTTAGTAAACATTTAGGATAGGCAGGAATGAACCAAATTGCACATTGAAATGGGAAAATTGTTATTGGGTAGACATATCACATGTCCTAAATGGATTTAAGTATATATTTTGAAGAATGAAGCTTCTTTTGGTAGAGTTGGTTTGATTCTTTGTAAGCACTCTGAAGTTATGTGAGCTCAATGTAGAGAGGTTACTAGTTGAGTAGTCCTGAGAAGCTTGTTATCCCTATTTTAACAACATTATCAGTTAGAAAATATGGTTTGCAGATCAAAGTTGATAATAGCTCAATGTTGTTGAATATGAGGGATGAGTATAACAAAGACATGGAGTGATTGTCTGAATATATAATTCAAACAAGGCACCACCCTTGGCAGACTTCTAGGATACCAGGGTTGGATTAACCAAATCATGAGGAAAGCCTGACTAGGCCATTGGTGTATGGATTATGTTTGCATTCTTAAAATTAAGGAGGTTTTCAATAACATTGATTCAGTTCTTCTTAAGAACCCTAAAGTTAAACATGCTTAGTACTTGCTTCATCAATGACCTCCCCAGTGGCTTTGTACTTTGAAGCATGGTTAGTATGCTTTAAAGTAAGATTCCTCTCATAGGTGTGTGGTTCTAGGAGAAACTACTAAAGTTGATGGGTTTGTAAGGGTAGATAGCTTCTATACGGTGCATCTCTTGGTATGCTTCTAGGAAACTAGGGGCAGAATGAACCAAATCACACATTGAAATGGGGAAAATATGACTGGATCATAGATATAATATGCTTTAAATGGATTACATATTATTCGTAACAGGGTGCCTTCTCTGGAATTGGTTCAACTCTTAAGGATGCTTAGTGTGAATGGTGACCTTCCAAGAACCTCATACTTTGGAAATTTTATACCATTAGACAAAATCACAATACTGATATTATAAACTGTTAGCCAAAGCAGTCACTTTCTTGACAGTGCTTGAGGGCGAAGCATATCTCAAGAAATTAATGATCAGTAATTCTGCAGTATATGACATCATGGTAAAAGAGGGAGCAGTAACTTCTATTGTTTCATAGAAATTTAAATAAAAACAAGCAAACAAACTCATAAGGAAAAATGGGGATACTGAAACTGGAGCCTTGTTTTTGGAATTCTCTTTAGCCATGTGATTTTTATTATGAGTATGGTTCGACTTCGTTGGTGCATTTTTGTTTGCAATTGCAACCTTCTTTGTGGAGGAGATTTGTTGAACGTCATACTTTTCTTCAATTTACTGTTTCAGCTTTCCACTTCGCAAATGGAAAACAACCATTCTGTAAGACCAACCAGAAGTAGTTCTGTCACCCGTGCTTCTGTTTCATCTAATTATTTATCCAATCATAATCGTACCTCAGTCCTGAACACTAGCTCTGCCTCTGTCTCCTCTAGACCATCAACCCCTAGCAAGCGGCCAGTTACTCCTTCATCAGGAAAAGCACCAGCTCTAACATCTCGTTCTGTGGCAACACGTTCATCCACTCCTGTAAAAACTAGATCCACCTATGGCTCTCCAGTTGTTAAATCTGAACCATCATGCAGTTCTAGGCCTGCAACTCCAACCAGGTCTCAAATTTCTACTAATACAAACTCGATCAATACTTCTGTTATATCCTCTTCAAGTTCCCGACCATCAACACCCACTAGACAACCCATTGTTCGAGCAACACCATCAGCCCCAGCAGCAGCTGGGCGGTCCACCTCTATTGGGAGGCTTCCATCTAGTAGTAGCCGTACTCCATCTTCAACTTCCCGTCCCAGCTCCCCAAGCCCACGCCCTCGGCCACTAGTAAATTCAGCATCTTCTTCTCGTCCCAGTTCTCCAAATCGACCTCGAGCTCCATTGACTTCAGCGTCCTCTCGTCCCAGCTCTCCTAACCCACGACTGCGTGCTCCAGTTCAGCCAATTGATCTCCCAGATTTTCCAAATGATGTTCCACCAAACCTCAGGACGAAGTTGCCTGAACGTCCTCTATCAGCTGGGAGGACACGACCTGGAATGACGCTTACTGTCCAAGCAAATTTGAAATCTGAACCTGTTGTTCCTTCAAGTTCAAACAGGAGGATTTCTTTACCAGTTGTTTCTCGGAGTAAGTTCCCAGAAAATCAACCCAAGGCGCTATCCTACAGCAATGGACACTACAATTCACCAGAGAACCAAAAGCCTGTGATATCAGAAGCTGGACTTCGCCGGAGTCCTAAACCAGCTTTATCTACAGAAAGTACTGGATTCGGAAGAACAATATCAAAGAAGTCACTGGACATGGCGATTAAGCATATGGTATGATAGTCACGTGTTCATAAGCATTTATATCCTTAGCATAAAATTTCCTTTTGAGATGGTAAACAAGGTGTAGGTCATATATGTCATACAGATTTACTCTGCTAAGAGCCACTTCTTTTTCTGGGTGTAGGACATTCGACAAAGCTTGGGAGGCATTCGTGGTGCATCAATCTTTCCTCATAGTATTCGTTCTACAGTTCCCAAGAATCGGATTATTAGATCATCTGAGGCCATTGTTCCTGTCAGTAATGATGAAAACTTTACTGAAAATGGTAGTCATGATGGCGCTATCTCAGTGGATTCCCATGTAACAAGATCACACAACTTAAACTCTACCAATAAGACTCCAGATAGGGAAAATCTTACGATCATGGAGCAAATGAATGACCTAGATCTCTATGGTAGCTATAGATATGATGCAATGTTGATGAAAGAGGACTTGAAGAATACAAGTTGGCTTCTAAGCACGGATGACAAATCTGATCAAGGGTCCCTGTTTGATCACAGGTTTGAACCGCTTCCCGAACTTTTTGATCCCCTATAACAATTCAGTTCATTGTCAGTCAATGATGCTATAGGGGATTCAGTGTACTATTTTCTGTTTTACCCGTGCAATCTGTTTCTTGAAAGCTTGCTTTTTCTCGTCCACCACAGGCTGTTGATGTTGATGCATCTTTTATCCAATTGATGTTAACAGACCAAAATATATGATTCAATCTACAATATTGTAATATATTTTCCTTTTGTTCTTTATAATTTTGTTTTTATTTGTGATAAATTTTACCTGGTATTGTATGTCTGCATTAGTGGTTAAATGAACATCGTATTGGCACTTGAGAACTGTTGTTGTACGATTTGTACAAAACTCTTTTGTTATTTTCTTAACAGGCCAATCGTCACGAACAAAGGTGTTTTTGGAGGAATTTGGTATGATCAATATTCATTCTTATTAATTATATATGTTTGGATTGCATTAACTTAACTAATTGCCAGTAGCGACGACGGACGCCTTGATGATTAACTGCGACAGTTGTGCAGCAGCAGAGAAGAAGGGACTGTGGTCGCTGTCGATCACTAGCACGTCGTCCGGCGGCCATCGCCGTATCATGGCGTCTTGCTGCTCCGGGCTCACCATGTTGTCATAGCTCGTCTTTATATACACTCGCCTGATAATTTCTTCTTCCACTCCTCCCTCTAATTTGTTGAACTGTGCGCGCGAGATGCAAGCCGGCCATGGCCGGAGCAGCATGCAAGCCAAAGTGGAGTCCTGAGACACAGACCGGCCCGGTATTCGTAATTATGTTCATTATGATCTTACAAATGTTTGTTTGAAGAAACAAATTAAAACTTTTCTGATGAATTATATTGCCTCGACGGGGCTCATCTGATACAGTATGCTCCTCTGGAATTCCTTTCGCAATGCCAGGCTCGTGGGAGGATTGTCAGGCCCTGAGTTGTAAGTGAGCTCGTAAACGTCTCCAAACCTCGACAAGTTTGGAACTCCCTGTTCCATATATTAAAGAAACAAATTGTTTCTCTTGAGAAGAAGAAGAAGGAAGAAGAAGAAATTAAAAGTTACATCTTTGATGTCTTGTTCAGTGTGAAATCCCCATGGAAGCATAGTGGCAGCAACAAAGATTGCTAGCTTGATTTTGCTTTTGAAGGTATGCATTGCATGGGTTAAGCTTAGCCCTCCTGCACTGTGACCCACCAAAATCACCTACCAGAAGAAAAAAAATAATAAAGAACAACTTGTTAAACTAAATAAATAAATTTAAATAAAAATTATGAATAAATTAATTAAATGAATAAATTTGAATAATTTAAATTAAATAAATAAATTTAAATATATATGTATTTAATTCGTTAATATTCATAAACAGAGATTGTGAGTATTATCCATGAATAATATTCACAAATAAATTGAAGCGAATACATAAATTTGTATTATCAAATTTAATTAATCAATCAAAGAAACTTAAAATTATAATCAAATAAGCTAGAATTGATAACCTAATAACATCTAAACGAATCAAGTTCAAACTCAGGTAAACGAATCAAGTTCAAGTTCATTAAAAAAAATCAAGTCAAGTTTAAACAATCATTTCAACGACTTGATTTATTTTAGATTCATTGGCTTGACTTGATTACCTTATCAAATAAGCTTGAACGTCATAAAATTTAGTTTGACTTAACTTATTTACCATCCTAATTAAATACTCATAGGCAAGAAAATACACTAAAATTAGAGAAAGTTGGAGAAGAAATTAAATTAGAAAATGTTAAAATATTTAACTAATCCTAGGATTATGTGTAAAGGATGATCAATTGCATCACATGAGCCAATATATTGATGCACCTTAAAGAAATTGACATTAATTCTAAACATACATATATTGATCGATCGATTGTAATATATATATCATGCACCTTCTCATGTTCTTGCTTCAAGTGCGACATGAAATCCAGGAGCGGGGCATCATACTGTTGGATGGAGAGGATGGAGTTAGGGTCTGAGTGGCCGAGCAAGTCGAGGCATGAGACCTTATGGCCGGCGCTCTCGAGGTGGCACCGGACCTTGAACCAACACCATGCTCCGTGCCCTACACCATGCACCAGCACAAAGTGCTCCGGCCTGCTCATCGTCGACGATAATTCTAGCTAATTTTTCTCTTGATCCTTAAATTATATTCTTAAGACCAAACCCCCCAATTTAATTAATATATAGCTAGCTTCAGAGATACTGCATGCATGAGTCATATATATTAAATTAATTAATTAATTAATAATTGTTCTTCTTTGTTTGATTTGGTCGTATTGCATTGTTTGTGTGTAGCTAGAAATTAAACCAAATAATTAATTAAATGATCGATCGGCAAAAAATTACAATGAGAATGCATGGCATTTGAGTATATAGTGTTTAATTAATAATAGTGATGCCAGACGGCCGGCGGCCGGATATATGCATTTCATCCATTCCTTTTAATTAATTCAATGGATCACCCCTCTCTCTCTCTCTCTCTCTTAATTTACTCTCAAATAATTTAAATAAATTAAATTGAAAATTTATCAATCTAGTTTTAAGGTGAGTTCGGATGGATCGATCCGTCTAAGCCCATAACATGCATGAGCCGCCCCGTGACGAGCTTAGATTGACCCAGATTGAGAAAATTTAATTTTTATTTAAAATTTAATTTTACATTAAAGTAAAAAATTTAATAGACTAATAGACTTAATCCATTTAAATTGCAATTTAAACTTAAAAATTTTAACTCTATCTATTTTAAATAATCCGTGAAAATTTTTTAACCCATCAAATTAGTAGGTCGGCCTGACCTATCCTATTATGATTTGACCCATTTGATAATTCTACCTATCAATCTATCATTTTTAATTAAGTCAACCTTCCATTAAAAGAAATTCATCCGTCAATCCATCACCATTGAGATTCGATCCTTAAATGTTTATAGAGATGCTATGACACAGTAGCCCCGGGATGTATAGAATGAATATGCATTCTATTTTATTTTTATTAATTATTATATTTTCTCTATTATTCTCCTAATATTCATTCATTTAATTTCTTTACTATGTGTTTGTGTGTTGCCTAAATTGCCTCTGAGCATAGTTGAATTGGTTAAGATGAACTAGAATTATTGAAGTGGACAAGAGTTAAATCTCGGTGAAATTGAAAGCAATGTCCTCCTCCGTCATGACCAACTACAACTTCTCGATTTACCTTTTTACATATGGTCGTAGAGCCAAACGTGTGGGGGCATTGGATAATGGATTTCACTTTTTTATTGAAGTGTGTTGCCTAAATTAAAAAATCCTATATATATGCATGTTGTACATGTTCAAACTTACTTACCTAATTGATGAAATGTATGTCATATTAAAATTAAGCTAAAAATTAAAACGTTTTTAATGGTATCACTGTACAAATTTGAAAAAACTCCCTTGCTACTTGCTAGCTACTTCATCACGTAACTGTAATAATTAATTATATTTTGTAGACCCTTAATTCATCATTCATCATTCATCATTCATCATTCATCAACAACTATGAAATTATATATATATAAATATAAAGTATGATTATGTTTGTTTCAAAAGCAAGGCTGCACTTTCTGATGTGCTATAGCTAGCTAACGATTGAATCTTAAATCATAATTAATTAACGCAACTGTTTGAATGATCAACTTGAGTGGTGGTTCAACTTTCGTCACTTTGCGTAATTTATATATATAGAAGTTGTCTTTATTAATTAAAAAAGAAAGAATTTTATTGACCAACAATTAATTTACTTATTTAAAACGCAACTTAAATCTTGATTTTCACTTTTATTATTTAAATACTATGCCGTACTATTTGAGGGATAATATTCGAGTTCATCTCGAAGAAAACAGCTATTACAATATTAGAAAAAAGGTTTTGCCGACCATAATAGGACGTAAATAAGTGAAATTAAATCAAATTTTATGATATTTAAATTTATTTGATAAGGTAATTAAATCAAATTAAATCGAGTCTAAAATAAATTAAAATTTTAAAATGATTGTTGAATTGATTTGATTTATTTTTTTATGAACTTGAACTTTGATTTGGTTCAGTTTAGATATTATCAAACTCTTAATTCAAACTTATTTGATTGTTTGAAATTTTTATATTTTAAATTTGTTTAGTTGGTTATTGAGCTTGATAATATAAATTTATTTATTTATTTTAAATTTTTTTTTTTATTTAGCATGTTGATAAGAATTTTATTGATGAACATGATTCATAAATATTATTCATGAATATTATCCACGTTCACATACTATTATTTGCTCATGAATATTATTCACAACTATTAACAAGTTGAATACATATGTGTTTAAATTTATTTATTTAAACAAGTTATTCAAATTTATTTATTTAATTAATTTTATATATTAGAATGAATATAAATAAGTTTTTATCAAATTAAATATTAAATTTGTTCACGAATAATTGATTTATTTACCGCTCTACCCTAGCTAGTCTTATTATTCAATGCTTAGGCTATATGCTATAAATATATTTGTATTATTTTAGTACGTGAGATAAAGATTATGAAGATTATTTTTATCTGAGCAAAAGTTTAAAAAGTAATATAAAAAGACATCCCATTTCTAGGTTATCTTCCTAAATTATTTTTCTTATTTAATTCATGATGTTACATTAGTTTAGTAGAAAATTAAAAGAATTTTTAATTTTATTTATTATTATTATAAAAAATATCCATCTTATAAAAGTTATTAAAATAATACTATCCCCATAATTTAATACTTAAAATATTTTATTGTCTATTACTTGAAAATATTTTGCACACTTACTTTGTACAAAATAATAATATCTTAGAATTTTTTGTATAAAATTATTTTAAAGTGGAGAGTTTTGTTTTAACTTTAGTCAAAATTACTTGTTCAAGATAGGCAATGGAGAAGTATTTCATAAATCAAATTATGAGTGAACTGTTGTTTTAATAAACTGTAAAAGAATGATAATTTTTTTTTATTTTTAAATAATCTAGGTGTTTAAATTTTAATAGATTAATCTAGAGACAAATACAATTTATGAGTGAACTCTCTGATTTATCTATTAGATAAATTTGAAACACATTATTTTTTTATTATATTATATATATATCAAAAATCAATTTTAAAATATTTATCTTATTTGAAATTTAAACTTTGATTCTATTCTTGCTCCTTTTTTATTTTAACATTATACTATATGATAGTCTTTTAACATTACGGATAGAAAAATGATGTTAAGTTTGTTTAACTAAAAATAGTAAATGGTCAAAATTTAAGAAGACCATTTAGAGTAAAATAATCTTTTAATATTTTTTTAAACGTGAAAAAAATGAGCTCTTTTAATTTTTATCCTTTTTAATTATTTTAAAAATATTAAATTTAAATGTGCAAGTGGTGATGTAAGTTGGATCCCAAAGGAGAAAAAGGACTGCAAACTGGGTCATCCCCGTACACCTCATTAATTATCATTTTCATCTCTTATCTAATATTTTTGAAAAAAAAATTCAAAAAGATGCCTATTTTTATTACCAATTAAAATCAAACGAGCATTCCATTTATGTGAATTATCTAAAATACTCTTATATCATTTGATCATTTTATCACGTAGAAATTAATAAACTTCTACATCATATAAAAAAAACTAACAACCAACTTCTACACCATAGAATTGTATGAGGGCATGATCATACAATTTCATAAATCTTTCCTAAGATTTTATGAATTATAACTTTTTAAAAAAAAATATTTAATTGCCCATTCATTATTAAATGAATATTATTATGCACGTTATTATGTCTATTCAAGTCCTCTATCTACTCGCATAAATTTCCGTGTTTTCTCATCAAAATTAATATCGACCGTCCATCACTGTGACAGCGACCAGTGCGTCGTTCTTAATAAACGAACGGTCTAGATCAAGTCATCGAGCATTGCTATCATCTTGATCGTTCGTTGTCCGGTCCATGGTTTCTAATTCTTCATGCGAAAGAAGCGGCGCTTTTGGTATTTTCTCGATCCTTTTTTTAATATTTTTTTTTCGATTTTTATTTTTCTCGTTTGATTGAAGGAAATCGCGAGTTCTTCGCTTCAAGTTCAACGAATCTACGCGTCCTGTCTATTTAAAGAGGGAGATTGTTAGGAAAGGAATCGAAGAGAGCAGTAATAGCGAAAGATTGGCTGTTTGAGAGCCGCCTTTGCTTCCGCTAATTCTTCGTTCCAGGACAAACTCTTCTCCTTCCCCTTTTGGGCTTTTTCGTCCACAGATCAAGGTAGGTTTAAGATCTCAGAGCACTTTCCTTCTACGTTTTACTTTTGTCGTAATTTGGGATTTGTACTTCTTGTTCTGCTTTATTTTGGCTTGAATTTTTCACGGTTTACATTGGCATTGGAGGACAAAAAAGAAATCGTCTATAGGATTTTCTACCAGGTCTTCTGTTCATAATTTTGATTTTGATTTTGCTAAAAGAAGGAAATTTTGATTCTTTGTCGGGGAAAGATTGGATTTTTTTTTCTCTTTCTTTTATACCCATTGTTCTTTCCGATCCTAGGCTTTGTTCTCTGCAATATTGACAATCAGGCAAAAAGAAGATTTAGTGGCGTACAGCTTGTGGAAGATTTGGTTCTATTTTCAATTTGTTTGTTCATGTGTTCTATTTCTTAAAGAACTTGTTTTTGACCTGCATTTATTGAATCTGAACTATTTGCTTCTTTTATTGGGATCTGTTAAATCTTTCAATTGACTAACTTCATTCAGGCGCTGAAGATTGTTGAAGAATCATCACTTGTATTAATGGTTAGTTCACCTAAAACAGATTATCTCCCTCTCATGATCGCTTTGCTATCTGCATGATCGGCTAATCCTTCTGTTTCTAAATGTAATTTTGTCAGAGAATTGTTGGCTAATGTTATTTTTATGGGAATTCATCATCATCAGGGGGAAGAGGTTCCTGAGTATGTTCTGAACAGCTCGGTTGAGAAATTGTCTGTTGCTTATGACTCTGAGTCAGCAGTCTATCAGACCTCTACCAACTTTGGCAATAAGCTGGTTAGTCATTTTCAAGCATGACTGATGTAAACATTTTTTTAGGAAGATCTGAAAGTTTGTATTTTCATGCTCAGTATGTAGTTGAAGGATCAGAGTATGGAGGAAATTCGCCAATAAATGTTAAAATTTTTGATAACATTACAAGATCATGGTGTGTATCCACTTTCTCTCTTGTGTCAGTCAGTCTTTTATACAAAATTAGACATATTTAGATTCATCTACTGAATTGGGCAGGATAATCCCGACTGTTCTTGGTATGAAGCCGATCCATGTGGGAGGCCACTCAGCTGTTCTTCTGAACAATGATAGGATATTGATTGTTAAGAAGGATTCCGAGTTGGATGATTGCATCTGGTTTCTTGAGGTTTGAACTGACTCCTCTTTTTTTTTTTTTTTTTGCATTTGCATTTGCTAAAAGAATTTAGATGCTAAACTGTTCATTTTAGCATCTTAACCTTGTGTTTCATAGGTGGATACCCCTTTTGTTAAGGAGCAAAAGAAGGTATTTGGCACCGAAGTAGTCGCATGGAGTAAGGGTGTCGCTGGCAATGCACCAAAACCAATTGTTATCAGTGGTCCTTCTGGCGTGGGCAAAGGCACTCTGATAAACAAACTTATGAAGGAATTTCCATCAACTTATGGATTTTCAGTGAGCCACACAACTCGAGCACCAAGAGAGAAAGAATTAGACGGAGTCCACTACCACTTCACAGATCGGATTACTATGGAGCAAGATATAAGAGATGGTAAATTTTTAGAGTTTGCTTCCGTTCATGGAAACCTTTATGGAACAAGTATTGAAGCAGTTGAAGTTGTTACAGATTCCGGGAAGGTACTGAATTCGGTGACTCTGCTGTAAATACATTCATGTAAAAAAATTTGATATCTGATTTTTCAATAGGGAGTCTGTTCTGTGTTTTTTTCTGTTCTGCTTACAAGGCTTTATATTCTCAGAGATGCATTCTTGACATTGATGTTCAAGGAGCGAGATCAGTGAGGGCAAGTTCTATTGATGCGATCTTTATATTTATATGCCCTCCATCATTTGAAGAGCTTGAGAAGCGGTTACGAGCACGGTATATAAACACATTTAAGAACACTAGATGCTATTTCTGCTCATGCACTCATCAGATCACAACAAATCTAGTTTGTGTCTTGATGCTTCTTGTTTTTGAGCAGTGGAACAGAGGCCGAGGAGCAGATCCAGAAACGGCTAAGAAATGCCAAGGCAGAGCTCGATGAAGCGAAATCTCACGGTCTTTTTGATCATCTGTTGGTGAACGATGAACTAGAATTTTGCTATGACAATCTTAAGGTACTTGCTTCCCTTTCATGCTAAGTACTCACAAGCCATCTTCACCTTGTGTACATATAACCAACATAGTTGTGGATCCTAATGTGCATATTCTTTGGTAGGGGAAACATTCTAATGGAATTGTTTTTCCCCTTGCAGAAATTAATTGCTTCAGATGAACTAACTAATCCTTTACATGGATCAAGTAAGTTATACTGTAATGTTGCTTTCGAGTAATTTGATTTCTCAAAGCAAAGTTATAAATATCCTGTTCATTCAGCCATGAAGAACTCCGAGGTTCTTGTGTCCGACGTAGAATTTAAGAGGGAAAAAACATTCCTCCACTGTGGTGATAAAGATTTGTAAGTCATTATCGATCTTACACACTGCCAGATTCAATACAACAACCTATGTGGAAAATCTAACTAACTTAGCCACCCTTGGCTTGATGTTTGGTAGGTTGTTGCTTCATATATCTTCTCTCAAAGGAGGTGCACCCGGGAGAACAAGAGGACTCGATGTGTATCCGGTCGAATCCTCGGGTGACGGTGTGAATGGTATCACACAACTTTAGCATCCTATTTCCGAACCAATCGACAGAAGATATCTGCACCAGCAGTGACTTGGTTTTCAATTGATTACCCAACACAATCATTTTTATTCAGACTATAAAGACTGAGAGATTTGCTCCCTCCCTTAGTGCAATATAGCTGATGTTAAGAGATTGTTTTGCTGCTTTGCTGAGAGTGATGACTGATGCTGTGTGGTGAAGCCATGCTTTACCGAATTCTAGTTCTATGAACCATGAATGTCCTCAATTCATCAGAGATAAAAGAGAATTATTCTTTTTTTCTCCCCATTTCTCTCTGATGGTGATTTGATGGAAAGAGGCAGAATATGATGGAATCACTTTGGCTGATCGAGTCACAGTGCAGATTTTTCAGCTGTGATGAGCTTTAACTTGACCCACCCTAAATGAATGCTCATGCTCATGGTCAAGTCGTGGTTTCAGAGACAAGTCTCCAACAATTGAACTTGCTAAGCATTTAACACAAAGCAACATGTCCGCCAATCATCTATTGTATTGTAGTGCTTTGGGAGGCAACAGGAAATATGTGGCAGGCGAGTTTAACTTGCAAAGTTAAGAACTAGAGTTTTGACTGAAGGGGCGAGCTTATCAATTTTATAAATAAATTAAATCCAAACTTTTTTTTTCAACAAAATTGAAACGGTTTAGATTGCAAATTTTCAATGCAGTGTTAGTTTAATTCAATTTAAAATCAAAATTTTAGTTAGAACTTTACAAATCGACCATGTAAAAATTACTACTAACTTTATAATGATGATTTTATATCATTTTGATTTTATTTCTTTAAATAATAATCTAGTTAAAATAATATTTCAATTAGTAAAATAAATGATGAAAATTTCATAATACTCGCTATATTTTTAAATAAACATTATCTGTCTATATTTTTAAATAAACATTATCTGATCATGATTTACCGTGTAGAAACTAGTAGCTAGCAACTAACTTTTATAATTATAGAAGTTAATTGCTAATTTTAACTTCTACAACATAATGTAAAAATTAATTGTTAGTTTCTATGTGGTGTAATGATCAAATAATGTTAGAGTATTTGGGACAATTCAAGTCAAATAAGATTTCCATTTGATTTTAATTAGAAATGAGACGTTGATCTAGATGATAATCATGAAATATCACATTTTGTTATGACTTATAACTTGGATACAACTATCGATGAATAACAGGACCGATCAAATGTAATAATAATGATAGAGCTAGCTGGAGGTTCATATAAACACAAGTCGAAGGCTCATCAACGTAAAACTTCTCAATGTATTCACATGGCTAGAACCCAATAAAGCATAGTCATAAAGTTCATAAACAATGACGATTATACGACAGTTACTAGCGTGTCTGAATATTACAGATCTAGTATGCATAAGCAAAAAATGATCATGTAATATCTCTAAATAACTCAGAATAGACTCTGATATATCATAAAGTGTCCACTGTGCAATAGTACTAGCTGAGAATAATGATAAGTAATAACAATGCTGAATCCGAGAGCAATAACAGCGCCACAAATGAGGAAATCACACACAAACTGAACCAAAGAGAAACAATAAGTTTATCTGAACAAAGGAGGAATGGTCCAAGGGGAGTATATTAGCTGCCAATCCACATCCTCACCACAATAGTTGACCTAATATTAATTGTCAAACCTCATCATATGAAGATCAAAAAAGGGACATCAATAAATTTTTCCCAACACAGTCTAGCCATAAGTGGAAACACTGCAATGATTAGTCATAGAAGAATGTTGCCATGTTTAGGAGCGGATACAAGAAAGAGTTTATGTCATTGCATAAACACCATATGACCATCATAGCCTAAGCCATTATATGATCTCATGAGTGAGATTGCGAGGAAGGGACTTAAGGATAAAAGATGCTGCTGCGAAAATGCTGTTGTGAGTGACTTACTACTGCAAGGATGCTTGCGCTTGGGCCAATTTGTCACATGCCCATTGCAGGAAAAATCAAAACAAAGATAGCTTGCCGGAAGGGGACTCATCAAAAGTACCTCAATAGCCTCTTTTGAAAGAGATTTAAAACCGCTGATGGATACACTGAACAGCAACAATCAGCAATGCCCAACAATCTCAAGTAGAATGTCTGAAATAGTTGATGAAGTGATGAAGTTCAAATACCCAGAAAACTAACTGTAAGTATCCCAAATCATAGGAGGCAGAAACTATCAAATGGCAGGTCCTACCAAAATGGCTGCCTACAAATAAAGATACAAAGCTGCCAGATCAGCAAAAAAGTTGCAGAATGTGACCCTAAACAGCAGCCTTTAACCTGCAAACATTAAACTCCATCACTAACTAATCAAAACACCACAAAAAGCCATTACAAATTTTCCAGAATAGCGTTTATGAAAAGGCTTGCTTGCTAGCAATGACTTGGTGGACTTATGTAGTATTGTTAACGAGATACGGTACCATTCAAGTTATTCACCATTCACAATAAACAAATTGCATCAAACACAAATGCTTCAGCTTCATAAATATCTTAAACATGTTACAAAACAGAAACAAAAGGTGCAAACCAAGATGGATACATATGGGATTCTGAAGCAACCAAATATAAACACCACAAAAAGTCACTACAAATTTCCAGAACATCGTTTATGAAAAGGCTTACTTTCTAGCAACAATTTGGTGGATTATGTAGTATTGTTAACGAGATACCATTCAAGTTATATATATAAATTCACCATTCACAATAAGCAAATTGCATCAGACACAAAGGCATCCGCTTCATAGATATCTTACACATGTTACAAAACAGAAATTAAAGGTGCAAAACAAGATGTATACATATGGGATTTTGAAGCATGCAAATATAGGATTTACTAAATAGCTTGCAAGAAGAGTAGTGAAGAAGGCTCATAGCCTTTTCAACAGACAGCAGAAGAAAGTTGATACCTTCAATGCATAATCTTGCAAATGTCCTCATACACGACAGCCATCAGAATCCTTCCTTCATAAACCCCCTTCTCAATCTGAACCTTTGCACAATATTTCTCCATGTCTACTGATAACAGCCTTGCATTTGATCCTCGATAAGCTCCATTCACGATCCGTACAAGTCCACCAATCTGAGGTATCACAGTCTCCAGCTCCTCCTGGTCGACCCTGAGCACATGTTTGCTTTCCAGCATCTCAATCTCCCCTACATATTTATCAATTACCCGTTTAACAATCCCTTTCTGTTTGTAGTACCCCTTATCTGCCAGGGTCTTGCTCATCACTTTCACCACAATACCTTCGCAAAGCCAGTAGTCCTTCCTGTTGCTCTTCTCTTTTGCCTTCTCTTCTTCTTTCATGAGTTCTTCAAGAGCAGACAACTTTCCGCCGCCATCAGAAGGGGCAGATTTAGAGCGTTTTTTATCTCTCATTTCAGACCGTGCATCCTCCCCTTCATCAAACCCTAACTTTGAAATATTGGAGGAATGCTCATCCACGTGATTCGACTTCGAAGAGGATCCGGGCTGAAACGAAAACGCAATTTTCCCGCCGACCTCAGATTTCATAGGAACGATCGAGTTGGGATCTGTAGCACCCTCGGTTAGATTAGATGAGGAGGAAGCGAGGGAAGCAGCGCGCTCTATCTGGAGGGCAATTGCGAGTTCCTGGCGCTCCTCGTCGACCAGATCCGCACGGACTCGCTTGGCCTTGAGGCGGTCCTTGAAGATTGTCTCGGAATCGCGATCGATATAGGTGATGAACCATCCCTTGGGGGTGTCCTCGACCTTGCAGTGGCCGGCGCGGCCGAGGTGTTTGACAAATTCCGTTAGGGTGGCCCAGCGGGTGGAGTTCATGTGGACGTGGTGGCGGTCGGCTATGTACTCGTTGTAGACGACGGTGGCGGCGATGCGGGAGAAGCGATGGGAGCGGCGAACGAGGTCGAGGAAGCTGCGCTCGAACTCCTCCGAGTAACCCTCGACGATGCGGGTGGGGTTCTGGCCGAAGACCTGCATCTGGCGCTGGTGGCTCTCGCTGAGGCAGTGGCACTTGAAGCCATTCTCGTCCCGGCACTGCTTCTGGCACATCTGGCAGTACCATCGGAGCTTCTGCAGCCCTTTCGCCTTGATCCTGTTCGCGATCGCCTTCGGCGTCAGGAACTCGTTTTTCCCCATCCGCCCTGTTCGCTTTGATCCTGGACGTCTACCTGATCCGTTTTATAAAGCCGTCTCCGGTGTTCCGTTTCGAGATGCTGGGCCGGCCCGTTTTAAGATGCTGGGCCTGGCCTGCTAGAAATCGAAGGAGCGGCTCCGGTATTCCAGGAACGACCTTGCTGACCAAATTTATTTAATTAAAAAAATTATTTAACTTGAATTTTGTGAGCTTTTATTAGTATATTATTGTTCTTTTTCATTTCAGCAAAATATAAAATCTACCACTCAGTGGCTCCACATGGTCGGTCTCACGACCATCTGTGATGAAGTAAATCGAGAAAAGTAAAATCTATCACCTCAGCGGCCAAAGTGGACCACACGATCAACCCATAACTATCTACAAGAAGGTAAATCGAAAAACTATAATTGACCACGACGGAGGACAGACATTGCCTCGACTTTGTCGAAATTCGACCCTTACCCATTTCAATAACTTTATTTCGTTGTAACCAATTCAACTATACTTCGACAGCAGTATAGTATAGAAATAAGTTTAATAAATAAAATTTATTGTTTTTTTGGTATAAAGTAATGAACAAGTTTATTTAATTTTTATTATGAATGATTAGCAATTAGCATTTATAAATTAAAATATTAAACTTAACATTGGAGGATTAATATAATCAATTTGAATACTAAATTTCACTTGAAAGAAAATAAGAATGAATGAAGTGAAAGAAGCCAATGCCAAGCACCAGGCTTGATATATTAAAACAATAATAACAAGACGTCCGATGAAAATGAACTTTTCATCTAAAACAAATGTGATGAAAATAATATGCTTTAATGTTTGCTTCTTCTGATTATTTGAGAGGCAGTACATTATAAATATGTTTTCATCTATGATACTATAATCTGGCACCATAGCACTGCAGGAGAATTTAACACTTAGCTTAGGATGAGAATCAGCAACTCGTAGCATGCCAGAAGGATCATACACTAAGCTTAGGATGGAATTCAGGAGTTGCGAATTGCTTAGTGAAGTTATCCATGCAAGCCATTCTGATTCTCTCTGGAGTTGCTGGATTGTCGAGTGGAAACCAGTCGTGATAGCCTTCTTCAGCTCGGGCAGCGATGATCGCATCTTTGATAGCAAACAGCACTGCAGAGGCAAGGAAAAACGGTGGCTCCCCAACAGCCTTTGAAGAGTGAATTGCTTTGGGATTCTGAACGCCCTGCAAACAGTAGCACAAATATGCTTACATGTCCATAAGTCTTGAATTAACCTCCATAAAAGGTTCCAGATCCATACGGTAATAACAAGAGGAACTATTTTGAAAAGAAATATTGCCAATGCCTTGTCAGATATTATTTTCAAATGAACTCCAGTGCTAAGGGTTCCCCTTGTTTGTGCTTCCCGCATGAGAAAGAAATAAGTGAACTATTTGTTACACACATTAAAGATATTGAAGTATAATTCAGTTATTTTTGGGGTTTATCCTGTCGATACTATGCCATGCTCTTATTCCATTGGTATCCTTCAACAAAAGTGTAAGATAGGCAAGGCTCATGATTTCCATCTAAAATCTTAGTTCTGGTGCCATCTTGGCACTTTATAAGATCAGTACAGCATACCATACTGTAACAGCACAAGATTTAGTCCAGCACGCAAATTGTGCCAACAAAAATTTGTTAAATTTTTGTGCAAATATTGCTTTTGACCATTTCAGTGTTAGGAAACAAAGTTATAATGCTTAAAATAAGGGAAATAAGCAACAGATGCAAGTCTTATAACACATTGCATGATTGAATCATTTATTTTTCACGTCTTACATAATTGATAATCTGCCAATCATTCAGGGCTTAGATCACTAGTAATCTTCAGATTGTCTAGCATCTGGAAATAATCCCAATTCAGGTGGAATTTTAAATGATCCACATCTCATAATTATTAAAACAGCACTAGATGTAATGCCTGATCTACAAAATCTTGAGTCTCTGCATTATCAATCAACATGCCAATGTGTCTTCAAATCATTATCAGTTCTTATGGTGTGTGCGTTAAATTTGGAGAAAGTAAATGTTCCATTGCATTCACTATAATGCCTATTCATGAGTATGTATATAGGACACGATAAAATTCTAGACCTAGTACCAATGTAAGATATATGTCTATTTATATAAGTTAGTGATGGATATATAGCAGTTGATTATCATGGGCCTCCCCTCTCTGCAATTCTGTCATTTGTCTTGTCGTATGAGGTATCCAATATGACTTGGGATGACAATGATGTAGGGTATCATGGTGGCTCAAGCCTTGTACCACCATCAGACAATCAAAGGGGAAATGAATAGGGATTATTTTCCCTTCTTTGCCTTTACTTATATGCACTAATTACAACTTTTCATCTTCACCCTACAGTATATAGTAGTTACACTTAGATCCCCAACAAAGGCAAAGCTCTTAGTTTCAAAAAGTGGAGACATCCAAATGATTTTTTCATAAATCCAACAGGGTACCCAAAGCCAAGTAATAGTAGTCAGATAAAATAGAAGTAGAAACTCATTTTAGGTGTTGCTGATTCATGTATTAAAAATGATCTACATTCATCATAACGATGTCAAAATCTAAGACCAGCTGGAAACATAACCAATTTTTCAACCCAATTTAACATGACTCGATTCCAAGTGATGCATTTGGGAATTCAAACTGAGTTCACATAAAAGTCTAAACAAGTAAATGCACTTAAATCTATTATAAAATAAAGTTTGTCATACATAGAATACCAAATTTCTTGTCCTAAATGTAGAACCTGACTTTTCATATGCTTCTGTTCTCCACTCATTTCTGGACATGAATAAGTTTTTGTTCTTATCTATAATACCATCCAATTGTTTAGTGTAAGGCACCTGAATAATGAGAAGACCATCTTCACAGGTCAACCCAAATGGTGCACGACAATGCATTCAAAGTGCCAGCAGCTAAGTGTGTAATACATTAAGAAGCACTGAATTTCAATAAATAATATGATGATAAAACATATAATATTTTTGGGTACCTTCAAAAGTGAAACCTTCAGTTTTAGAGGAATATCATTTGCAGTAGGAATTTTGTAAGTTCCAGGCCCAGAAGTGTACAAGTGGCCTGGCCTAATCCACTTGTGATCTGAATCTCCCCATTTTAACTCCTCAAGTGCTATCCAACCCAAACCTTGAACAAAAGCACCCTCAATCTGTACACCATTGAAGTGGAAGCAAAGAGTTAATATGGTAGAGTAACAATAAAGTTTCAAGTAAAGAAAACCTGAATTTTATTTAGAAAATCTCTAAAGGTAATCTAGAATGTAGTATGTAGTATAGCAATGTTGGTTTACAAAATGGCCTAAAACATTTAGAAAAATTAGTTTGTGAACACAAGCAAATATCTAAACAAAAATATTATATTCTAGAAACATGGATATCAGACAAAAGCATATTATGTACTACATAATTGTTTTAGATTATTAGTAAATCTTAAGCCCAATGTGAACATGACAATGCTCCTTAGCATCATCAATCAAGAACAATACCCTTTTCATAGATGGGAGAATTATCTTGTTAAGAAGAGGAGTGGACTAGCCCAATCCTCCACCAATGAGTACCCCATTATGGGAGGGTGTTATAATCTAATTATTTCTGTTTTTAATTTAGGGCGCAATTACATTTTTTTGTCTGAAATTGGTATTTTCAGGTTAAAGATAAGATCGGGCCATTACTAGACCTTGAGGTTTGTTGTTGGCTCAGTTCTACAAACCGGTGAGTTTGAACTGGTTCAGGGAAGGGATTGGTTCAGGAGTCCAGTTACAAGAATGAGCAGGATTTCAAGTTGTCACAACCTGTTCTTCTCTGTCTGTTCAATCACAGATGCTTCCTGTGTTCTTTCCCACTGATTGATTCAGCTTTTTTCCTTTTTCTCTTATTACAATATGTAGGGACTAGACCACCTCTAGTAGCCATCTATTGTTGACATTATATAGTACTTAGTTGGGTCACTTGGACATTTCTCATTCATCCAAATGTGAAATTTTCTATTCGCTTCAATAGTTCCATCTCAACCTGTTATTGCACTCTCTACATCCACCGCCTGTCTGTCTCCAAAGTATTCTTCTCCCCCTCAGTCTTTTATCTCTCCCTCTCACTCCCTCTCTCTTTCTGCTGCGAATTGTTGCTCCAATGCCAATATCGTAGTGTTTCGACGTTGGTGGGCAAATAAAATAATAAATTCTGACAGTGCCAACCATTATGGCTTGGCACCTCAATTCTTGGTCCAAGCAACAACTCAGCTAGCAGATTTACCCACATAGGTCTATTGATTAAAAATTTTCATGACATTGTAAATGAGATGGACATGAGAGTCTTCAATGCATTTGGTTTACTCTGGAAGGTTTTTGTTATCAGCACCATTTAGGGATATGATTAGGGAAAAAACCTAATCATCATATCCTAAATCTTTCCTAACCAGCCAACTTCACTGCATTACATCCAGAAAACATCAAAGTTGTGTACTAATGGTGTAAGCAAAAAATATTCTTATAACTACCTTAAACATACATAATACTGCTGAAGAGACTTATCAAACTTGAAGTTAAATAAGCCAAGGAGGATTGGTTGATGCTTTCGCCTCCCAAGAAAAAAAAATCCATTCAACTTAACAAATATGAAATTGATAGCAGTTTGCAGTGAGTATAAGGATGAATATGAATTTCATTCAAGGGCAATGGAGAATTTAATAATAACTACAAAAAAATAGCATTTTTAGATAAGAAGAAAAAACAATTAAAATTGTTTATGATGAGCACCTGTCCAACATCAATTGCTGGATTAAGGGAATGACCAAGGTCCATGATAATGTCAGCTTCCCTTGTGTAAAAATCTCCAGTGAGAGTGTCTATCTCAACTTCTGCAAATGCAGCTCCAAAGGTGAAATAACTGAATGGTGAACCCTTTCCATCTTTCCAGTCAAAACCAATGTCGGGTGTAATGTAAAAGCCATGAGCAGAGAGGTCTATCCTTTCCAAAAGGCATGCTTTTGCTAACTGGTAGAAGTCACATAAAAGTTTTCGCAGAATTAACAAGAGAAAATAGGGTATTTGCGATACTTCTCAATAATATTGAACTACTACAGTTGTGAATGCATTAATATTGATTACCACTTTTATTGTATATATATTTACATGCCTCAGGTTATATATTTCAATAGAGCCCAATTTGGCCCTTAGGAGTAGCATTTCAGAGCTTACTGGAGGGATAAGATCCAACTTTACATTAAATATTGAAATGGACTGATGGAATCAGTTTCTATCTTATGTCATCAAGAATATACTTGTTAATGCTCATGCACATTCATAGTACCATCCTAAACTGTCTTTGTATATTGGCCATACTACCTCAAGGATCAGAATTGACATTTAGGATAACTACAATTAACAGCAGATTATTACTTTGGTGGCATATTATGCCCAAGTTAAATCTTGCCTCAAGAGTAAGCAAAGTTTGCACTACACTACACATATATTCAAGTGACAGAACCATCTTTATTAGCCTAGACGGCAAAATGGCATTTCAAAGAAAGAAAGCCTCCCAAGAGGATTATGTAAAAAACGATGCTTTTGGGTAAATTTTTAAAAAGTTAGGATTCTCTAGGCTAATTGCCCAAAAGAAGCATCAGTTAGTCCCTAGCCACCATAAAAAGGATATCCATCAAATGTAACCAAGGAAATGAATATATACTTAAGTGAAGTAAGAAAAATTAGAATAATGCAGATTACTGCATGAAGTAGAAGTTCCCATTTTATTGGTTTACTTGAGTTTAATATATATAAGCACGATATTACAAACTAATTTCACAGCCGTTTCCAAAATCTAGCATAAAGGACAATATATAAAGATAAAAAAAAAAGAACAACAAAGAATCAAACATCAGAAGAATTTCAAAATAAAATAGATCCATAAGAACACGTTAAGAAACACACAAGAACAGAAAATTTAATTGTACGGCAAAAACTTATTAGTTAATAGTTCAAGAAGTTGCAGAGTGAGAATGGTGTCCATCAAATTCAAACTAAATTGCAATTGTTACTCCTCAAAGTATCACCTCGGCAAAAGAAGAATGTGGATTCCTAGCAGCAATATGTTGCATTCGTGCCTTTATTTGATCACAAGCATCAAAAACAGCAGCACCATACATGTCTGAGCTGGCAGAAGCTGATGTTGGTGATGCATTCGGAACCTACAAAACTTTCTTTGAGCTAATGAACGGACAAAATAAGATATCTAATGTCCAAAAGATGCATGTTTATTGTCACCTTCGAATATCCCATGACAAACTTAAGAAAAATATACCTTATCTGTACTCGTTTCTGATATAAATACAGAACTAAGAGGAATATTGAAGGATGATGCAGCTATCTGTGCAACTTTTGTATGTAGGCCCTGTCCCATCTCAACACCTCCATGTGTCACAAGAACTGTCCCATCAGTATAGACTTGGACTAGTGCACCGGCCTGTAAAATAAAAGCAAGGATAATGATGTCAGTTATTAGGGTATTTAGGCCTTGTTTGGTTTTACATTTTTCACCCAATTTCAACTTTTCATTTTCATAAGAACTGAAATAAATTGAAAATGGGTTTGGGAAGTTAATTTCTTTGGATGAGACCTTAAAATATATATATAAAGCAATTGAAATATGGAAGAAAAAAAAAGTTTGCATAGAAGTATTTTTCTAAAAAAAAAATTCATTAAAGAAAAATGCAAAAAGTGTGGAAAACTTTAATATACATCAAACTATAAAATAATTCAATTATAACTAACATAATATTATTTTATCAATAAAATAATCAAATATATAATATCATGTAATAAAAAAATACTTTTAGCAATATGCAGTAGTTTAAACTTCATGATTGTGTCAGGGTAGCTCACAGCATCATTAAGCACTCATTTCATATATTAGGAATTAGCTGGTGCAGCTCCGTATGAGTGCTATGCATGATTCCTTTGTACTCTCTAGTTTGATCATGGAAATCACCAAAATTGAATTTGCTAATGAAGGCTACAGATTTGGTCAAGAGGAAAACACTTATAACTTCATAGCTACTCATGGTTTTTTTAGGTTATTGATCTTCCAATATGCTAATTTAACAACTCTTGTTATTACATTCCTTCGTGGTTAATTGACTTATAATTGGTATTTGGTTCACTGCTTTAGGTATTAGCATTATCACTCTCAACCTAAATGCTTTCAAGTGCAACCAATTTTGTTGTTGATAGTCAAGGTCATGTTTTTTTTCCCCTCCTAGCAGTCTAATAAGGGTATTGTTAGATCATTATGGTACAACTAAAAGGGGTGAATAGATAGTGTGCCAAATTCTTTCAATTTCAGATAAATATGAAATAATCACAACACTAACAACAACACAGAGTGCCTCACCTCCACACCTACTAAGTCTCTCCTTTAAATGAGGCAATGGAGTAAACATCTAGAATGAGCATAATATAGCATTAGATTGCCTCACAATGAGAAGCTAAAGAGCAGTTGCACTTGATATAGAGCCTGTCCTAATCCAACAAATTCTTGGGCTAGATTCTATCCACCTGAGCAAACCACCAAAATCTTAAACAATTATTTTAAGATCACCAGTAAATTTTGTAATTATAATAAATTGTATTAAATTCATTACCTATTAATTGTTTTTGAGTACTAACGGAATATATATCACTAAATTTTGCAAAATTCAATTTTCTTTCATGTGGTATTATATAGTATGTTCACTATCATATTATTACTTATTACAATCAAAATATATATTAATATTAAATTACTAATAATGATTTTAGATCGTCAACGAATATTAAATGTAACAATATCTTATACTACAACTAAAAATAGTATTGTTTTGGAACAAATGTATTTATATAGTTAAATAGTTTATAGTATTATGATATATCTTGCATGTACATTGACATTAATTTGTAAATAATGTTAAGATTAAGGGACATTTTCATTTTGTCCACCCCCCCCCCCCCCCCCCCCCCCCCCCCCCCCCCCCCCCCCCCCCCCCCCCCCAAAGTTTACTACTTAGCCCTTTCTCAAAATGACCCTCCAAATTTTCAAATTCTAGTCATTTCAACCCCTTAATTAATGTAACATAATAACAATCTGATGAGTATGTCACGTGTGCCACATTACTTTTTTGTCAAGTGATGGTGACAATGTTTAGAGGTTAAAATGATAAAAGTTTCACAACTATGTTTTGATGATTTTTGTTAGAATATTTAGGGATATTAGCCTATAAATTTTTTTTTAATATAGAATAATTCTCCTAGAATAGGTCCCTAAATTGGTGTATAAATAGGACCTTGTTTCTTGTAATAAAATAAGATTTCCTGTATTATTTTACATGGTATCAGAGCGAGATTAGGTTTAGGTTTCTCCTTCCTCTCCCGTGAGCAGCGCGGCGCCACAAGAAGGAGCCTTCCTTCGGATTGCGGCGTACGCCACCGACAAGCCTTCCTCTCCCGTAAACAGTGTGACGCCAACCTCTCCGAAGCGCGATGCACACACTCACGGCGGATGCCCTACGGTGAGAAGAAAAACACGAGCCTGGAGGAGTAGCGGCACGACGCTAGGGTTCTCCTCTTATTCTCTCATGATCGGCCTCCGTTCTTAAAGGAAATCGCATCACGATTTCCTTTCTCGCGTGTGGGGAAGCAGCGCACTGCGGCCGGGATTAGGACTCTCCGAATCGTGGCATCTCCTTCCTCGTCGCGCGTCTCTGTCTCGCCGTCGGCCGTCACACGTAACACCTCTTCTCCTCTCATCGCTGGTTGAGCTGGTTCCACTTCGATCAATCCAAACTCATTAGGAGGCGCTGACAGAGCTGAAACGTTAGCTGCAGGCTCGCTGGTGACTCTCTCCTCTGCGTCCACATCTTCTGTTTCAAACAGTCTTTCTGCGGAAGCGACGCGATTTCTCCTACGCGCTCGGTGCCGAGCAGGAGTGTCGTTCTACTGTTGTTCGTGGCGAGGGTGAAAGCGAGGTCGCTAAGCTCATCCGGAGCAGATTTGAATAGGACCTCCCTTCCACAGCGCCATCATCTTCTTCATCCGGAGTAGATCTTCTCCTTACTATGACGACCCACTACCTTCCTATGATGACTTTCTGAAATGGTATGAGAATCGAAAGGCTTCTGATTCTCGTGCTGCATTTGCACTCACTGGTAAATCCTTTGCTGGCATATCTCACTCTTCGAGTTCTTGGATTCTTGATTCCGGAGCCACCGATCATATCACTGGTAATAGATCCATTTTTTCTTCTCTCTTTACTTCTGGTTATTTACCCTTGTCACCATGGCAAATGGTTCTCAAACTCAGTCCCAGGGTGTTGATATTGTTCATCCTTCTCCATCTCTTTCTATTCATAATGTTCTTTATGTTCCCGGTGCTCCCTTTAATTTATTATCAATTAATCAACTTACTTGGTCTCTTGATTGTGTCATCTCGTTTACTAAATCTTCTGTTTCCTTACAGAACGGGAGTACGGAGAGGATGATTAGCTTCGGATGTGAGTCTCATGGCCTATATCGGCTTCAACAGTCCTCTCTTGTTGGTTCGGCGGCGGCATCTCCACTTCTTATTCATGCTCAGTTGGGACATCTTGGTCTTGATAAGTTGAAACAATTACATCCTGGTCTTTTTCACTTAGAATCTTTGTCTTGTGAGTCATGTCAATTAGGAAAGCATGTTCGTAGTTCTTTTTCTCCTCGCACTATGAGTCGGGCTACGCCCCCCTTTACTTTGGTTCATTCCGATATTTGGGGTCCGAGTCATGTTTCTTCTACATTGGGGTCACAATATTTTGTTACCTTTATAGACGATTTTTCTCGTTGTACTTGGTTATATTTGATGAAGGATCGTTCGGAGTTGTTTTCTCTTTTTCAATTTTTTTCTATGAAATTAAAACTTAATTTGGTATTTTTCTTCGAACCTTGCAAAGTGATAATGCACGTGAATATCTATCTACTTCGTTTCAGACCTTCTTGGCGTCTCATGGTGTGTTGCATCGGACGTCTTGTCCTCATACCCCTCAACAGAATGGAATTGTTGAACGCAAGAATCGTCATCTTCTTGAGACCACCCGGACTCTTCTTCTCCATTCTCATGTTCCTCTTCAGTTTTGGTGTGACGTTGTACTTACTGCGTGCTATCTCATCAATCGCATACCTTCCTCCACTCTACAAGGTCAAATACCTCATCATGTCCTTTATCCTCATCAGTCTCTTCATCCTTTACCACCTAAGGTCTTTGGTTTATATGTTTTGCTCATGCTCTCGATCCTGGCATTGACAAACTCTCTCCCCGGTCTCATAAATGTGTCTTCCTTGGGTACCCACGGAAAGGGTACAAGTGTTATTCCCCTACTCTCCGTAGGTACTTCATCTCTGCTGATGTCACATTCTTTGATTCGGTTCCATTTTTTGGGTCTAATGGATCTTTGTCCGAGTTTTCTCCTTCTATGCCTGCACCAATGACTATCTTCTATCCTTCGAAGGAGTTTCTGTCTCCTCCGGAGACATCTCCTCCATTGCAGGTTTATCAGCGTCGTCCTCATCCTACTTTGTCGCCGCCCACCACTGACGCTGCCATGGACACATCTTTGGAGCCAAGTCTTTCGCCTCGTCCTCTGGTACCATCTCCTGAGTTGATATTCCCATTGCACTTCGGAAAGGTATGCGTTCCACTCGTAATCCTTCTCCTCATTATATTTCTTTGAGTTATCATCGCATTTCTCCTTTCTATTTTTCTTGTCTTTCCTCCTTGTCGTCTGTTTCTCTTCCGAAGACTGCAGGTGATGCCTTTGCACATCTAGGATGGAAACAGGCTATGCTCGATCAAATGTGTGTCTTACAGAGCAGTGGGCCTTGGGATCTCGTTCATCTACCACCAGGAAAGTCGGTTGTTAGTTGTCGATAGGTATATACAGTGAAAGTTGGTCCAGATGGAAAGGTTGTCCGGCTTAAGGCTCGCCTCGTTGCTAAAGGCTATACTTAGATCTTCGGATTAGATTATGGGAACACTTTTTCTCCTGTTGCCAAGATGTCTTCCATGCGCATATTCCTGTCTATTGTTGCGATTCGACATTGGCCTCTTTATCAGTTGGACATCAAAAATATTTTCTTACATGGTGACCTGCTCGAAGAAGTCTACGTGGAGCAACCTTCGTGTTTTGTTGCTTAGGGGGGAGTCTTCTGATCTTGTATGTCGCCTGCGGAAATCTTTATATGGCCTCAAGCAGTCTCCCAGAGCATGGTTCGGTAAATTTAGTACTGTAATTCAACAGTTTGGCATGACTCGGAGTGAGGCTGATAATTCTGTTTTTTATCATCATTCACCTACTGGTTGTATCTACTTAGTAGTTTATGTTGATGATATTGTTATCACAGGTAGTGATCATCTCAGGATTTCACAAGTGAAACAACATCTTTTTAAACATTTTCAGACAAAAGATCTCAACAAACTCAAATATTTTTTGGGGATAGAAATAGCACAGCCCAGATGGGATTATCATATCCCAAAGGAAGTATGCAATGAATATTCTAGAAGAAACAGACATGTTAAACTCAAAGACAGTTGACACCCCCATGGATCCTAATGTCAAGCTCATGCCAAATCAGGGGAGCCTCTTCCAGATCTTGAACGATACAGGCGATTAATAGGGAGACTAAGCTACTTTACTGTTACTCGTCTGGATATCTCATTTGTAGTAAGTGTAGTAAGTCAATTTCTCAACTCTTCATGCAAGGAACATTGGGATGCTGTGACACGCATTATCCGATATATCAGAGGCGCTCCAGGAAATGGTCTTTTATATGAAGACAAAGGGCATACTCGAGTCGTAGGGTATTCTAATGCAGATTGGGCAGGATCTCCCATTAATAGGAGATCTACTTCTGCGTTTTGTATATTTATCGGAGATAACCATATTTCTTGAAAAAGCAAAAAGCAGAATGTTGTGGCACGAGCTAATGCAGAGGCAGAATATCGAGCTATGGTCATAGCCAGTCAAGAGTTGATATGGCTCAAACAGTTGCTTCAAAAGCTAAGATTTAGAGAGGTTATACAAATGTCACTTATATATGACAACCATACCGTCATGCATATCGCCTCGAATCCAATTTTTCATGAAAGGACAAAGCATATTGAAGTCGACTGTCATTTTGTCAGAGGGAAAGTCATATCTAGTGAAATATCTACTAATTTTGTTGACTCACATGATCAACTAACATATATATTCACTAAATCACTGAGAGATCCTCGAATTGACTACATATGTAACAAGCTGGGTACATATGATTTATATTCTCCAACTTGAGGGGGAGTATTAGAATATTTTGGGATATTAGCCTATAAAAAAAATATTTTTTTTATAGAATAGTTCTCCTAGAATAGATCCCTAAATTGGTATATAAATAGGATCTTGTTTCTTGTAATAAAATAAGATTTTCTGTATTATTTTACAATTTTGAAACTCTAGTTATTTTGAAAAGGAGTAAACTCTAAGAGGTGAAATGAAAATTTTTCCTCAAATTAAGGTTAAAAGAGAGTTACTTGTTTCCCATCAAATTCATCTCTAACTTGTCACACTTCTCTCATTCTCTATGTATACTAAAGCCCATTTGCTGTCATGGTGCTTCTTGGTAGAGAGGTGGCAAATGCTGACAAACTAGATTCTTCCTAAAGCAAGCTACAGTTTGTTCAACATCTCATCTCTTTCCTCCTTTTCTAATAACTTTTAGAAATTTATGAAAAGACAATATGAAATCCTCGGGTCTCTGGATTCACCTTTACACTCTCTCTTGTGAAGTTTAGAATGTTCAATTTAAGACTAAATTTGGTGGATTTTGTGCCAATCAAAGTTGCATCTGATTTCTCATACAAAATCATGTCGTCCTAGGCCAATCTAAATCGATCAATGCAAATTAGACTTAATTGGTTTTGAAAAATAAGCATGCATGAGTAGGCATGCACATATTATTCTTGGCAACGCACAAAACTTGGTGCACTCTCTTCCATGCATTCTCCCCTCTCGGATTTAGATGAAATTGTTAGTTGAACCTAATGGTCGTCTTTGATAAATGTTATAATTTAAAATTCTAATCACCATAATTTATTCTATTCATCGTGTGTGTTTCCCTCCTATTAAAGCTTATTATCCAAATCTATGAACTTTGGGATCAGAGAACGGAATGGTGGCCATCAAGTGCTATTATTCATATGATTTTCCATAAGAAAGGTCCCAAATCTTATTCTGAGGTGGAATCATGGTAGCAGAGGAAATACAAGATGGTAGTTGAGTCTGTGTTGATTAACTGCTAATGATTTAGATTCGGGCTTCATCATGAACATTGACTGCAAGAAAAACAAAAGCTGATGAAGAAGCAGTGTTTCCAAAGCTTCAATGCAGCCCGGTGCAGAAGCTCCCGTCCGGGGTCCGGGGAAAGGATCCAGTGCCTTACCTTGCCTTTGGCAAGCTTCAATTGACCTCTATTATTAATTTGGTCACATATTTAAATGCAATTCCAATAGGTTGATGATGATGAAATAAATGCACTGAATGCAAGCTTATTAGATGTAATAAAGAAATATCATGTAGCACACACTGAGCAGGAAATTACTATGCTACATTGCAATGGCTTCCATCCAATATGATTATGTAATGAACCTAAAGTGGAGGAGATCTTCAACCCATAGAAATTGTATTCTAGAACTAGAGATTAGCTGTTCATATTTGATACTGTTGCATTACAATAATATCACAGTCAATTGGAGATTGATTAGTGTGAGTGTCGCTCACAACCCTTATTAAGTCCGGTTAGAAGTCAAACTCATGTTGGAGAAAACGATTGTAACTTTCCAAAATGTTAAGAGTACAAGGGAAAACTAACAAGTCCTGCGCTCTAACCTACTTATTCTTTTACTAGTTTTTGGGATAAAAAGTGAATGTTGAGCATCTATATAGTGTTGAGTTCTAGAAAGGTGGGATATATAATAACATAGTTACTATATAGTCCCAAAAAAGCACTATATATATATTAAATTAACAGAATAATTTTATTAGGCTTTAATTAAGCCTATTCAAATAATCTCAATCATAGCTAGGAGTTGATTAAAATTATTAATCGATTAAATACTAAGTTAAAAAAGAAAAAACTAACTTTCTGTTTCGGCTTTGAACGTGTCGTGCGATTGGATTTGTCATCAGACTCGGGCAGCGCATCCAAACCAGTTGCCCGAATCGAGCGACACGTCCAAGCCCATCGCCAACAGGCCCGAACGACGCTTCCGAGCCCGTCCAGACTCGTCGCGCAAGTTGACACCTCGCTTATGCCATGTCGGTCCGGGCGAAACAGCTGCATCTGACGAGATTTCTAACCTAATGATCGGCAATAGGCAATGACGACGACGACGACAGTGGCAGCAACCTACGTTGACTTTTGACCACCTAAAATACCGCATTTGACAAAAGAAGTGTGGTTGATGTCCGCCTCCCACCTAGGAGCAGCCTGGGCAGTCACCTCAGGTGCCTTTTAGTATACTAAAAATTATTATATGCTTAAAAAATTGTTATACTTCCAACTTTTTTGACCGGTTGAACAAATTATTACAATTCTAATTCTCTGTATTTAAACAATTTTGAATGTCTTTAAAACATGTCTTCAGAATAATGATCCTAATTTTATTTGTGTAGAAGACCAGATGACATGAAAATTATTGATTTGTTTACACAAAACATCCTTTCCATTCTAATTTTCACGATCATCTTACATTATTTATATTAAAATAAAACCAACTATTCCTTGCAAAACTAGAAACTATTTCCAATTTTTACAATTTCTAAGAACAATATCTAACAACCTTAGGATCAAATCAGTGAGATACTACTACAAAAAATCAGTTGTTGGCAAAAAAAATTTAAAAAGAAATAAAATACAAACAAACAACAAAAAAAAATTGGCATACTTTGATATGATCTAGAAGCAATGGGTCAGCATCTACAGTGAGTTCATGGAGCAAAGATATTATCCTGGGTGAAAAAGGAACAATCTTTTCTTCCTGGGACTTGGTAGGAATGCAACACGATACCAACTTTGAAACCAAAAACTGCAAGAAATCACTACATAAGAAAAGCATAAAGAAGAAAGAACTGCTAAATAGCTACATTGATAAAACCAAACCAACACCAAAAGAGAACAACTACCTGAAGCTGTTCACCGAGCACATTGTAAGCATCCTTTCCAGATTCTGTTTTAAATGCCTCGAGCAAAGTAGAGAGGATAATACAACACTGCTCTTGGAGGAATTGGCTACAAATCAACTGGCCAATAATACTCATAATATAGCTGAAATAGAAACAAACAATTTATTAACTTATGCCTGAAAGTGAACAGACACATAAAATAATAATCAATTAGTAATTTGCACAGCTTGTAATTCTTGCATGGAGTTTGTTTAATGTGGTGGATTCTAGCTTAGCAAGTACAAAGGAAACTGTTGCACAGTCGCCGTGTCATACCATGGGCATGAAAAGTTGGTGGCTTCAAAAAATTATAATACTTGCAAATGTTTCCACTATGCAAAATCGCCACAAGCCATTCCTCTACTTGTGACCATGTATAATCAGGCAATAAAAAAAACAACAGAAACAATTCTAAGAAAACAATTATAATATTTTTCTCATAAAAGATGATGATAGTGGGAAAAGAGAGGGAATTAGAAAAAGTTGCAAAATTTGAAGCTGGGTTATTAAGCATCAATACACTCTTTGCTCCACTGACTCAGAGGAGGTATCATTATAAATTCATGATCATCCATCCTTTTCTCAATTGCTGATGATACTCTTAAGGAGTGGAACCATCATATTTCACTTTCAATGGTGATGTTCTCCCAGTTGTAAGCGTTATTAAATTTTTGTTCTCCATGAAAGTATCTCCTTTTCATTTTTGCAGTATTTATGAGAACTATACATCTTCTGTTCTACAAGATGTTCTCAAACTGACATCAAACTTTTACTCAATGTCTAGGTATTAAACCAAAAAATATTTTAATTTTTTGAAGGAGCGAGTGATTCATCAACTTTACTCAAGTGCACTGCATCTTTTTAGTCTCTCAAGCGCTACAGTACTAATGTATCTGCATTATATTCGACAAGCATCTTAGTGAGTTTTTTCTTCCAAGTTTTGTATCTTTTCTATTTTGTGTGACAAGTTGAAATGGATCGATATACACGCTCCTATTTCAGGAGTTTCAAAATGTGTATGTTGTCTCCCAAGTTGACTATTATGTCTATAAGTACCATGTTGAGAGTACAATATATGAAGATAATTATCTTTAGTAATCACTTGGATCCTTCCACCATTGTAAATTTTGTTTACACATCAAGTTCAATTTTTTTCTGATAAAATGACAAGCAGAAAAAAGAATCAAAAAGTGCAAAAAAAAAATAAAAAAATCAAAACTGGCATGAATTGTTATAGACATTAGCAACTTAACTAGAAAGACTTACTAGGAACTACTAGGATTAGTAGCCCTATGTCCGATTATCCGAGTAAGAACCTCCATTGCAGATAGTCGATGGCAAATATGTCGTGAATGAACTGCAGCAGTTATCTGATAATGTATCTCTAACAAAAACTGCATGAGAGAAGACTAATTTATCTTCCTACATATATATAGTTATCCAATTTAAGTCGCAAACATTTAACATGGACAAATAGGATACAAGACATGAGAAAAAGAAAATTACCATAAAAATCCTGTCAGGGCGAAAAATATTTATTTTGTCCAGAACACCACTGATGTGATGATTATCTCTGGCAATGATAGGATAGAATTAGAAAAATAAACAATGTCAGGAAATAAGGATGAACATAGGAAGTTTGGAGATTGTACATATCCAGAAAACCATCTACAACTGTTTGAACTGAAAGAACCACAGTATCTTTCGTAAAGTATGGCAGTTCTGGATCAACAGCACAGGAAGTAAGTGACAGAAGGAAGCTGACAATTGACACCTGTCAATTTGGAAGAAGAATATCAAGAAAAATCCAATAAATACAAGTGGAAAGAGACTCCTAAGGTAGGGTCATAAGAGAAGAAAGTCTTAGAATGAAAAACAGTGAAAAAGGTCGAGAAACAGAAAATGGAAACCCGTGCGATATTGATTAAATATACTTAAATGTCACCTAAAATTTAACCAGCTCCATTAAGAAATAAAAAGATAACCTACTTAGCACTTATTCAAAGAAAACCAAGAAAATCAAGAATCATCCTCATATCATTGAGGAAGAAGAAAAAGAAAGTTTACACCAAAAGGGAGAGATGATTGCCTAGAATCAGAATAATGACCAAAATACAGAAACCATACTGAAATGGCAGTCCACATGGAGAAGACATGAGCCAAAACTAAAATAGAAAAATTTCATCCATACATAAAAAGAATATATTAAGTATGACAAAATGAGAATAGAAGAAGACTTGCCATGTTTTTCTTAATAAGTTCATCTCTCTCAACCTCAGAAATTCTGCCAAACTGCAAAATTGAATTGTTGAGGGCCAGTCCTGCAATTTCCTTGTCAGATCTCATACTACAATACACTGCAATGCATGATGCACAAATTGGCACAAAGTATTCCTTTACAAGATCAGATAGAGGCTGCAGAGAAACCTGCATTGGGAAGACTAAAACTTATCAAATTGGCGTGTTCCTGGGTGTTAAATCAAACCACTGCAACATCAATGTAATAAAGAGTGAATGAAAACTATATTATTTCTTCTAAAGATGCAAAAATTGGTTAAAAGCAGAAACTTTAGATTTATCATGGGCATTGACTAAGATTCATAAAGCAAAAATATTGGGAGGATGGGAAATTTTCTTATCATATAAAAAATTGCCAATAATAAAAGGGAGAAATTTGAATGATGATTGTTTTAGATAAATAGAGAACATTAAGATAACTAACAACTAAAGAAAGTCACTACTGTTAAGTAGTAGAACCACAACAGAGCACAAAGGCCACACCAACACTGATGCAGTTCAAATTAACAGCTAAGAAAAAGGTAAATAAATAGATGCCATTATGGGTAACCATGGAACAGCATGCTATGATCTAGAATATTATTAAGATGAGATACATTTTAATTCAGATTTTTGTGGACCTTAAATTTCAATTATGACTAGACTGAAAGAGGTGGCAAAGTCAAACACACAACATACAGGAAGAAACTTTCTTTCTTCTTGATTCATGAATTATAATTCCTCAAAGAGTTGGGGCAAACAGGGCTTGATGTGAATGGTGGATCATATCAAACATTAAAAAGAATGAACAGGTTATGGTAATGATTGTCTGGCCCAATTAATGTTTATGATTTGGTTGGGCTCCTCAATCAGTAATAATTGGTACCAGGAATAGGATTTTTCAATAATCACATGACTGTCCAATTTGAGGACTTTATAAGAGAGATAATCAATAGTTACAATATATTGTCTAGGCAAATCTACTAGTCAATTGCCACACATAAAAAAATAACTTTAAGGCCTAGGGCAAAGATTATCAAATTCTTTTAGTACAAAACCAGTCTTGTAGCAAAAGTCAGTATCAATCTACAAGTATCTGCCATCCTTTTCCAACCACTTCATATTAGATATCTTGCTTTAAGCAAGTGACATAGAGGATAACCACAAAAGACCATGTTAATATTTTCATCTGTTGTAATGAAAACACAACAAAAAGCACATAAACCTTCATAGAATAGTGCAAATACATGACAATAATCAAATAGTTTACCTTTGATATCCAATTAAGACGAGCATTATCTCCAGCCAACATTAGAGGAGGTAGAAGCCATGGGCAGCAGTATTTCACGAAACATTTTACATTTGATTCTTCACAAATTAGACTTTGTACCTGTTATGTTGAAAACTGGCATTGTAGCTAATCATAGAATTAAGAGGAAGTAGTGGGTTGCCTTAATTTTTTTAAAAAAAAATCATGTGATCATACTTTCATACTCTACATATCATGCCATTATCACACCTGTGATCTAGCAGAAGATGTTATGATGTCATAGCAGATGTGGAGCAGCAAGCCATCCTGCTACGGTTTGTGGCATATGTAAGACAGAATTTAACTGAAGCCAATTGACCTTGCTTGATATGTAACAAGGAAGCATGACAAAGCATGCTGGCCTCAACCTTATCAAGGGCCAACAGACATAGAACAAGGACAATCAGGCAGAGAGGAGGCCACAACCTCAACCAAACCCTGACACATCATTGGTTTTTTGACAAATCTTCAAAAGGGTCGATTACGTAAGGAACAAACAGGAAAAGGGAAGGCTGCAACCTACCTCACATCATCATCCACCATTGGGTTTAAGATGGTCAAAGTGTAGGTAACTACATAGTATATGTAGAAGCAGAAATCCAGCATATCTTTCTGCAGGCCCCAGATTGTCTAATCTAAAATCAGGGCATTAGACTATGGAATATCTGACTACATATTTCAGACACAGTATTCTACCTCGGGAATATTAAGAGAAATTGACACATATTTGTATAGTTCTTTTTAGCTTTAAGTTAAAGAAAAAGAAAAGGAGGTTTTCAGAATCATAAAACGCAATACAATAAAAGGAAAAGATAGGATTATTATAAATATAATAAATATCAAAGTATAGAAGAAAAAGAAAAGATTTATACCCTTTTTACTGCATGTAACAATTTCTCCAATCAATACAGACTAATATACTAATCTGACCCACAACAGATATAACATTTCAATTATAGCAGCAGGAGGGAGTACTCGTCAAATAAATAGACTTTTACACAAAAAATTAAAACAATAAATATAATATAATATAATATAATAAAAGACAATATCCTCAAAATATTTAAAGAATTCAACAAGTAACTTTGAAACATTGTATTAAAGAACCCTACAATAAGATAAACTAAAAATAAATCAAAGACTTATCGTAATGGCCCAAGGAGAACAAGTACCGGAATCAGTCTTTTCAGCAAAAATAAAATATAAATCAACGTAAAACAGACCTCTAACATCTTCTTAAAAATTACCCTTGAATTACGCTCAAGACTGCCAGGTTTTCATAATTAGATATATAAAGACTGCAGTCTACAACCACTTATGTAAGGATTTCAGAATGAATGCATTTGAAGTTGATATTTGTGTACAATTTAAGAACTAAAAGTGAGCAATGTCCTGCTTCCAGAACCTAAGCCTACTCAATTTCCCTCTCAATTTTTCTTGAGATTGCAACAATTTAAAGTACACCAAAAAAGAACAAAATAGGCACATATTAAAGGGATCTGTTCCTACCTCAATAAGGGACATTAAATTTACATCACAAGCCACCCATCGAGCAAGGATTGGACCAATCAGCTGCTCCAAGTACTGGAGAAAATCAATAACATGTTAGGTAGTGTAAACTTCTGCTCCTCAATGGGAAACAGTCAATTGATAAGCATAGCAGTGACATGGTTCCAGCAAGTATCAAAAGCATAATCTCCAACAAGAAATGTGTCAATATTGACAAGAATTTGCCAATAATTCAATGCCATATTTTAAAAACAATTTGTCATAGCTGTTAACAGAGAAGTGTTTTTGGATTTAGGAAGTTTATATCAGAAATGGGGGATTTACCTTGCTTCTGGAAGCATATCGGAGACTTCTTGATAAATTGTCAAGAAGTGCATATACCAGCTCTCTTGGAAGAATCAGATGATGGGAAAAAAGAATATATGATTTAAAAGAAAATAAATGATTTACAAACATAGACTTTGAAAAATTTTCTACCGTTCAGCAGGCTCCATAGCAGCAACCACACATATCATGAAGACAGCCTATCAAATAAGATTAAGAATAAACCAATAAATGTGATTCGAATAGAAGAAAAGACAAAATGTTTAAATTAGTATCTATCTTAAGAGGCAAGAAAAGCGATCGTGTGGCTAGGATTCCATACAAGTCATATATTTGTTGTAAACTGCAGATGTGAGTTCATAGAAAACAGAGATAGTCCTAGTAGAATTTTGTATTTGAATGAGGACCGACAGGAACGGTCATTAACTTCAAAGAGAAGTTCATTATCTCTTCATTTTCTTAGTACTCATAAAGAACCATCATACTGATGATGATTATTACTGCCATTGATATTTTCTCTAATTGATATTACATCATAATGATACTATATTTCTATATAGAAAAAAATTTATTAGCCAAAGATGACAGGTATTTATTAAAATTGGCAATGGTTAAAGTAAAACAATGCATTCTAAGTGAGTCAAGATTTACTAACCAAAAAGACGTCACATTTGATATGCCAGTGGTTTGGATGCATTGACCAAAAACTAGGGAGATATTTTAACAGCATTTTAAAGCATAGCATACCATACCGGATGGATATGTCAATGGTCTTTAGAATATTAATTAGATACAATAATTCATTGTCTAGACCCAAGGTATTAAGATTTTGATATATGGTGTTATTAGTTTTTATAACAGCACTGATATGCTATTCTATGTCACTAAGATGAAAACTTAAGTTCTTGAACCAGCAGAAAAGGTAAGTTGTAACTGATGGAGAAAAAGTGAGCATCTTTAATGCAAGGGAAAATCCATCTACCTGCAAAGGTTTACACTTTAGTAAATGCAAGGAGAGCCAAAGGATGAACCACCACCAGAGTCATGTCTTACATTTGTATATCTATGAGTAATTTTAAGCTATAAGATATGGCTTGAAGCATGATGAGGAAGTATTTTATAGCATGACATCAAGGCATCCCATGACATAATAAGATAACAAATCTTGCTGACATAAAGGGCTTTCTACTAGAAAATTAAGCTCAGAATTCTGGAGCACAACGTGATTTAAATGTTTCACATACATTCTTACTGAACAATGTATGTATCCATAAGAAAAGACATGACAACTAAAGCACTTGACAACATGATACATTAGGCAATGCCGACTCTTAAGTTAAACACAATACCTCAATTTCAATTTCTTCACTAGCTAATGCCAGATGCGCCAAAGTGATAAGAGCTGTTTCTACAAAAAGTGTGCCCTGTGGACCTGCAGCTAAGATCTGATGGGCCTTCACAGTCTTCCCTTTAGAAAACCTCACCATTTCCAAACCAAAATTCAAACTATGAAACAGAAAAGAAAATAGTAAAAAAATGGATAACTCAAAAACAACTATTTTCTTATTGATTTTTCCCTACCAACAAATATTTGTACTAAGACAATGTTAAGAATTAAAAGAAGCCATGATTACACAGCTCATATATACTAAAACATATAATAAATTGGTTATGATTTTAGTAATTTCAATCATGATGAATTGTGGGTAAAGCCCTTTAACTTTATTGGCATGAAAAAGATAGTAGTATGGTTACAACACTTTTGGATAGCAGAAACCACATTTGACTTGGGTCCTTGAACTGATGGCAGAATGGTCATAAATATGATTTCAGAGTGATTAATAGTAAAAAAACTAATAAAAAGAGATCATTTTCAGATACCACCACAAACTTTTTTTAAAAATCAATTGAACTCTCCTAACAATCAAAGGCATGGGTCCACTACTTGACTCCCAATATCCATAAAGAAATCCAATTGAAATGCTACATGACTGGTGAATTTCAACACTGTACTCTCAGGGTATCAATAGAGCATTACCTGAATCGAGTAATTGAAGGTATCAAGTGAACATGACTTGAATCATGGAATTGCATTGTGTCAGATTTGTCCTTGTCTCAAATTTATTTTAAACCAAACTAGTTAATACACAATTATCTATGAAATCAAAAACATGTAGTTTGACTGTCATGTTAATAATTCAAAAAAAAAAACAGTTAGCATATTACTAAAAATGCATCGAACTTTGGGAGAAGATTTAAAAAGAGGGAATCTAAGAGGTAATAAAGGTTTAGCGTGTCAAGGGGATGAACACTAAGGGTCTAATTATGTGGATGAAAAATATGAGGTTCAGTTGGACTCTCCTAACAATCAAAAGGCAAGGAAAAGCTAGTTGACCACGAACATCCAAAAAGAATTTACATCAAATTATTACCTGACTGGATAGTCAGTTTCAACACTCTCAGGGTATCAAGCGAATATGACTTGAATCATATAATTGAGGTAGAAAGTGGACATGACTTGAATCATGCAATTGCATTGTATCAGACTTGCCCTTACTTGTCACAATTTATTTTAAACTAATATATTTAATACACAATTATCTGCAAAATCAAATGCAACATGCAATTTGATTGTCAGCTCAGAAATTCAGAAACCAATTAGCATGTAAACAACAAAGATTTTTCACATTGAGCCACATTAGAATTATGTAAGTATTTCATAATGGAAGTCCCACAGTGTAGCATGTAACTTTATCATGTTCCACTCATGCAAAGTGCAATTTAGATCATGGTTTCCAGTATTTAATTTCAGTAGCAATTTTGATTAAAACAACACAAAGTTTAAACCAAGAACAGGACGACAGATAGCGTTTGATGGAGAACAGACACCATTTGATGGAGAGTTGCTGCCTGCCATTATCGATCAGTATCAATGCAATTAATGAGTTTGGGTTAATTCTCAGCCTAATAACAGTACAGTTATTTGTTATAAGAACAACAAGGCTTCTTGACCAATTTTGCCTTCACTCTGGATTGGGAAGTTGCATTAGGTATCATTGATCAAGAATTCACAATTCTTGTGGCTCTCAGATAGGTTTCTACAACAGTTGAGATTGTAAATACCAACTAAGGAGATCAGACATAAGCAGCATCAATCCCCTCAGCTTAGAATCTCTCGCAATCAGCGGTGGCACAAGTGACATAGGCCCAGGTCATTCCTTGTCTAATTCAGTATGAGGCTATAAGCTAAAACATAGCCATGTATTGCCTAATAGGCAATGCACCCATGTTTCAAGGCATACAAAATAGCTAGATTTGACTTTGTAGGACTTATTCAGTCTCATTTCTGAAGGAAACAGATATGTTCAACCACATCAATTAGTATGAAACAATATTCTAGATTTTGCTTTGAACAACCTCACCCTCCTCTACAACCTCCGCACAACCACTAATGCAACCTTCATCAATCCCACATTTGTCTCTTGGTATAACAGGTTATATCTTAATTGTAACAGAAAAACATTTTGACGTATTCTTAAAAAGTAGAATCAAACTGAAGGAGGCAATCAACATCCTCATGTAGGTACAGGACAAGAAAATAGAGACGGATTGAATTTGAATCTTAGTTAAAGTTTAGGCTGCTTAAAAAGTAAGATAATCCAAATAGCAAGCACTTTGTCAAAATGGACTTGGATAACTCATTAAATATGTGGTCCAGCTTGATGCAGGCTACCGAAAAACAGAGAAAAATATAGGATTGACATTTTTAGTCTTCTCTATATCGGAATGACAAAAAAGGACAAGATTATCAATCACTTGTAAGATCGTGTTGCTTACCAATTTATAAATCTAATGAGTGACTCATGCTTATGGCTGCCTCGTAACACGAGAAAAAACATAGAAAATCACTTGAGATTAGGATCAATCGCTAGCCATGACAGTGCAAACAACCAGGCATAAATTATTTCACAAAACAGTATAATTTAGTAGCATCAGCATCTTTAATAGTCAGGTCTTCTAACTAGTCTACACATATAAACCAAGATTTTAAAAATCCCAATCCAAGCTGGATTTTCAGTCATCAACTAGAACAAGACAATTTCAGTACCATGTTAGAGTGCCGACACATAATGTTAGTGGTGAATTGGTGGTGGAGGAAGGAGATAAGAAAGAAGAGAAGCAGCAATATACCTAGGGCAATGACAAGGTTTCAAGTACTTTTTTCATATCAGAGTTTGAATCACTGGTAGGACGGCTAGGTTTTAATACCATGTTATGTTGACACTTTGTATGCTTTGACAAGCATAAAAGCATGCCAAGATGAACTTAGATGGGTTAATATGATCTTACAGCCAACCAAAAAAAAACCACATCCAATAGATTCAAAAATCTGCCATAGCAAAAAACTGAGATGCAATTTTTTTTATAACACTAATGAAATTACAAATTATAAAAGTTGCAAGCCATAAATAGGTGATCATGGTTAAAAGAAGCTGAAAAGATATCAGATTTTAGAGGCAGGACGTTGTAGAGTTGGCAGCCAGGGAAATATAACTAATATTATGATAGCCTATTACTAGCATTTATTATAATCTTTATGATGTATGGTGATCTATGATACAATAATGTTGATAGATTAAGCATATCGAGGAACAAGCTGGAAGCCCAAATGACAATCAGTCTGCATATGAGAATAATCTTTGAAGCTAGTTAATTCACTTAAAAACAAAATTACTAATTTAACATACTAGCCAGATAAGTCCAATCACAAAGATGAAAAAAAAACATATACCAAATGTCATCGAACAACTCATTATGCCCATCCCATGTCTGAAAAAGCAGGGAAATCTTTCTGGCTAAAAAGAGCCTAACACGATAATCAGCGTCTTGAAGCATGACCAGAAGTCTTTCAATCAAAACCTGATATGACACATGCAAGATTAACTATGAATATAATTATTGTTTTTAGATGCACTAAAAAATGATAAAACAAGTAGATCACCTGGGCAGATTGAGGCTCTATCAAAACAAGACAACTAATACAATTTATCAGCTCAATACGAGCATGCCAATCTGCAAGACCAGCCTCAGCAATTGCATTAAGGATGTTGCAAAGAGAATTCAAATCCTGTAAATGACATGGGAAACATATCATAAAAAAAAAACCATATTTATGAAAGAATGTAAAAAATAACTACAAATCAAAAAACAATTGCACAGTAATAAAACAATCCTCATAAACCAGAAGTATGAATCATACAAACAAAAAGACTAACAAAAAATACAAGTACCTCATGTTTTTTGTGTTTAATTAAGCTTTTACAAGCATACAACAGTGTAACTACAAAAGAAAATGTCAACAATATTGCAAAAAATGACTATGTCCACCAATCCATGAGGTAAACTTCACATTTTTGTGCTAAATTATGCTTTAACAAGAACTAAATAAGATTAGTGAAATTGACAAGAAATGTTGACTATATTGCAAAACAATGACAACCCCAACAAATCTACCATGAGTCAGCAAAAATTTAAAACTTAAGCTTCGCCTAATTGTTAAAAATTAAGCCAACATACTGCAACTTTTTCCAAGTTATTACAGATTACATGATCTAATAAACAGGTTAGAAAATCATAAGGATTCATGCAGAATTTATTATCAACTAGACAATTTTCCAATAAGTCAAATGAATCCAGTACTAGAACAATTCAAAAAACAGGACCAGAAAACCTCTTATATGAGAAATCATACCCAAAGTAAAAAATAAGAAACCCATTATAAGTTATGCACTTTAGAAACAATTATTACACTGTCACAGTTTAATAGAGAACGAAGGCCAAATGGCAGCATTCAATCTGTAAAACTATACCTCAAATGGCATGCTTTCATTGGGTACTTGACTATTTTTCTTTGAATTTCTGCTAGAGTAAATGGACTCCAACGACTTCAACAGAACATTAATGCAAGTCAAAATATTTCTGTTATAAAACTTCATAATTCCATCCTTATTTGTGAAGTCACTTATCAAACTAACCTGCTCAAACATCAAGAATACAAATCATCAATCTATACCAAAAATACAAATATAAAAATGCATCGTCCATGCGAATAATAAGTTTGCTATACCAAGGCAGATAAACTTCCCGAAGAGCCAGAAAAATGCTTGCAAAGATTAAACAAAATATTTCCACGAACCTACGATAGCAAACAAATTGAGTGCTCAGTCAAATTGGAAGCTCAGTTACAATCCAAAATTGTATTATTGCACAAAGAGAAATAAATTGAGAATTTAATGCTTAAGATAAAGAAGCTACCGTAGAGTCATTTTCTTTCCCCATCATCTCAGACAAGATTTCCCATGTACGGCATGGTAATGCTGCATAAAAATCTGAAATGATAGAAACCAATTCTAACTTCCACTGCAAAGGCGTTGAAGAAATGGAATATTTATTCCCACGCAATGCTACAAGATCCACATCTTTTGAAGATACATCAGCATCAAGGTCCAAATCAACAATTTTGGCACTATGTTCAGCAATTATACATTGTGAAGAATCCATAGATGATACAGATAGATGGTCAAAATCTGTCTCAGGCATATTGCTTGAAACATTTGACAACGCATTGAATAATTTTCCAAAGGCGACCAACAATTTCTCAATTGCATGTGTGACCCTGACAAGTTGGTGGCAAACAGAACCATCATTGTCACTCAAAAGCTTAAATAGTGGTGAGGACAACAAGCTACACAGAGAGGATGCAGTGGACCCAGCAGAGTCAAACACAAAGCCAATATTAACAGAATTGTAGCATCTCAATTCATTGCATCTATCCTCTACCACCAAAAGAATATGATCCAGAATCATTAAAATATACTCAATAACCTTAGCGTGAATGACAGATTTATCTCCCTCTGTAATCCTACAAAAGGAAAACAAACAGCAAGCAAATAGAATGTATCAGCTGTTTATGCAAAAAAAAAAAAAAAAAATGATATGCAATAACAGAGATGGTTATCTTAACAGTAATTGATAGTAGCCATCACAAACCCCAACTTTTCCATTACATCAATAAACAAATTCTATATGCATAAAATGCAATGCTTTTGTCAATCAAACAAGAACAGGAAATATCATAATGTACTAGATTAACCAGGTTACAGTTTCAGTATGACACTACAACGTGCCAACACATAACTCATCAATTGGGCTGAAAAACAACCAACAAATAGTGTAATTGAGAAGCTTCAAAGAGCACAATACTCATAGTACCTGCTCCAGTAACCATTACAGAACTAAAAGAACATAATATGTTACCACAAAAGAAGGAAAAGATTCAAAACCAAGAGAGAAAAGGAGGGAAAGCAACAACAATATCAATTAATGAAGAACTATGCTCAAACAGATCAGAAAGAAGAGCTAACCTTGATATTATTGAATAGTAGATGCTATTACACAGAAGGGAACACAAATAAAATTGAGATGAAAGAGCAGTCTCTGCTAAGTTGGAATTTGAAGTTACAAAATCAGCAAGGTGTTCCTTAAGTTCATGAATCAATGGTTGTCTGATCTGATTGGGAAGGCGTACACAACTATGGCAGCTTGTTTCCTCCTGAAAGATACCAATAATGATATTGGTAATAATTTCAAAAAGTAAATGAAGAATCAAAATGAATGAAGAAATAATGCACCTTGGAGGAAGGTACACATTTAATTTCTGCCAAAGCTTCCACAGAACATTCTAAAACTTTTTCAAGATGTTCCAGTTCATACGTCATCTGAAGCATCTGTCCACACTAGTATCAATTTATCACTCAGAAAAAAAATGAAGGTATAACTGTGAAATGCAATACGTAATTTGATGGTCTAAATGATTAAAAATAAAAAGGTCCCTCTGTATTTGAAGTATTAAAATTGTTATCCGCTACTACAATCAAGTTGCAATCTTTAATTTCCACCAGACATTGAAAAATGTAATTATTAATTGTAAGGATAATAATGCTATTCGATTGATGGTTTTAACATACTTCTATTAGAGTTGCTGTTAAGGACTACTTTGTTATATGCAAGCTGCTTATGGAGGTCAGTAGTACTGCCTGTCATTAGTACCCAAGAAGAAGAAGCCTAGCAATTTGCGAACTTCGGACCTATATCAATTTGCAAGGTCCCCCTATGGACTACAAGTACATTGCTAGAAAGTTAATATGGTTGCCGCACCACTTGTAACCACGAAGAATTCTATCTTCTTTGCAGAAGACAGAACACAAACAAATTACAAGGTCATTTATGCATATATTGTTGACATTATCTCTTTTTTTTTTTGATAAGTAAAAATTTTTATAGTTTGAATCAAAGTACAAAAACTGGTCTTTAGGAGGTCCCCATGTCTAACAAAGCATCAAATCAGAGAAAACACCTAGCGATCAGTATACATGAATTTGCACACACTTGAAGATCCTATCAATATCTAATTGTCCCTCACAAAAGAAACTTATATTTCGATACTTCCATACAAAATGAATCATAAATGACAAGGCAAGATGACGAGCCTTTGCCAGCATCCGACTCCCATGGTAATGTCTTCCGAAGACTCTCAACATTCGTCGATAGGTGGACATCTCCGATCGTATATGAAATCAATCTCTTATCCTCCTCCATAATATCGCAATAGGGGGCACCCAAAGAATAGGTGCTCCTGTGTCTCAAATACCGGGTCACAAAAAGCGCACTATCAATCTTCTAAGTAATCCTTTCTGCCTTTGGTGGGGAGTTGTCTCTGTACTAACATCCAGAAGATGACTGCATGACTTAGCTGTAAATCAGTCTTCCACACTATTCAAGCCCATGGCTTCTTCAGACTAGGATGTCTAAAAACAATTATATATTCATGTTATCCCTCCGCCCTAATCAAACCAGTATGTCAGTCTATGTCCAGCAAGTCTATGTCCAACAGCCTCTGGGAACCCAACAACCAATAATATAAAATCTCGTATCTGTAGTAGATGTTTGATCAGAGAGGAATCCAAGTGGGTTATCTCCCATGTCCATACATCAACACACATCAAGTATGATGGACCTATTTGATCCAAAGGGTGTCCTTCGTCTGTATCCGCCATAGAACCTTAGCCAATAGGGCTAGGTTCCAAGCTCGCAAGTCTCGAAATTTCAAGCCACCTTTATCTTTAGGCCTGCACATATTTGCCCATAACACCCGGGGATGCTTAGAGGTCCACATGAAAGACTTGCAGATAGTATAGATACGGTCAATGACGCCCAACGGTAGTGGCAAGATGGATAACCAGTAGCATCCCACTCCCTGAAACATAGAAGTGATAAGTTGTGCCTTGCCAGCATAGGATAATGTCTTCTGCGGCCAAACATTGATCTTTCGGACCAAAGACTCAAGAAGGGGGGTATAGTCAGAGATCCGGAGTCGCTAAGCAACTAGTAGTTACCCCCAAATATTTGAAAGGTATCATGCCCTCCTAAAAACCAATGATGGAAAGCAGTCACCCACATGTTGTATCATCAACTCCCGTCAGATATATATTCGACTTCAGTCTACTCACCTAAAGTCCTGTTGTCGCCCCAAACTCCTATAAATAAGAAGATAATATGACAACCGAGTTAGTATCTCCCTTGCAAAAAAAAGTAAATCATATGTGTATGCCAAGTGTGCTAATCTGAGGTGAGCACACTAAGGATGGAACTTGAAGTCTTGTCGTAATGTATTCTGTTGTATCTGTCTCCTAAAAATCTCAACACATATACCAAATAAATATGGCAATAATGGATCCCCCTGGCGTAGTCCTCCAGCCCCCCCCCCCCTGAAGGATCCAAGCATCCCCCCATTGATGGTCATCGAAAAAGGAGTGGTGGTCACACATTCCATAATCCATGCAATAAACTGCTTCGGAACAATAAATCCAAGAAGAGCCTCATGCAAGAATTCCAGTGTACTGAGTCAAACGCCTTTTATAAGTCAATCTTCATAATGCATCTGGGAGAGATGTGTTTCCTATTATATTTCCGAAAGAGCTCCTGTGTTAAATGGATGTTATCTGTAATAAAGCAACATTGCACAAAAGCTACCTAGGACTGGTGAAGGATGCAATCCTGTATCACAAAAATCCGAGCTGCCAGAAGTTTGGAAATAACCTTGTAGAAAACCATACAACAAGAGATAGGTCAGTAATAGGTCACCTCACTTGCATGTGTTGATTTTGGAACTAGGGCTAACAAAGTATGGTTCCATCTCTGCAACAATTTGTCACTGTTGACGAATTCCAAGACTGCTACAGTAAAATCTATCCCAATGGTATCCCTAACATACTATTTTGGGATATCTCAAACATACTTCAAATGGTTATCCCTAAAATTATCAATGATAGCTAACTAGAGTTTGACAAAAGGCAATATTCATGATACTATTTTGTTGCAACTACCAAGGTTTGAAAATCTTGAAGGACTTCTGGTCTTTTGACCGGAATGGCAAGGTATAGTGGTACCATGTTGTGTCATGTTAGAATGATTTTGAGACAATAATTGTTCATATTTAAGCAAATCAATTATGTTGATTAATTAAATAATAATTGATATGCAATTGATTGAATAGTTTCAAAAAATTAATTTAAAAGATTAAACATATTAACCTAATATATTTATTTGGGTATTGATTAGATATATAAGAAATAATTTATGTAAAGCATTTATTAGATATAATTATATATGTTATAATAATTTCTTAATTATTAATTAAAATTTTATGACCTAATTCTATTATCCCCCCCCCCCTCAGCTCTCTGTGTCAGTCATGGTCAAATTCCCACAACCACCTCAAGCGCTAGCTCATGGCTGCTCCTACCTCTCCTCTTCTCTTTGTTGATGCTCTTTGCCTCTGGCGAAGTACAAGTCTCTACATTACCACACCACTTCTCTTCCTCATGGTTAGAACTAAACAGTAGATTCCATGTTCAAAAATTGCATGGTTTCAAGTGGCATGGTCGGCACCAGCCACTCAGTAGTAATGTTCATGTGTCGGCCAAACTCGAGTACTGTTCTCCAAACAAAATAAAAATTTCGCTCATCTCTATCAGCACGACTTAAGATTTAATCCATGGTGACTAGCTATTCCGTATAAGTAGCATCCAAATTTAAGCTATCAAAGAATAAGTAGATTAAATTTACGCTATCGAAGAATAAGTAGATTATCATAAGCTCTCCTTGCTAAACAAAAAATCCTTGGGAAGCATGTTAAATGGATAGAATTTTGTGTAGTTCAGTCATGGTCTATATATACCTAAATGGTAAACTTCTATGGGAGTAGGAAGGGATCAATGCAAGGGTATTCTATGGTACCATACCAATTTGCTATTGTTACACAACACTTCTCTTTACTACTTGATAGCTATACAGAGTTGGTTCCTTAATAACTCATCCATATTTAAGAGAGAGTTTATAACTCATTCAACTTTTCTTATTGCTTTCTTCCTCTTTGTTAAAGCAAAAACTGATTCTATTAAAACAATTATGGAAGTCATTCACACTTTTCTTGTGGTCTCTGAATTTTGGTAAAACATGTCAAGATCTCAGATCTTTAGACACAAGATCAAGCTACAATGCAAAATACTGCTGAAGTATTTGGTACCAATTTTGATGCGCTCTACCAATACAACTTGGGTTTTCCAGTCACATATGTGAAGCTCTACTTCAAGAATTGTCAAAACATAGGCAACTATCTTATGCTGGAAAGTTGGACATTACAAGAAATGAAATATATGGGAAAATTCTTTTTGAACTTTTTGTAAAATGCCTAGAAATGTATAAGCAACCGATTATATCAAGATCCCTTTGGAATGGTGATGATGTAAGGAGTATTAAAATGCCCCATGGGGCAACACATGATTGCCTTTCAAATAGCAATCAGTCCTAGGAATAAATGACCAACAAGAAACAAATATATAGATAAAAAAGTGAAAAGTAGCATAACCTCATCACAGTCCTCACAAGATCTAGGGGCCATGGATAAATGTCCAGAAGGAACAGGAGACACAGTACCAGCACAAAGAGAAAATACAGCCTCAGGAACGAGTGCGACCATTTGTGCATTCCATACACCAGCTTGCTGCAACTTAAGAAGTATTAGTTCAGTAGATGAAAAAGTTGACCTAGAAACAAGATATAAAAGGCAGGCAAGGTTGAATATTCTTCCAAAACATACAAACAGAGACTTCACAAATGGAATTTGATAGTAGTGTCAGCATAAACACCCACATTTATCACACCATTCTTCGGTGTAAAAGTCATTATGATTTGCAAATCCACATTTATTCACTTTTTATTATGAAGAAGTGCCCGATCGTGTAAAAGTCAAACTGGTCATCATCAAACTCATTGGTCGAGCATCAACATGGTGGGAGCAGTTGCGACGCTCACGAGACAGATAGAGCAAAGTCAAGATCAATGATTGGGAGAAGATGAAGAGTCACTTTCTTCCTTTCGGCTACACTAAGACTATGTTTCAATGACTTCAGTGTAAAAGTCATTACAATCTGGATTTGTTTATACTTGAATGTTGCAACACCTACAGTGGATTTGCGCATGCTACGATGGATTATGAAATCATTTTACTGAAATTAGTTCAAACTGCAGATGGAAACAGCTCGTACTGACTAAAGGAATCACCTCTCTTTTTTGTGCTTTGATTTGAATGGAACACGGAGAGGACCAAGTTTGAATGAATGTACCATCATAACAAAGTAAGTTTGCAATGTGAATTCACTCTCACACAACTCTATGAATGCACTGTGGCAACAAGGTTGGTTCATGATGTGAATCGATTTTTTGGATCACCAAATGAGAACATCAATGAATTTGAGTCATATGATATTTGTGCATGTGAATTGTGAAAACAGAAGTGTCCAAATATAATGCCCCTTTGACTTGTTTTTTAGCAAGATTAGAGTAAATTGACAAACTGTAAAGCAGGAGGGAAAAATTCCAAAGCCTGGGCTCAATTTGAGCATCAAAAGCAATATGTACTTTTTATCTTGCTATACCAAATAGAATAATTCTGTTTTTACGATATTCTTGTCCTCTACAACCAAGGAGACCATGTACTAATAGTTCTTATTAGATTGTAGAGGAGCTTTTTTTCAGTTAATACCTACAGAACTATGTCAGCAACCTCTTTGAAAATTAGGAAGTTACAAGTAAATACCACCTATCACACGGTGTCAACTGTAAAGTTATGTTTAGAAATATATAGACCTATATCATGGTAAAACATGTCTATGTGCTTGTGAATTATTTTAATCGCAAATGAAGGATGATAGAGGAACTAGTATGGCAAAAGTGATCCTCTAAGATATAATACAAGGAACAAACCTTCATCTCAAATATCTCCAGAACTGCTCTAAACAAATCTTTTCTAAGATACAAAACATCACGAACATCACCCTGCATTACAAAGCTAAAGCTTGAAGAATAAATTTGACAATTGATAACACAAATTAAAATAAATTTGGAACATAAATCAGCAAACAGAAGAATACACAGATGCAACACTTTCTTGAAAGAATAGCAGAGAGAAAACACTGAAACAAGGATATTTCTTAAGCTACAGAATGTTTTAGGCAGTAACAAGTACATCTAAGTCATACAACAAAATTATATAACCAACAAAGTATGTCCTTTTCTGCTGCCAAGAAGAAACTAATATCTAGACTACATGACATGATTTGGCTACCCTACAATTTACCAGAGTATATTTGGTCCTAAAAGATCAGTTGAAAGTAGTCATGGAAGAAACATCAATCTCAAATCTTACAACCACGAAAAAATAAAAGCAATTGAAAAATGTACTAAGAAAATACAAAATGAAGAAACACAAACCTTAGCACCTCCCCGTGAAAAATAACAAGTGACGAAGTACAGTGTAGACCTGCAATTGCCAATTCCAGCCATTGTTCATTCACAATGAAATAATTTTTTTTCAAAGCTCAGAGATTCAGTGCTTGATAAAACATACTATTCAAACAGTGCATAATGTGGACAAAAGGCTATATAAAAAGAATACCAAGTACTCTAATACAACTGTAGCACTGTTCTGGATGCAGCATTGTTTCAATTGTGACAAAAACTGATTGATGTCCAACTTATTACACAAAATTAAAAAGCAAAACTCCTTAAGGAACATGATAAAGATAAGCATTAAAGCAACAATATTGTGACAGTAAGAGACTCGATGATGATGCAAAACCCTAATTATAGGAAGAGTTAACAGACAACCTCAACGAAGATACTACTTGATCTCATCATTGATGCAAAGCTCTAATTTTTTATATTTATAATTTCAGTTCAGATTTTTACACCGCCCACATATTTTTAAAAAATTTAAATTTTTTACCTAAGATTTGTTTGCTTTTATTTCACCCTTATATATTTTTCACAGAAACTACACTTTGCATTTCATTGATAATTTCAGTCCTTATGTCATATTACTAAATTATTTAGTAATAAAGACAAAAATTTAATTATAAGGATATTTATCTATTTAATATAATTTATTATCTTGTTAATTTATTAATTGCTTGAATATAATTTTAATTTGTTATAGTTTATAGATATATTTGCATAATAATAAATTGGACAAGATTTTTAATTACTAAAATTATTTTTACCATGAAAATGTTTCAAATCAAACAAATTTTAATTTTTTCCCCTTAAAAATGAGTATAAAAAGTGAGTTTAGTTTCCAAACAAGATTTATAATTTTCATCGCTTTCAGAACTTTATTATTAAGATATACCAAACAGATTCTAATTTAAAAATAAAAAAGAAAGAAAAAAATTTCATCTCAAAGCTTTTAATTAAATTGGATAGAAAATTGTAAACACAAAAAATGGATTCCCAAAATCCAATGCAAATATGGTTACAAGGAAACACATACTCTGTAGGCATGTGCTTAAATGTCCTTAAATCCCAGATATCTTGAGGAACTGCAATTACACTAACTTGATCCTAAAAGATAAAAAAACAAATGTGAGTAATATCCAAATATTCATTTCAGAAAATATAACTCAAAAAATCTAGTCAAAGCAAACATATAGAAAGGCTCCATATTAGGTAAAAGAAGCTAACCCTCTCAATCATATTGCCAAGTAGTGTCAAAGTAACATCAATCTGCATGAATGGCCCACTTAGTTTACTTAGGACCATAAACTTTACAAAGAAACAATGTCATGAACAATAACTGCCCACTTGGTTAATGAAGGACTACAATTTTACAAAGAAAACCAGAATGAAATTAACAATAGCAGATTAAGAAATAGCTATAAAATTTTACTCACAATAGAAGAGAAACTACTCAGAACAGGTAATCCCCGCATCAAATAGCTCCAAATCTCTTGCCAACAATTTCTGAGACTTGTAATCTTAAAATAAAATAAATTAAGCTTATCAGGAATATATCAATAAAAGGAATTAATAAAAAATAATGAAAATAGCACATTCAGGAAAATGGTTATTCATAATAATGATAAACCAACATACCATTACATTGGGAAATAAAAACATGCATAATGTTGACAAACCAGACAAAGAGTTAAATTCAATTGAACTCTTATACTCCAAAAACGCCTCTTCTAGAAAAACACGGAACATCGCATAAAAATATTTTAATTGATCTTAGTATTTTCTATTGAAATGGTTCAAATGCTATATTTGTATCAGTACCCGGAGTTCATAGCCTTGTGTTTGTACCAAGTTGTGGAGTTTACAAAAGTTGTAAATTAGTGCTTGTTTGTAACCTGTGTTTGCATCAATTTTAATTTTACGTTTTTACATCAGTTTTGCAGTTTTCAATTTGCAGTTTACATCTTAAGCTGTTGTTGAGTTTTTGTTCGTCTTCCCTTTCAGCAGTAGCATTCCAAGTCCTTTTCCATCTCCTCTCCATTACCTCCAACTACACATAACCTTAGATAGGGACCTCTCAATGTTTAAGCATGCCTAAGAATCTCATTTAACAATCAAGACAAAACAGGTGTTATTTCTGACCTCCCAGTCCTTTACCTCCTCTAGCACGTCCTCTTTTAACATTAATATATAAATATATTGATTGGCTCATTTCCTGACAACTCAAATTTCTGGGAATGATTATAGCATCAGAACACAGCAAGAGGTCTTAGGTTCAAGTCCTACCTGTTCAATTCAAGTTTAAAGCATTCTAGTCAAGTATACACACACATGAAAGGAGGAATAACAATAAATGTTGAGGGACAAGTGGATATCATATAATGTACAATTACTCATGTTAATTAACAAAAGCAATTTATGTAAGAGAAATCTTCATGTTGTCATGAGCGATACATTGAAAAAGATTCTAAGGTTTCTATTGGGAACTCATTTAATGAAATCATTTTTAACATACACATGACAGATTTTAAAGCAGATTCAAAGCGTAAAAGATAAATTTTAGTATGATACACTGCAAAATCTTACATAAATGCTTCACTGGAATAGTGTTTGATGACATTGTATTAAATGAACTGTTTTATAATTATAAAGCAATCAGCTTGAATATTTTGGGGCACTAGATTAATTGATTATTTTTATATTTCAGAATCTCATAAGTTTAACATGGATCAGATATGGAAACTGCATCACTATTGTTACAAGAAAAAAAAAACTCTAAACCTATACAAGAAATGACCTCATTTGAGGTGAACCATGAATTCTTGGGACGCTCTTCTAGATGATGAAAACCATGAAACAGGAACACAGACGAAAATCCCTGCAATGCCCTTCATAGTGGTTTTGATGTAAAAAATCATGTTAAACAAATTGTAAGATAATAAATCAGTATAACCAACAAGAAACTAAAGATAATATTTGGCATCCATGCAAAGACTACCTGTGAGGCAAAAGGCAAAGACCTATGATCGCATCAGAATAAATCTTTTAAGGAAAAGACAACAGGAGACAGATGGATTTCAGGAGATGATGATGTAAATATGTAATGTTCATAACAATCCAGATAATCTATTCCAACACGCCCATGGGCAGCTGTGACAAACAATGGCTCCGTAACAATGAATTAATGATGTCCAAATTTGTGACCAGATTATGCAATATGTATGTCTATCCTACCGAGACAGCAAGCTGATAGGATTAGGAATACTTCTGAAAAACCAATTCAAAGGCAAAAGGATAGAAAATAAAAGTAAAATGCATCATTGCATATGGATACTGAAGGATTCAGGATCTAATGAACCCAATTGCTGGAAATAAGCATTTAAGGTAGACAAAAAATAGTTAGGATTTAGGAAATAAGAAAGCCTGGACATAAAAAATAAAAAATTGGCCCTTATAAGGATTGCATAAAATACCGTAAAAGCCAAAGAAGTGCATCATGTGAATTCAAAGTAGAACCACCTAGTATCCTGAAAAAGACAAGGAATTTCAATCTTTATCTAGGCAAATAAGCTACTTAAGTATCACAAAAGGAAGTCAAAAGATAAATATAAAACATAACATCTTTAAAGGAACTTGGATAAGATAGAAGGAAAGAAAGGTGCAACTACAGCCCTAGCAGATATGAAGTAGAGGTTCCTACTAGATACAAATGATGGAACTGTGTTCCATATATTTTTCTTATGAGAAAGATGGTTGTGCAATCTATAAGTCAGGCTTATGAAAAAGGTGGTCGAATAAGCAAGATGTGAATCAGATTGGAATGATCTAATCTATTTATGACCCAAGCAGTGTAGAATCAGATTCTTGTACTTGACCCCAGTATGCAGCAAACCTTAAGAGGAGAAAAAGGTGGCATTGAGTTTTTGACTTCGTTATTCCATAATATAGAAATTTGGAAGCTTGCAAAACTTGTAAAGTAATCCAGTTAATATAATTAAAATAGCATATGTTTACAAATGAAATGACAAAAATGGAATCTTTGCTCTAGGATTTAAATGTCACTCTATTCATTTGTTCCTAACAATGTTATGAAGAATTTAATCTTATTGAATGATTCACAGTATTAGCCCTTCCACTATAATATTAACTCTTACAATGCAGCAAGAAAAGAATAATCTCCAGATGATAAAATGTTCTATGGATTTCTGTACATGTGGCATTAGGTAAATTCTTTCTTTATAAAGTTAAACCTGATAGAACTTACTCAATAATAAAATCTGATTTGTTTGAATAATTTCTCATTTAGAAGATTAACTGAAAAGAATCAGTCACAAGGACATGCATTTAAATTATACCATAGTGAAAATGGAGATTTCATGTTTTGTTGTGGAAATACTAAAAACCTATTCATTTTTATAATACCACATACAAAGACCTTCACAGCATCCATCATTCAGCACTTGACCTTAAACTACTATCAAATTAGAGTTTATGCAAACCACCTAGTGCATATATATTCTCATGTTATTCCAATCTTCAACTGCCTTGCCAAGGCAAAGCCAATTTGTTTGAGCCACTTTTGATGTGGGCAGGAAACAAGCTACACGCATGAGAGTAAACTCAACGCATAGGAGAGTCCTTTACAAAGAGAGTACACAAGAACAATGTTAAAAGACATCCAATACAGGTAACAAGAGGTTTTAGACTTTTTCAAGTGAATAGTAAATATCAACTATGTGTCACAGTACATTTTATAGAGATAACAAGAGTTCTAAGATTTTTTTTCAAATGTGAAATATGCTCTTCCGGTTAGCTGTACTCTCGTCTAGCAATTAAGGCTTGGGTGGTGGATAGGGACCTTCAAACAATAGATCTATGCTTCAACTTATATTATAGTGTGGCATCTGGTCTCCAATCTCGCTTGAACAAGGCTTCTTTCTACATCAAATTTACCTATTATAAACTATGAACTCAACAGAGAAAAGCTACTGTTCAAATCACTGGAACTGATCCTTGCAATCGAAGAGTAAAGCGCGCTACTGGCTGGCTTCAACTCTATCTCGAAAAAAAGTGTTTTTGTATGACCAGGTATAGAAACTTCCACTTGAACAGGTCCCACTTGAGGGCATACAGAACTCGGCCATAGAAAGTGCCTTACTTGCGCTGGCATACCGGTTCGCTTGATGGCTGGCATGAAAACTGGCTTTTGGAATAGGCAAGAGAAATAGGATTTCGGCAACATCTGCACAGGCTTTCTTTTGCGATGTCATTCTTTTCTGTAATACCTTTCGAGCTTTCAACTTTCTTCCAAACCGAATCCCTTTGACACGTCGTTATCACTCGTACCTCGTTCCAGGCACGGAGTCGCTCGCATTCATTACGAGTAAGAAAGTAGGGAGTCCAATAATAAAAGTAGTTCGTTTCCTTATTGAGCAGAGCCTACAAAAAAGGGGACGGGTGCAACATAGAATTTATTACAGTAAAGAATATACTAGAAAGAATCTACAGGGTAGACACAGAAGGACGGGCTAACGAGCCGGAAACTAGCTTTCGAACTGCGTCCCAGGGAAAGAACTATTCAAATTACGAACTCTCCACACTTGATGTTCCCCGTATACATGGAAAGACAAGAGCAGCTACAGAAAAGATAGGGACAGAACTGGAATCTACCTTTCATATGCCGTGCTAATGAACTCACATTGCATGAACTTTAACTTAATCTTATGTCGTTCGTAGCATTAACCCTTCCTTCGTTTCATATATGAATGGCATTACCTAAAGTTCTCTCTGAATGGCATTGTTTTCATTTCTCTTCTTTCTTTTCTTTTTTTCCTATCTATCATCGCATCGCTATTATGAAGGCTGTCAACCTATTTTCTTTATCCCCCGGGACAATTTCTACTCGTTAATTCCATTCCTCGATGCTTGTTGAACGTTACTGCTTTCCCCACCCCGGGATCCATAGTAGAATAAGACCCGATGACAAAAAGAAGAGAAGTTGCATGTTGTTACTTACGGATGTATGCTGACTCCGGCCTCACCTTGTTTATATGGGATTCTCAGCCGACTTCAACCATTGTCGATTCCTCTTCCCCACGTTCCTTTTTCTCGGGCATATCGAAAACTTGGTGTAGTTATATATGTGTGTGGTTGTGTTTAAATTAATTAAACATAAAATACACATAGGTAATTTCCTATCCCTTAAGGACAATTAAGGAAAATTATGCGCGTATAATTAACGAACTCCGAAATTGATCTTGTCAAGGAAGGGGTGGTTGCTCCCATATCCAAGAAGGCCTTTGCCTCGCCATAACCTGGAGATCAATTAGGAATTAGTTTTTTATACAAGCATGATAGTATCAGATCAGCTTTCTCGATCGCCCGCACCGCCTTCAGCGTCAGCAGCTCCGGATCCCCGGGTCCGGTTCCGACCAGCGAGACGCTTCCAGGCCCCTCACTCCCGCCGCCGGATTTCCTGAGCGCCCCGAGAAGCTTCCTGAGCTCAGGCAACTGGAGGGCGATCTCGTTCGCTCGATCATCGAAGGAGTGACCCGGGGCGGACAAAGTCGAGGCGGCGTAGACCCATCCATCTCGCTGGTACCGCGCCGCGGAGTGCGCCTCGGTGAAGGGAGACGGAGCGGCCGCGGCTGCGGAGACGAGGCGTCCAGAAGAGCGAATGGCGGAGAGGGCGAAGCGAGGAAGTGGAGTGGAGAATGGGAGGCGTGTAGAAGGGGAGGGAGAGCAGGAAGTCAGTGAGGAGGAGGAGGTTGGTAGAGCCATGGCGATGGGTTGAAGCGGCGGCGGTCGGGCGAGGGTTTTAATCCATGGCGGTGGCTGCTGCGGGCGGCTGCTCTCTTGGGAAAGGCGAAAGGCCAAACAAAGAAATGGCCGATGGCTTTTCAGCTTAAAAGATGGCGAGTCGGCGACACCCCTACCATTACCCGAACAGGTTCAATGAATCGCGTTAGATGCGTCTCGTATGGATCGAACTTCGAATTGAATTGAAATAAAATATTATTAAAAAATATTCGAATTCAAATTCAATTTGAAATTTTAAATCTGAATCAATATAAGAAAAATTCAAATAACTTTAATTTTTTTAAAAACTATTTTATTGATAATTTTTTTACTTTTATTTTAATATTTATTATTATTATATTAATATTACATAAAATATTTAATTTTTAAAATAAATTTAATTTAACTCTAAAAAAAATCATTTAAACTCTAATTTGAATCAACTTGGGTCAACTCGAATATGATCTGAATCCGATACAAATTTAATTTAATCCAAAATCTCTAATCCGAACTCGATCAGAATCCGAAAACTCTCAATCCTAATCTGATTTTGTCGAATTGGATCGGATCAAGTTGGTAGGTCAGATTCATTTTTGACACCTCCTAAATGGAACCGACAAAGGCACAATTGTTAAGATAACGGGGATATTTAAATGACCACAATTCGATACTTTACTAAAAAATGATAAATCTCAATTAGTCCCATTGACTATCTCTGGGGGTGATCAGTCTAACCCCATAGAAATTTTTCATCGGCCACCAGGGTAAATCAATGTCAATACCCTACTAAGATATAAGTCAATGTTGAATTTAATAAAAAAAATTAGATTGAATGGTCATGAGTAGCTTCTGGGACATAGCTGAGTTGATTACGACGCAATAGAATTGTAAAAGAGAGCAAAGGTTTGAATCTTGATGAAACTAGGTAATGCTCTCCTGTGTCATGACCAACTACAGTTTCTCGATTTACCTCCTCATAAATGATCATGGGACCGATCGTAAGAATCACGAGCCAGAATAATTATTTTTATATTAGAATGATCTTATCAGGACAGAGAATGACTATGGAGATCAACTGCCAATGTCCTACTACGACACTTTCGATCATCTTTGATATTAATCAAATCATACGAATTAAAAACATAGATAAAAAAATGTTCCTTTTTATTTGAATCAAGCTGACCTGGCACTCCAATGAAAGAGTTTCAGCTACACCTAATCCGTACTACACTAGCGAGCCTTCAGTAGTTCTTTAGTTGAAGGATATTTTTTTTATTTTTTATCAAAAAAAAAACCGTACACGTTATAATAATTATGATACATACTTGATTTATTTAAAAAATATTTTAATAATTATAAAATCATAATTATTATAATACAAAATTTATAAATTTATAAAATAATATAATTGTGATTTTATAATTAAAAATAACATAATAATTACGAAATCCTACACGTTGACGAGTCATGTTAGAAATTAAAAAATAACATAATTGTGAATTTATAATTAAAAATACAAGGTAGTTCCTTGGTTTGTCCAAAATTTTTATGAATTTATAATTAAAAATACAAGGTAATAAAAAAATTTGATCAATATAAAAAAATATTTAACTGAACTAGATACTATGGAGAAAAATGAAAGGATAAGATTCATGAATCATCACAAAATATGTAAGAAAAATAATTGTGAAGATGATGATGAATCCATAACAACAAAACCTCATAACAAAAACTTTTAAAGAAATGATTCTTGTATAAAAAGAAATGATACCTTGATCATGCATCACAGAGTTTGATTCTGAACTAAACCTCAGGTAGATTAATATTCTATCACAATAAAACATAAGATTGCTTGACCAATTTTGTTCCATAAAAAAAGGATAACTGATACAACCTGAAGAGGAGAAATGGTGAAGGATACATGAAGGTTCAGCTTCAATACATATGGATGTCAGAAAAACAAACCAAATTACAGAAACAATACCATCTTAAAGTCCTCAAAGTGTAGATGAAATGTTTCAAATTCGATATGCATGAGCATTTCACTAAAGAAAATCTCCAAGGTCCTAGTTAGCAACATTTTCCTAAACCAACTCAATGTATAAGGTTGGGAGGAAGAATTGCTAATTAGAAGCACCAAAGAAATTGTAAAGTCTAGGGATACAAGCTAGGCATGACAACAATGATCCCTGACAATTATTGCAAACAAACATTCAACCAAGAATTACAGTCACTTTAAAACAACAAAGCCAGTTTTAAGTGCTTGATCAAACAGAATTAATAAGCAAACAGTTCTATTAGACCAAAACTTGAAACCAGATGAATAAGAAAGTTCTCATGGATAAAGATATCATTTTGAATTTGATAGTGGGAATATATTTTGATTGCACTTACAACTACCATTTAAGCAGCAAAAGCACCAGCATTATTGTCCTCCTCTGTAGCACCAACTGCAACATTGGCCTCTGCTTCTGCTGCTGCATCCATAGCATTGGCTGTAGCATCTTCTTCCACCTGCGGCTGCACCTGCTCCTCCTCTGGCAGAGGCTCTTCGACATATTCGTTCTCAAATGCATCTACTGGCACCTCGTAGATTCGCACCTGTGGCTTAACTGGGTCCTTGACAAGAACATATTTCCCTTCATTGAGCTTCATGCAAAGGTCGACAATTGACTTGACAATCCCCCACATGTTGGAAGTGTTAAGATTGATTTGAGTAGCGAAATCCCTAGGCTTGTACCCGATCACACTCAAAATCACATGGTTGAAGTGGTCTCGAGAATGGACTCTAGAGACATATCCCAGCTTCATCAGATCAGCACCGGAAAGAAGTGCTTGAGCAGTCCACTTGGCAAGCTTGTTGGCATTGTTCTTGAGTTCAGTTGCAAGAACTGCTCCCCTTTGAGTCTCGAGTTTCTGTCTCCAGTCTATGCCGGTGTACTTTGGATCAAACTCGTTGAGGGCGTTCAGTGTCATGAAAGCTCGCTGTCCCTTGACATCCGTGACGCTGTGCACCTCACAGCGGGCAATGAGTTGAGTATCCTCGTCAAGCTTCCAGCGGCGGTACCGGTAGGCAACAGATGCAACTTCTTCACCTTCCGAGGCAAAGGGGTTGGGCTCGTCGAAAGTAACCTTGTTGCCATCGCGTACTAGGACCTGCTGTGAGAAGTTTTGGTTGATGTAAGTAGCCTCAAAAGAGAGGGAGTGTGCAGAGTTGATGTCCTCCTTAGCATCAGGGAGGAGCTCCTGAGAAGTCTCATTGACAGAGAGAAGATCGAGTTGGGAACCATCGCGCTTGTCGAAGAAGAGCTTGTTGCCAACCCGCTGAATGACAATGTCCCACGAGTAGACAGACCGCGGAGCGCACATGAGGGCGGAGAGGATGACGTCGGTAGCGAAAACAGTGGCCTTGTCGTCGGCAGCGAGGCGGCGGATAACTGGGTCGTCAGTGGTGGTGACCTTGAAGAAATTGCGAGACTTGAACCGCTCGAGGCGGCGCTCGTTCTTGGGGTTGATGCGATCAAAGGAGCGATCATAGAACTCCAGGCCGCCACAAACAAGGAGGTCCTCAGGTGGATCAGGGACGGAAAAGGAGAGCTTTGAGAAGGTGGAGAAAGGAATCTGGTCGAGCATGGTCCACTCCGGCTGGATGTCGACGGACGACTTGAGGAGGGGAGAGTCGCGTCGATTGGCACCGCCGCCATAACCACCGCCGGCAAAATGTGAACGGTGGTGCAGATTGTAGAAACGGTCGCGGCGGGCTCGCTCCTTCTCGGCCTCACGCTTCCGGGCCTCGACCTCCTCGTCGCGACGCTGCGGCAGCTGCGGTCGCTGCTGGAATCGCCAGCGGGGGCCAAACTTGGGGCGAGGCGGGGGCTTGCCGTCGACCAGGCGGAACGAGGAGTCATCACCGGCACCGGCCGATAGGCCAGAGAACTCGTCGAGAGCGAAGTCAAAGACAGCGTCGCGGCCGCCTCCGGCTCCCGAACGACCGGCATTGGCGCCGAAATTAGGGTTTCGCGTCCAGTCGGCCACGCGCCCTAGCTTCTCCGAGCGGGAAAAGGGGGCGAAAGGGATGTTGGCCGGCTGAGTGGCGCCGCCGTCGTTCCTGGAGAGGAGGAGCGGGGCGGAGGCTGTATCAGGAGGGCCCCAGCCGTCGGGGTTGAAGGGGACGACGCCGACGTCGAAGCCCATCGTCGATCTGCTGCAAAGCGCTAGGGTTTCGGAAGCGAGCAAAGCGGCGGCGGGGGCGATTTAGGAGCAAAGGATCCAAGAAAATCTAGGGTTTCGGTTTTTAAGGAAACGGGCGTAAATCTAATCCGGATTTTACTAGATCCGTCGGATCTTTAACCCAAATCCAGTCCTTTAAATCAACTAAACCTTCCTCATGAGAAGAAAAGAGGACAAAAATAAAAAGAGCATTATTTTTTATTTTTTATTAATTATTAAGACAACATCTCTTACCACCTCAATAAATTTTTATTTTAAAAAATATATTTATTTTTGACATTGCAACTACTGCGACGTGAACACAAACTCTAATTAACATTAATAATATTATATTATATTAATTATGATTGTTAATTATTATAATATGAACATTTTAATATTATATTATAACAATTAGAGTTGATCAATATATTTATTGAGATACGGATGGAACAAATCGACCCATCAACTTGAGAAATCTTCAATCTAATCCAAAAACAAATTGCGAATTAGGTGAGTTTACCCATGCACCTATTAAAAAATAAAAATATATATAAAAATTTTAAATTTAAATTATAGTTTAAATGGATGAAATTAAAATTTTTAAATTTGAATTGTAATTTAAACATGTCAATCTCATTAGTCCATTAGATTTTCTATAAATTTTCTCAATCCACAGATCAACTCAAGTCCATCATGTATCAAGTTTTTAAGCCCCTGGAGCATAGCTGAGTTAGTTACGACGCAGTAGACTTGTAAAGAAGAGGACAAGGGTTTGAATCCTGACGACGTCAGACAATACCCTCTTACGTCGTGACCAATTGCAGTTTTTCGATTTACCTCCTCACAGATGATCGTGAGGCCGACCGTGTGGGACCGCTAAGGTGGCAGATTCCAGAAGAAAAGTTGCTAAGTGGTCACGGGCCTAAATGAGTCGATCCATTTAAATTTATTTTAAAATAGATTGATAAAATTTCAATTCAATCCATTTCAATTATTTAACTAAGCAGATCAATCCGACTAATCTAATTTAAATTGACGACTCTAATAATAATTAAAATAATTATTATAATATAAATAATTTATTAATATTAATGACATGGTTACCCCTTCTCCTCAACGCAAAAATATACATTTCGTATGATAGTTATAATAATTGGTAGATATAATCTCATAATTATTATATAGTAATAAGATTTCGTAATTATTATAATATTATAAAAATAAAAATAAATTATGCGGATTGAGAAATTATTTTAATAATAATTAAATAAAAACGTCATTTCCAAGATAAGACATTTTGGATTTCTTTTCTTTTTTTAGAAAAAAACAAACTGTGCGAGAGAGAGACAGAGAGAGAGATCGCTGACGTTCCAAGATACGCAAACGTCCCTGACTGGTTTGCTTGCCATGGTTCACACTGTTCTCGTGATTTTCCAACCGTAGATTCTCTCGACATCCACCGTTCAGACGGCGCAAGAATCCTCGCCACACCTCTGCTTCCTCGCCGAATCAAGACGATAAGAAGGATCTCGGTTCACAGAAAAGCTCTAGTGGATCTCATGAATCCACCTCAACTGCAATGAAGTGCCGTCGTACTCTTGGAGAGCAAGACGCCCTTGACCTCCCCGTTTTTCCACGATCTTTATCTCAAGCATCGGTTATCTCGCCTCGAGGAAGCCTTGCTGCAGCTAAAGTTGCCATCTTTGCGCTCGGATTCGGAGAAGTTTTGAATTTTGTTGGGCTCGTTGAAGGATGCTGTCGCTGACCTGCCCAAGTGTGGATCTTAGTCAGGGCGGCTGCTTGAGACTGCGGCGCGCGCGACCTCTGTGGAGGTCGAGATCGGCACGCAGCATAGGTGCTCGATGTATAGTCTCAACGGCCCAAGATGGTATCTTTATGCGTTAGCTCGGTTGATTTCGATGTTGCTTGATGCTGGTTAGAGTTTTTCTTGATCTTGTGATCGTGGTTGAGCTTGTAGTAGATGTTCGGAGCGGCGGAGTGGCCACGAGCATGAAGCCTGCGGTGTCTAGCAGTGGCTCTATCCAAGTTTCTTCTTTGCTAGAAGTGGTTTCTGGTGACATAAAGAGGCTAAATGAGAACCTAAAAGCAGTGAGTATTGCGAATTCACATTCTTTTTTTTTAAAAAAATCCTGCAACTGCGATTTGCCTCCTGTTAAAGAAATGTTATTGGAAATTTTGACTGGTAGTGGTGCAATGATTTTCAGGAACAGCAAATGTTTGCCGATTTTTTTTTAGCAACTCTTTTTAACGGCTTCTAATGTAAATAAATTGAAAAATTAATGTGTGATCCGTATGTTAATCTTGTTTGCTGATTGCAATCAAAAGATTTGCAATAGAAGAACTATTTGTATTTGTTATTCTTGAAATTCTGCCTCTTGAAAATAGATACTGTTGACTAAGCAACTTACATCATTTTTGTGATTTTGGTTTATTCTCCTCTTTTAAGGAAAAAAATGAGAAGGATGAACCTACTGTTACCTTATCCTTTTAGCTCAAATATGCATATATTGCTTTAGAAAGACTAAAATGCATTATCTTGTCCTATTGCTGGAGAACAAGACTGATTGATAACACTGTGGCTTTTTGTCTTGTTCAACGTGGATATGTGCAACTTAAGAGGTTTTAGCTGGACTTTCTGGCATAAACTTCGTCGTTAATCATGTATTTTCTTGAGTGTGAATTTGTAAATTTGATATCATTAGCTGATCATCCAACATTAGCTTCTAGAAGTGTTACTTGATTTGTATTTGAGTCTTAAGTTAGGAATATATCTGCTCAATGCAAATATATTTACTGAGCTCCCTGAGACGTGTAAGAATCAGTTCGAATGTTGAAGAAAATTAGTTAGTGGTTTCTTTGTCTAAAATTCACTAGCAACTTTGCTAGTTGTCATATGTGTAAGTCAGAAAGATTGATAAACATCTTTATATTCATGACCTTGGCATGAAACTTATTGAGCAAAACAATATTCCAGTTTTATACATACAGTGTGCATTATTCATAGTGGCTCCTTTCTTTCCATTGATAATATTTAACTGGATTATTCTCCTTCCTGGTTAAATTACCTTTTGGTTAACTTGGATACTTTATTTTAATAGTATCAATTTAAGGTCATTTCCATGTGATAATTTTCAATTAGTTCTCAACATTATGAACATTCCTAGAACATGTTTCAGATATATTATTTACATATAAGAGACTTGGATACCTTCAAAATCCATGTACAATATTCATAGTTTTTCTATGACATATTGTCTTTATATAACTACTATGTTGTGGTATTTTTCATGTTTCTAAGATACTTCTCTTTATGAGCTTCTTCTTGCGAATTCATAGATCCTTCACCCTTTTTGGTAATTCAAACAAGATTTTATCCGTATAAGCTTATCTGTACAAAATTTATATTAGCTTTTGTCATTTCAATCTAAAACTTGAGTCTGCAATTACTATAAATAATTCCGATTAATTTCATTTCGACATATATTTCACTCTGAATTTCTAGGGCCTGAGGTCAATGCATCATATGATTATTAAACCGTAAATTTATAAATTGGGTCTATAATAGTTTACAAGTGTGTCTTCTTGAGTGGACAAAGAGAGGAAAGAAAGGAACAGTGATGGGGAAGGGAGGAGTGAATGAAGGGGAGAAGAGTTTCCTTTGATTTGTCTACTTCAAAGGTGAGGAAAAACGAAAAAAAATAGAGAAAATGACAAAATTGGCCCCTTTTTCTTCATTCCCATTGGGTTAAATCAGCGTTTTCAATACTTTTTCCTCTCTTTCATCCATTTTTTGATAGAACTGAAGTGGAGAAATGATCTCAAACTTACATTTTGTTCTCCTATTAAAGTAGATAAGGTAACTGATTGCATTCCCTTTTCCTTTCCATTTACTTCATCTCTCTTCCCTTCAAGTAGACATATCTCTCTTTTTGCTCTTGATCATGAGGTGTTTTCACACAAAATTAGATGCGAGGCTATGCCCATTCAGAGCGGGAGCGATAAGGTTAAATCCTTGCCAATGTCGATAATGTGGTTATACGGATTCGAAATCCACACATTTGTAGAAAGGGCTCCAAATCTAAGTTGCCTACTGCTAGACCAACTAATTGTTGGTTTCATAGTTCAGGTTATGAGTTCGAATCTTGGCTCGTCTCATCGTTATTTTCCCCTCGCCCTTGTTTGCTCACTCATCATGATAGAATTTTGGCTTGTAGTGTCTTGTAATGTGATCCTATTCTAGTTTAGCCCAATTTGACTATCGTATAATGTTAACTTTCTGCACAAAGTAATATATATATATATAAACCTTAAACTTTAGCCTTTGCGTAGCTCATTGGTGCAGAAAACCCAGTTCTAGTATCTGCAGCAGAACAAATATTTGGTGCCGGAGGAAAGAGGCTTCGACCAGCTCTGGTCTTCCTAGTTTCAAGGGCAACTGCTCAAATTGCTGGCTTGAAGTAAGCTGTTCCATTTGTCATATGGTCTAACTGTTTGTCGATAGAGAAAGTGACACTATGGAAAACTTGCTTAATCTGAACAGGGAACTGACCATCCAACATCAACGTTTGGCAGAGATAATAGAGATGATTCATACTGCAAGTCTAATACACGATGATGTCATAGACGACAGCGGGATTCGAAGAGGTATATATCCCGTGTAGCAACATATCAGACAATTACACAAAAGATTTGTTGGTGATTGACATCACCAAAATATCAACTTAAACCCGCAATTTGGTTTGAGCCTTACATTAGCATGAATTTTCCTTGTAATTGTTTGGCATCATAGTTCGTTATGAGTCTCTGATTTCTAGGGAGCGAATACTTTCAGGGAAAGAAACGGTTCATCAAATTTATGGGACCCGAGTGGCTGTCCTGGCAGGAGATTTCATGTTTGCGCAATCCTCATGGTACCTTGCAAATCTTGAAAACATTGAAGTAATAAAGCTCATTAGTCAGGTTTGTTACTTTTCTTGTTTCATAAGTGTAATATCGTAATAATATCGTAAACGTTATCGTGTTTGTGACAGGTTATTAAGGACTTCGCGAGCGGTGAAATAAAACAAGCATCAAGCCTCTTCAACTGTGATGCAACTCTTGAAGACTACCTACTCAAGAGCTACTACAAGACTGCCTCTCTGGTCGCAGCAAGCTCCAAGTCTGCTTCGATATTCAGCCGTGTGGACACTAGTATAGGCGAACGAATGTATGAATTTGGGAAGAACCTCGGTCTCTCATTCCAGGTAGTCGATGACATTTTGGATTTCACCCAATCAACAGAACAGTTAGGCAAACCTGCTTGCAGTGACTTATCGAAGGGGATTCTGACCGCCCCGGTTATCTTTGCCCTGGAAAAGGAGCCTACACTAAGAGAATTCATCAACTCTGAGTTCAGTGAAGATGGTTCATTCGACACCGCGATCGAGTTGATTCATCAAAGTGGTGGGCTCAGTAGGGCGCAAGAGCTAGCAAAACAGAAAGCTGAAATGGCAATCGAATGCCTGGAGTGCCTTCCTGAGAGTGAGTTCAGAAACTCCCTCGAGGGGATCGTAAACTATAACCTCCAACGGATCGACTAGAAACTTGGATCTGTTAATGATCGGAGTTGAAGATGAGCTGACGGTCCCAAAGCCTGCAACGAAAACATACTTGCTACAACAGCTCTGAATCGAGATGGAATAACCTTATCGATCGAGGATATAGAAGTATTCTACATGTAACATTGAAGGAATTCAGTCTCATTCCAGTTAAGGCTGAAATGGATCTATCCATTTCAAATTGTAGTAGGTTCTTAGTTTAACCGATCGAACCTATCAAGCAAACAATGCCTAAAGCTCAACCTGGAGAATGCAAGAAAGAAACCAAACAAAGATCACAGTTTTGTGTCATTACTTGAACTCGAGGCAGAGACACAAGCCCGACGAAACTTAATGTTTCCGATTGACCCGGTCGTGAACTCAATTCACTTTGCTATCGAACATTTATTTTGAAAACGCCCCAGCATATATGGCCTAGTTGATAAGCTCAACATATATGGTCCTTGTTTTGTCTCCTTGTTTTCATCAAGCTTTCTCCATTCACATAAAGAGAAGCTGAAAGAGACCACTTCCCTCCTCTTCAGGGAAGAAATAGACTCCATTGCTCCAGTGCCCTACAAGCTTGAGCTAAACATTTGTGTCCTCAATCTCTCCGATTCTCATTCGATCGAACTTTTGCGGCCTTTCTTTGTCAGCTAGTTTCCCCCTTTTCGTCATCTATCTTTTCTCTTTGCGTCTTATTAGAGCTGTAAGTGAGCAAAGTTTGTGAACCATGTTTATTAATAGAGTTCTTATCAAACTTGTAAATAGACAAACAAGCTTGTAATATCAAATTATTGACTAACCACCTATCAAACAGACTTAAACAACACAAAATTTGGCTCGATTTAGCTCATTTAAAGCTCTATCTCCGGGAACATCTACCTTGATTGAGATGCAAGGTTCATAATTGAACTTTATCAATATATAGAGAAGATCTAGATTGGATATGAATAAATATTAGTGTAAATTATTGGTGTAATACTATGACTCCATGATATTGATGTGTATTATTGGAATGGGAAAGTGGACAAGTATGCATTCTACTTTTCTTTGCTGTTCTTGAGAAGGACCTTTGTGGTTGAGCATCAAGTGCCCCCTTTCCAATAATTAAGGCAATATTTGGTGGGTCACACAATGTGCTATTTGTTGGATTCTTGTCCTAGTTGTAAGGTAATCTATACAAATCATCACTTAATTCCTCTTGTATGATTAACTAAGTCCTCATTTGTTTTTTCTTTTCTATTGTATGTTCTTAGTCTTGCAATGCCAACAAACTAGAATTGACACTTGAAATAAAGACATATCGTGTATATTTCACCTAACATTAGCCCTCGTAGATGTGGTGCCAAAATAATAATAGAATCAGGATTGAATTTTAAATGAGATGAATATGAAAGGACTTGAATTTTAAGTGGGATGAATTCTTGAAAGTCACCTTCTGTGAATAAGTTATGCTTCAAATTTACTTTATAATTAGAGGGAAAATTATCTATCTCCAAAATTAGTTATCATATATTTAAATTTTATATATATATATATAAAGTCATTCTTTATGAGAAAGTATAATATTCCACAAGTTAGGTTGTCTTATCATGAATTTGGCATGCTGCAAATGTGTAAGTTAGACTAATTTGTTTAGACAAGAAGATTAAATTGTTCATGAGTTGTTGAGTCATGAGTTTCACACGGTGGAAGAGATTTTTTTTTAATAATCTAGGTGGCCGATTCTGCCCATAAAAGTTTTTTTTATCGATCATTAGGATAAATCAGAAAATGTGAATGGCACGTCGTTCCATAGTCAACATTCTAGGATTATCTTTGGACTAAAGAAAATTAATATGTGGTGCACCATAGTTAGAAATCGATTCGTGAATATCTGATTAACTACGAAAATATCTTATCGTTGCACCGTAGCCCATGGTGGAAGAGACTTGAACTATGAAGAATTAGCATGAAGTTAATACCAATGCAAAAGGCAACTTAGCACCAAGTGTGATATCACGGAACTAATATTTTAGAGATCAACTTCTTGACGTATATAAATGATGTTTTAGATTTATCCGATATGTGAACCAAAGAGGAGATCATCTATCTTCCGGACAACTGAATTATATTTTAAAAAAATGACATTCATGTGCAAGTGATGAGGCAAGTCATTTGACTCGAGAGAGAAGGAGGTGAGCTGAGAAGTGAAAAAATACATAGAAAGAGTGGAGAAGAAGCATGTTGTGCGTGGGAAGTCTTAGGGGAGGAAGGAATGAGTTTCTTTGCGAGAGTAAATCTTCGTAAACTAATTTTAATGAGTTATGAGGGGTGATCCGTTTAAATTGGACGAAGACGTTGGCTTTATACGGAGGTAAAATTCATAGACGTAAATACATGAATGCTAGTTTGAGTATGCGTAAGTGTTAGTTTTCACGGGATCAATAAGGGGTGAATTAGAACTTAATCGAATAGAGTTCGTCTACTATGATGTGACATTCGAGGGCTTCCATGCTTGCGCTATATGCATAAGTAAGTTTTTCGTGTTCTCCAACTTGAACTCTTCTTTTGTAGTCTTTTACTATCGCACTTGTCTCAAACAAAGAACAATTGTTGCCCTAACCCTAACCTCGTCCTATCTTTGCCTTCACTCCTACCCAAAAACCATGGAGAGCTCAACCAAGTTCTTCTTGTAGGAAAAGATCGATGCTAGATTGAGTGGTGACCTTGCCATAAAATATGAGGTGGGTGAAGATGAAACGAGACGATGCAGTGGAATACGAAACGCGACGACAAAGTGTAGAATACGATAACAAAGATGAGTATGAGCACAAGGGAGTGTGTCATTGTTGATTCGACAATGCTTGATTCCACTCATCATCGTCTACTCAACATAGAGTAAACAACAACAACAACAATACATATATTTTTGATCTATCAATAAAATTTAATTCTATATATCCACTTGAACAAGCACATAATTAACTTAATAAAAAAATTGTTAATTGTATATTTTTGTTTAACTTTCTTGTATTATAGTAATTTAGATTAAAATTGTTCTACGTTTTAAGTAGTTTAGACCCAAACTATTTTAATTATATCATTTTTTATTTAAATTACTTCAATAATATTTAACTAATTTTAATCTAATTAAACTAATTTTAATTAAATTAAATTAATTTTAAATCATATTTAAGCAGTTTTGATGATATTAAAATAGTTATAAATGATATAGATTTTCATATATTTTTTATAATCTAGATATCTAGCATTTCAAACTGATTAATTAATTCTAAAGGTGACCAATTCTATCTGATTCTATGAAAGTTTTCCACCGATCATAAGATTAAATCAAGAAGTGTAAATGGCACATCGCTTCGCAGTCAACGTCCTTTGAAATTAATTTGTAGCACGCCATAACTTGAAATCGACTCGTAGATGTTTGATTAATTACGGAAGCATCTTGTCGTTACATCATAGCCTCGGAGTAAGATTTTTATTTTTATTTTATAATCTAGATATCTAATTCTTATGATCAGACTAATCTTGGAGGTGATCGGTCCGATCCCACAAAAATTTTTCATCGACCATAGGATAATCGGGAAACGCAGATAGGTGATGGCGGACGGTCCAACGTCACAAATTTTTTAAACTCTCAGATGTAATGTGTCCTAGGTGATATTTGAATTCTCATGCTTAGGAAGTCCATCTCACCTCTTACTATCACTGATACGGTAGGATAGCTGAGCCGCCACGTGGGCTACCACCATGTGGCCCTCAAGAAAGAAGTAAAAGGATTCAAATAAGATCTGGAGGATGATTAGTTGGTAGCCTCAGATGCCGACCTCCACGCGAGCTTGACCTTGACACTTGCTCAGCATCACGTATCGACCTCATCTCGGCCTTGAGTCCTAACCTCGAGCCCCAACTTTGCGCTTACTCGACCTTCACTTGGCCTCATGGTGCCGACCTCTTCTTAGTCTCAGATCTCCGACCTCGACCTTCACTCGGTCTCATGGTGCTGACCTCTTCTTATTCTCGAATCTCGACCTCGGGTTCCGACTTTGACCATCACTCGACCTCAGTTGCCGATCGCTTCTTAGTCTTGGATCTCAACATCAGGTTCCGACCTTAACCCTCACTTGGCCTCAGTTGTCGACCCCTTCTTATAGTCTTGGATCTCGACCTCAAGTTCTAACCTTGACCCTCACTTGGTCTCAGTTGTCGACCTCTTCTATATAGTCTTAGATCTCGACCTCAGGTTCTGACCTCGACCCTCACTCAGCCTCAGTTGCCGACCTCTTTTTACTCTCAGATCTCAGCCTCGGATTCTGACCTCGACCCTCACTCGAGCCTCAATTGTCGACCTCTTTTTAGCCCTGGATCTCGGCCTCGGATTATGATCTCGACCCTCAGACCCTTAGTCGACCTCGACCTCAGATTCTGACCTCAATCCTCACTCGGCCTTAATGGCCAACCTCTTCGAGTCTCGGATCTCAACCAGTGGTTCTGATCTCGACCCTCACTCGGCCTCATGGCGCCGATCTCTTTTTAGTCTCAGATCTCGACTTCATAACTCAGGCTGATAAAACTAATTTACCTGCAAAAATAGGAAACCCTAAGACTATTTCTCCTAGAGAAATAGAAAGATATCTCAAAAGATGCGGACAACCAGAACAAGTATATCGAAACAAGAAAAATATGTTTAAAAATCCTTAATGAAGAATGTGTAATGTAGAATTTATCCTAAATGGATATCAACACATCTATAAAAGATTACTCATATCTCATGGATATAGATATGCACACATCAATCCCAATTTTCCAAAGCCTTTAAACTCCTTTCTCACATCAAACCCTAATTTGAATATCGAAGTGGTTTTGTCCAATGTCATTCTAATCCTCTTTTTGAACCTACCTCCGATGTCATTCTAATCCTCTTTTTGAATGTTTTTCAAATCATGTTCATCTTCTCCGGCGGCGGCTATCTTCGAGGAGTGTGTACATTAGCAGTTCGTTGATTAGTGACTTGATCGTCCACGGTATTTGATCAGAACAATCACACTATAATTTGAGGACTAAATTTTCATATATTTTTTAGCATCAAGTATTCAATTCTTAGAGTCGATTAATTCTTAGAAATGATCGACTAAGCCTCACGAAAATTCTTTTATCGATCATCAACATAAATCTAGAAGCGCCGACAATCCAACCGACCAACTTTTTTAGGCTTAATTTTTCATGTTGAAAAAAATTTATCCTATAATATATCATGTTAAAATCTAAGGTCAGAAAGACGACATGAATATTCTGCCGTTGACCTCGTAGCGCCGTGATTAGATTTTCATATTTGATAAAGATGGAAAGAACGTGAATGAACCTACCAAATCATTACAGCCACTGCGCAAATGTCGGCTTGCTATTTACTCACGTGCTAATTATCAACCATCCATGGAGCAATTATTCAAATTCGACCTCTATTTTACAAATATCCAAATCGAGTTACTCCTTCTAGAATATCTAGAAAACACCGTACTGTCTTATCAAACAGTGGAGCATTTAATTTTTTTCTTCTATTTTTTAAAATGATGATTAAAATTTATCATGATTAATAAAAAAATTAAATATTACACATTATCAAATTTAATTTTAATAAAAAAATTACACATTATCAAATTTAACTTTAATCAATAAAAAATTATTTATTGACCAAAAATTTAATTTTAAGCAGCTTTGGTGATATTAAAATAGTTATAAATACTGCTCAAGTGTCGGCTGGGTATTTCCTCACGTGCTAATTATAAAGAATCCAATCTTGGAGCAATTATTCAAATTCGACCTCTAATTTCTTGAATATCTAGAGAACACCCTAGTGTCTCATCCACAGTTTGAGTATCTAAAATTTTTTTTCTATTTTTTTAAAATGATGATTAAAGTTTACCATGAAAATTAAATTATGTTCTAAGTGGTCCAAGCTAATCTTGGAATTGATCATGCTCGATGATTTAGGGTTTCGGAGTTGATCGGAAGCATCCTTAAGGAAAGAGATATGTTGATGGTAGATGCACGATTTGGCTAAGTAGATAAGCAACCACTGGTGGTTAATTGATGGGGCAAACTTAGGGTAAGGACCACACCGGTCAACCAACCGTCGTCTTTTTTAAAAACAAAAGAAAGTTTGGCGGATGGATGTAAAGTCATTTTCATTAGGGGTTAGAACAAGGGCGGAGCCATGTATTGCTCTACCGGAGCCATATAAGAGGTTCCTAATAGACGAATTGATTTGAAATGACATATGGAGATGGTTGTCAAGACATGGGGGTGAAGACGACAAATGAGGAGCATTAATGGAAAGGGAAAAGTAAAGGTGTCAATTTAGATGGATCAGATGGATTCAGATTGAATTGAAGAAAGCATATTATAAAAAAATTTCAATCCAAATTCGAATCCGAACCAACTTGAAAACTATAAATCCGAGTCCGGATAATCCGACCAACCTAATCTATTCCATTTATAATCCATCAAACATATATCATTACTAATAATTAGTAACATTATTTTTACTATTTTTTTTTATAATTTTTCAATTCTATCTCAATGATTCTTTACATAAAACATCTTAATTTTCAAATAGAATTTAATTTAATTCTAAAATAATTTCTTTATCATAAATTCATGTCGATTGGAATTCAACCTAATCCAAAAAAAATTTTCAGATCAAATTTCGAAGCCAATTTGATCTGACTCGAATCCTAAAATCTCCAATCTTAATATGATATTTTTGTATCAAATCGGATCGGGTTGACGGGTCACATACTTTTATATACTACCATATAATATTAACAAGTGGCTTTAAAAACATTTCTAAAAATGATAAATATTTTGATAAATTTCTCTTTTTTTCTTGTTTTATTTTTCTTAGTCCTCTTGTTAAATTGTTTTTAATAGTCGCACGAGTAGTTGGGGTAGTTGGAAGTGTACAAGGATTAGGAATATCTTAAACTCAAAGTCTCAAGATGCTAAATACCTTCTTCATTTTCATTTTTTAGGTATCTTAAACAAAATTATGTTTTTTAAAAAAATGGAAATTTTGATGTAAATTTATAGATCTCACATAGATTTTTTTTGCATGATTTATTATTTAATAAGTTATTTATGACTTCATTTACAAGGATTTAGGCCTTATTTGATTTAGAATTTTGTATTTTAAAATATTTTTTAAAAATAAAATTAACAATTAAAAAAGACTTTTTGACTATTTAAATTTATTAGAGGTGAATAATGTGATAAATACTGACTTTATTTTATTTTTAAAAATTATAAATTAAAAATACTTATCAAAAATTCTTTTAAAGACCCTTGAATTTAAAAATCATCACAATATTCTTTTGATAAGTATAATTTTTTTTCCCATTTTCAACCCTAAATTATTATTATTCTATGTATTTTTTTCAACTAATAGGTAAACAACCTCTTCCCTTAGTTCATCTATCGAATAAATCTGAAGCACAATTTATGCATACTAAAAAATCGACTACAGTTCTCACGATTGGAATATGGGTATTCTCTCATCTTTGAAGATGCCCTCTTCTGTAAGTCTGCTCCGTCGTAATTAACTTAGCTATGCCCTGGAGGTAGGAGATGACGTAATCTGACTCATGGATTAGAGGCACAATGAGGTGAACTTTAAGAGGAGAAACATTAGACGATTGTTGGTTCATTGACTTGGATGTGCGACATGAGGTGGTCTCGAAAGGCAAGAAGAAGGATGACATGGAGAAGGTTTAGAAAGTTTGGTGCATCTGATGGACTGAAGGCTCAATGCAAGATGAACTCCAAGCAATCTATGCATCCAATAGACTCGAAGGTGTTATAAGATTGACCTTAGATTGAGAAGATCTAGAGGCCTAAGAGCGTGAAAGATTACGCGAGTTAAATGTAATCTTGACCCTTGTGCTTTCGGGTAGGAGCACGATGTATTTAGCTAAGTAGGGATAGACTATCTAGTGAGTTAATTTATGCTCAGTTTACTTGAAGGAGTGGATGGTGGATGGATGAAACAAACCTAGGGACAAGGAAAAGAGAGGGAAGGTGAATAAAATCCATCCTCATCCTTATCCATCAAGCCTTGTTTACCTCAGCTAAGGAAAGAAAATAAAATTTATATTCATGGTCTAAAATACCCATAAGCTTCTTCTTCCTCGCGTCGAAGCAATCCCCTTTTCTTCGCCGACCGCCGTCCTCATCACCGGCGGCTCCTTCTCCCCGCGCGTCGCGCCTCCCCGAGGCGATGCCATCGCCTCACCGCGGCGCTCCTCGTGGCCATCGCCTCCTCCCCGCAGCACTCCTTGCGGTCATCGCCTCCCCTCGGCGCTCCTCGCGGCCATCGCCTCCCCGCGGCCATCGCCTCCTCGTGGCCCGCGCCTCCCCGCGGCGCTCCTCGCGGCCATCGCCTCCTCGCGGCCATCGCCTCCCCGCTGCGCTCCTCGCGACCATCGCCTCCCCGCGGCGCTCCTTGCGGCCATCGCCTCCCCACGGCCATCTCCTCCCCGCGGCGCTCCTCGCGGCCATCGCCTCCCCGCAGCCCTACTTTGTTCCAGACTCGTCGGGGACGCGAGCTTGCGGACGAGGAATAGTGGAGAAAAATGTAATTTTATTTCCATCCGATGCTTTCCGTCCAATTTTGGAGGGCTCATTTTGGGAGAAAAATGATCCACGGATGGATTATATTTCTTTCCTTTCGTAAAATTTTATAAAAGTAGGGGCTTAGTATGGTCCTTAAGGAATCTTTTCATAGGATTATGGGAAGGTAACCGACTTTAAGGTTGGTTTAGTTGATTGGAGCATTACTATCAACTGAGTGTGTGTGAGGGTTCGATGAATAAAATATTTTTGTTCGAACAACAATTGACCGTAGGAGCTTTAATCCCCTTAGCTAGACTAACTACTCGATCAATTGTCACAAGTTGAAAAAAATCCCCTTAGCTAATAAGTTGTTTACACGAAAACCCCCTGCAATATAATAAAATAATATGATAATCTATTTTTGATAATGAATTATTGAAATTTAATACTTATTTAGCATAGACAATATCTTTATCTCTTTCCTTTTTTAGAATCATATATATTGGAATTTTAATATAATATTAAAATAATATCATTCTAATAAAAAAATTAAAATTCGAGTTGAGGTGAGATTTTAAATCCCGATGAGAATAAAAATTATTAATATGAATAAAAAAAAATCAAGGAATTAATGATTGCCTACGGGGTTATGATGTTATGTTAGAAAGTAGGATGGATTTTTTAGATAAACGATTTAAATTTTATTTTAGACATATTAAAATTTTATGATGTTTTATCTGAAATAATAATAATAATAAATAATAAATATAATATATATTTTATAATATCCACCAACGGTAAAAAAAAATGAGGAAGATTCGAAGTGGGCGAGCTGCGGCCAAATCTGATAACAAAAGCCGAACGATCACGCAAAGAACCACCCGCTCCTATACCCTGAATACCCCTCCAAGTTCGTCATAATTTCAGAAACGCCACTGCCTTCTCTCCGGTTCATCCGGAGGGCGCTCGGGGGCATTATCGTCCACGAAAATTAGAAAATAAAACGATTTAGATTCAAGGTATCGAGAACAAGGAACGAGAGCAGCACAAGTTCGCCTCTCTCTCTCGCCTCGCCTCGCCGGCTTCCTCTCGCCGCTCGCGGAAACCACCACGCGCTCGGATTAGGGTTTGGTTTCTGGTCCGGTTGGTGGGCGGTTGGAGGTTTCTTGAGGAGTTTTCGGGATATTTGGTCGAGGCCTGAGTGGAGGCGGAGTTTGCGGCGTAGAGGGGCTGGATCTTGGTGGTGCAGGGAGGAGGAGGACTCCGGTGATGTGCGGGAGGAGTTGTATCTGTTCGTTGCCTTAGCGTCTGGTGTCCTTTCGTCGAGGATTTTGCGAGTGCGTTTTCGATTGGATCCGGTTGCTGTTTTTGTGCGGTGGGTCGGTAGGTTGGACATTGGGAGTGGGACTACGGGATCTGTGGAAGGGGCCGAGTAGGAAATGCGGCTGAATTCTGTAAAATTGTGTTCTTTTTGACGGCTTGTGTAGAGTTTGTACTTTGCCTGCGAGAAAGAAGGGGGGAAAGGAGTCGTGAAGAAAGCGGAAGAAGTGAAGAGAAAATAGCAAATTTGGGAAGGAAAAAATTGTTGAGAATTCAAGCTCTTAGTTGTGAAAATGCAGCAAGATCAGCGAAAGAAGGTACGCTTTCTTGATTCGTGCTTTGCGCGTTTATTCTCTTTCTTCGTTGTTACAAATTGGATCTGTGTTCTCGCCAGCCTTTGGTTCTTCTTTTTGTTCTCTTTGTTTTCTTTCAATATGGCAATTTCCTTCCGTCAGATTTCGCATGAGATCTATTTAATGTTTTTGTAATTACCAAAATCTGTTTGAGAGATGAATTTAGTTTCGATCGATTTGGTATTCACTGGAAGATCCTTATTCGTTTTCGTGTAATCTCTTTTGACTGTAACCGATAGCCAATATTGATTCTGTTTTAGGAAAATTCGGTGCAGACATTTGTCTTCAGTGTTAATCTGTAAAAAAAAAATCTAGTTTTTCGAGTCTGACAGTCAATTCAATCTCTCCTTAGAGTCGAGTGCAAGCAATTGTTGTTGATAAGCTCCAGATTCTCTTTTGTTCATCGCTCTTCTTTATCGTGTTTATCATTGGTTAATGCACAAGGTCTCTTGGATTCCATCTATAGACTTTAATCAAGAGCTTTGGAGGTTTATTCGTTTTTCATTTTTTTTTTATCACTTATTTCATTTATTGGAAGAGGCTTCTCCCCTAATGTTTTTTTATATCCGTATATTCTGCTTGTCGTCTGCTTTAGGTTTCTGTTCCCAAGTAGTGATGGCTGATGATGATCCAAATGACTGTTCAGTAAAAGTTTTTTGAGATGGTGGCTTTTTGCTGTTCCAGAACATACACAAGTCTAAATTTACCTCACTTCCATTCTATTCCATTCATCTTTTTTACATGGATGAATTCAAAAGGAAAGAATAATGTTATCTTAGATGCTTAAACTGATCTGGGAAATTTAAATTAGTGGAATTGGATAAATTTGAATCTCTTCCTCCTCTTTATTGCTTCCAAGTAAACAAGAAAAAAATGATAAGTTATTTCATTTCTTTATTTTCCCTCCAATTTCTGTCCAAGTAAACACAACAGTATGTTCCTGCTTCAGTTGGTGCCAAATAAAGTTGATGCTCAAGGCATTTTGATGAGCATATGCGGTCCCACATTTGTTCCTTCTTTAGCTTATTATATAAGAAAGAACTTGCATGTAAAAGATAGATGGGTGACCCCAAGATGTCTATCATATTGTTCTCTGTAATCTTAAAAGTATTATTTTTCTCATTATAATTACACTTAAATGCAAATTTAGCAAGTGGCATACCTTGCTGACTCTTACCTTGAATTTTCATTTCAATTTTGTATTCTGCAGAACTCACCAGAATTGGAGTTTTTTAGTGAGTATGGTGATGCTAGTAGATACAAAATTCAAGAGGTTATTGGCAAAGGTAGCTATGGAGTTGTCTGCTCAGCAATTGATGCGCTTACTGGTGAGAAGGTGGCAATCAAGAAGATTCATGATATTTTTGAACACATCTCTGATGCTGTTAGAATCTTACGTGAGATCAAACTTCTTCGTCTCCTACGACATCCTGATATAGTGGAGATTAAACACATAATGTTACCTCCATCAAGGAGGGATTTTAAAGATATTTATGTTGTTTTTGAGCTCATGGAATCAGATCTCCACCAAGTCATCAAGGCAAACGACGACTTAACAAAAGAACACTACCAATTTTTTCTTTATCAGCTTCTTCGTGCTTTAAAATACATCCACACAGGTAATATCTTATTCTATAAAGATTTATGCATCTAGAAAATTAATGTGAATCAATTCTGCTTCTAGTTGCTCTGTTTCTTTTGTTTTAAACTAGTAATACTGGTCCGTCAATTTATAGGTATTCAATGGCTGCACACTAGTAGAAAGCCAACACCAAGTTATGTCTATTGCTTGTAGATATTAATTTTAATAATTTAACAATTTAAAATTAGGAGTTTGTGGGGAAAATGGAGACGTGTGCAATTCATAGGCACAACTCTCTAGTGTATTCTTATCTGACTTGGCTAATAGTCATCTGCTAATTCATCATCTGAAGATTAGTAGGTTAGTTTCCAAAAAGATGTTGGATTGAAACTACCTAAGAGATTTGGGTAAAGTGGGTCAAGCAAGAGCTTAAGATTTGTCCATATGATTGTGTAGTAGCAGGATCTAGGTGTATTCCCTAGAGTCAATTTTGCAGGAGCAAAGCCCTTATTATCGTACATGCCAGGAGTTTAGTTACTTAAATACATGGACTGTGCCATTAGATGATTTACGCATTGTTAGTCTAGTTCTCATGATCTTAGCATCAAAAGATATGGGACTTTTTTCATTTTATTTCAAAGGTGCATGTTGTAGATTGTTTAATATTCTTACAAAGAACTTCAAATGAAAGGGTTTGTGCTATCTTTGTAAGCTTTGTGAAAGTTTAGAGAGTTCTATTTACCTCTTTGGACAACGAAAGACAACTGTGCTCTTCTGTGTATATACTAACCAGTATCACCGTCTCCAATCTAATTTGTTAGTTCACCATGTTTCGGACATTGTAATATCATCTGCCATGGCTTAGTTTTTTGTTTAATAGGACCACAATGATTAGAGGGTTTTTTTCTTCTTTTTTATGCATATGAATATAAGCACACTTATATTCAGAAGCTTTAATGCATTTTTTGTGTTTCCGTGGTTATATCATTTGTGTGCAATAAATTTGAAGTTTTGTTGTCCTAGTAAAAAAATGTAGTACATGTCTTTTCATTGATCAGTTCATCATTCTCTGAAATGCCCTGCTTGTTATATATTTTTTTTCTCTTTTTCATTTTGCTATGTTACTGACTGATATGTTACATGCAGCTAATGTCTATCATCGTGATTTAAAGCCAAAGAACATATTAGCAAATGCAAACTGCAAACTGAAGATTTGTGATTTTGGATTAGCAAGAGTTGCATTCAATGACACCCCAACAACAATCTTTTGGACGGTGTGTTGAAATACCTTTTTTTTTTATATCCTGTTAGTCTTTACTCTTTATATACCTAGTCTATCAGCTAAAAGGTAAATTGTATGCTTATTTCTCTAAACCTCTAACATGCAACAGGATTATGTCGCAACCAGATGGTACAGAGCTCCAGAGTTATGTGGATCATTTTTTTCTAAGGTATTTGCATATTTCTATACCAGATGGTTATTAAAGCATATTCTAAAGAAAGTTGTAATTTGTCAATGGTTCTAATATGCAAACTACTTCCAAATACATAGCAATGCTGGATCAGACCATGTAGATCTGCAGTTTTATGTCACACAGAACCTCTATTCTTTTACAAAAATGCTATGCACGTAGTTCTAGACTAATTGATTTTCAACCTGTTGTGCGGATAGGATTGTTGTGCGAGCAAGAGCAGGGATTCAGTGCACTCACTACCTAGACATATCTCCTGGAAATTCATTGGAAGTGAGCATGAGTGTAGAATTGCTCATGGTGATGTAGGAGATCCACTCATTGGGTGGATAGAAACGAGTGGTGGGTGGAGCTGGACAAATATCAAATTGAGAATGGTTCAGAAGGTGTTCAAAATTGAAGGAATTGGGTGAGTGCTAGATCTAGGAATCACGAGCTTGCCTAGGTTGGGGTGGCAGAGTAGTGGCCAACAACATTGAAGGGCAAACTGCAGGAGCTTGGCTAGGGAATAGACTTGGATGAGGAAAACAAAATAATGGAGAGATTAGGGGGAGGCCACAAAATACCTACTAGAAAATCCTAATCTTAAAAGGGTAGCTTTGATAACTGCCATAATTTGTGAAAGATAAAACTCTACTGCTTGTTACATTGATTAGAAACACTTGTATAGCATGTATAGGACTAAATTATGGAATATGACATAGTAGCTTCATTTGAATTCATATGTTTGCTTTATTGGAATGATATAAGTAATACATAAGATATAGTTGTGCAATATACTACATATTGACTAATTTGCCTTGCCTATTGGTTCATTTGACCCAATAGTGTGCCCAACTCACCTTGCCAATTGGTTCATTTAACCCAATTGATCTGCTTAGTCTACCCAACCTATTGGTTTGTCCTATCCAATTAATTTGTTTAATTCAGTTGACATGTCTGGCCGATTAATCCATCCAATGTGCCCAATCTGACCAACCCTTTTGATTTGATCGACTCTCAATATGTCTGCCCTACTTGTGTTAGTCGCCTCTCCCAACCCGACTAATCCACTCAATTTGTTGCTGCCCCTCTTGGCCCGTCTATGTTGCCCAACCCCAACTGAGTCACACAGCTCACCCATTTTCCCTTGGTTGTCCAATTTGCCCATGTTGCTCGGTCCCTTCTTGTTCATAATGTCTATTCTTTGAGATTTGAATAGAGTGATAATAGGTACTCTTTAGAGAATGTAATAGAGGACTAGATATTCCATGAAAAAGGGTGAGAAATAGCTAAGTAGGATGACTAGGAAATCAGAATTTAATGAAAATTAATATTCCAAGTTCATTTTTTAAACAAACATAGGAATTTATTCCGTAGAAATTCATGGAAAATAGAATAGCTCTCATACAAACCAAATACACCACGTTAGCGAACAGTATGATGTGTGAATCTTACTCAGACTCAAATACTATTTCCAAACTTGACTCGAAGCTTGATGACGAAGGCTTTAAATAATGGTGTGATGCAGTCTTGACAGTACTGTTGTTGGAGTATCCGTGTACTGGACTACTTTCTTGTATTGACTCAAAACAATAAAGATACTACAAGGAATGGTATGTCCTAATGTCATACATTGTGCTTTCATACAGCAGGCCACTATAAGAATGCAAAAATGGCTTTGTTTTAGAAACTACTAATTTTTGTTTGATCATTGAGGATTAACTATATGAAAAACTAATTGAATTTGTTTTAATTAAACTTTGTAGTCACGTTTACAGTGTATCAGCGTTTTATATCATGTTGTTCATCATGAATTTAAGCCTTTGTAAGGAACAGAGAAATTGGATGTTAACTTAGTAGAATAATGAACAAAGGATTGTTATCTTCTGAGGATTCTTCTGTTATTGGACATCTCTATCTCTAGAATTGGGAAACAGGTGAAAAGGTTATTTAGCAGTTTGCTTAGTTTAGTGGGTTTACCAATTTTGAACTCTTATGTATGCTGAAATATGATTAGCGAGAGGTACTTGTGATGGGTTTGTTCCTTGTCTTTCAGTTTACATTGTTGAGCTGTTACTCTACCTTTTTTATTTTTTGAAAAATATATATTCTTTATTGTGCAGTATACTCCTGCTATTGATATTTGGAGCATTGGTTGCATATTTGCCGAGGTATTGACAGGCAAACCTCTCTTCCCTGGCAAAAATGTAGTCCATCAGTTGGATTTGATGACAGATCTTCTGGGGATACCTTCCTTGGATACAATTTCTCGGGTACAACGGCTAATTAGAAACTTCGCATTAACTGATGTGGTTGTTCGAAAATTTCGAAACATGTCTCATTTCGAATGTATCGTCTTTCTAACCTAGGTACGGAATGAGAAGGCAAGAAGGTATTTGAGCAGTATGAGGAAAAAACAACCTGTGCCATTTGCACAGAAGTTCCCCAATGCAGATCCTTTGGCATTGAAACTTCTTGAGAAGCTATTGGCATTTGACCCTAAGGACCGACCAACTGCTGAAGAGGTATGATGCTCTTCCAATTAAATTAACTTTGTTTTTTTTGAATTCTTCCTCACACTTTTGAATGTTATTTGTCAGGCATTAGCTGATCCATATTTCAAAAATCTTGCCAAAGTAGAGAGGGAACCATCTTGCCAACCGATCACGAAAATGGAGTTTGAGTTTGAGCGTAGAAGATTGACTAAAGAGGACATACGGGAACTTATATTTCGCGAGATTTTAGAGTATCATCCTCAGTTGCTGAAAGACTACATTAATGGAACTGAAAGAGCAAATTTCTTGTATCCTAGGTTTATATCTTATATCCACTACTCTACAGTGTTAGTGTTCATATCTCTGACGACATTTCATTCTTTGTTATATTCTTTTATCTATGCAGTGCCATCGATCAGTTTAGGAAGCAGTTTGCTTACCTCGAGGAGAATGGTGGTAAAAATGGGGCTGTAATCCCACTAGACAGAAAACATGTTTCTCTCCCTAGGTACTTTTTTTTCTCCATTTTAGTCTAGTTTCGAACCTTATGATTCCCTTTTCATTCCTGTATGTAGACATCTTTTCATGCATTTTAGGAGATCATGTTGGGTTCCTCTTGCATAATGAACAAGGTTTTCATAAGTCGAGTACTTCATTATAGCCCCTGAGACATAGTTGAGTTGGTTACTATAAGTTTTTGCACGAGAGAAGAGTATTCTAGAAAAACCTAGTATCAACATAATTACTTTGAAAAGTTCATCAGTGGTTGTTCTAGACATGCTCTTGTTTTACACTGTTTCATTGGATGCTTTTACATTTCTCTTCTGCCTCCTCCCTCTCAGATCAACAGTGATCCATTCCTCGACTGTTCCTCCGGTGGAACAAACAAATATCGGCTTTTCGAGGGAGAGGCAAGGAGCCGACGAGGCAAACAAGAATGCTCAGGATACTGAAGGGTCATCTGGAAGTGTAGCAAGGGCTTCTTCACAGGCACAACAAAGGATTACGACAGGTAATTGCTTAGATCCAAGTTGACCCTATAATGGTGATGATGCTGTTGCATTCATTCTAAAAATCTAGTTTTGTGCTGTGTTTCTCAGCTAGACCAGGGAAGGTTGTTGGTGCAAGCACGACGAAGGATGCTGCTTATTATGATCCCCGACGATATAGTAGCAATCCTGTTCTTCCACCGCAACCAGGTGTCTGTCCAGCATATTGTTTCCATAGTACTAGTGAATCCATATGCCATAAGCAGCCACCACAACCATGCTTGCCCAATAAGATCGCACCGGAGATTGCTCTCAACATGAGAGCCTCCCCATTTTATCTCATGGGGACGACAGAGGCTGAGCCGGCCGAGAGCCACGCAATGGAGGCAAACCTTTTGCATCTGAATTCCCCCTACAATGGGATTGTCGCAGGAGCTGGTTCCGGTCCCCATAGAAAAGTCGGCACAATTCAGTTTGGCACGGCGAGGAGGATGTATTAGGCAGAGACCACTGATAAATATGTGACAGGCAGGGAAATGAAAGGAGCAATGAAAGGGGCAGCATGCTTAGGGGCCACGAGCATCGGCGGCTAGCTAATTCGACTACATTCATAGTTGACATGTGCATTTCTTACTGTAAAAGAGAAAGAGTAGAGAGGATCTAGTGCAATTGTTCATCTTGTGTTTACAAGTTACAAGCACTAGGGAAATTGGTTTAGGGAATTGTTTAACTTTATTTCGACCGGGTGTTCGATTCGCTAGAGTTGTACATATATGTAGCTAGGGATTGTTAGTTGCGAAGTTTGGATTCTTCCTGTGGTGTGGAGAAGTACTCCCTCAACTATAGTAATCATCAATTGTGACCAACTGGAGCTGCAAGAACCAGGAGATTGTGTCTATTGCTTTATATTTATTAGAAAAGAAGGAAAATGAACAGAAATTGTTCAACTGAAGTACCAAAAACAAGCCTACAAATACTCTCACAAACAAAAATCTTTCACTTTATGTGGACTAACCACCTTGTTAATTGAATTTAACTGAGAAAAATAGCTACGGGTTTTCTCTCACATTTTTGGTATTATACCAAAAATTTTTACACACCGATGGCATGATTCGCGTTGTTATCATCATCGACACGAGTAGAAAAGGACCGAGAACTCAACGATAATTGGATCGAAGTGAAACAGTGTGAATTTTGTTTCTCTCAAAAAGGTCAAAAAGAAAGTAATCTAGCCTCAGCTGCCCTGACCTTTCTGATTTATGTACAAATCTAACGCAACTAATCATATCATCTCACCAAATTTGCCATGAGTTGGATATCTAAATGGACTTACCATCTCATCGGATCTCAGTGGCCACCATCGTTGCATTTGCTCACAAGGATGGCGGATGGCGGATGGAATCCTACTCTTTTTTTAACCAATAGAGTTGGTGAGCAAACTTCTTATATGGGGCTTTGCTTTAAGACCCTGCAGTGACAAGGTACAAAGGTTGTAAAACAAATCCAAAGAATCACTGATCAAACAATATGAGAAAGGTAAAGAAGTCTTGTGTTGCCATTTTAAATTGCATGAAAGTAATGTTAAGGAACAAAGGGAAAAAAAACATCATCATTGAGCTGTATGAGTTGACTATGAATCTTATCGTTTCATTTTATGCAAGGCTAAATCACAAGGAGAAGGAAAAAGATGCATCTGTTACTATGAATTGCAAGTCTAACAGTCAAATAGGGGCGGCAAGATTTCTTAGGCATTGCATAGAAGTTAAAGTAATCTACAACTAGTGTAATTTATATTATTTTGGAACCAGAGTGAAAACATTTTAAAGGAAAAAAGATGGGCTTGTAAAATTAACTAAAAGGTGAGTTTTTTTTTGTAAAATTAGATTAAAGGTGATCATGAAGTCAACACTGTCGCTCTCCTCCTCTATTGTTCGCACATAGCTCCTGCATAGAGGCTCTTAGTTGTACCTGAGGGTCCAATTGTTGTTCTAGTGACTGGTTGTAGGGGTCATTCCCCATGAATCTTCTAGTTGCTCTTCTTATAGCTTGTTGAGCGTTATACCGTCGTCTTTGACTGCGACGTAGTCTCTAATTTGATCCTCAAAGAGTGGTATTTCTTCAGTTCCGACCCTCCTTGTGATAGCAGTAACTGGGGGATCTTGAGTAGCACTCCTAGAAGCCATCATCTCTTTGCCTTCTCCTGCTCTTCCTTTAAGATCTTGAAAGGGTCTTTGAACACCAGCAACTTTCCTTTCTTCTCGGTACCACCATTCGCTCCCCCCCCCTTGATTGTATGCAGCACTGCTACCACCATTGCACCTACGACAGTCACCACTGCTGCGTGCACAGCTACTGCATACAACAGCCATCGTCATCTCTCGAGCATGTGACCTTGCCTTCCAAGCCGTCATGTGAAATCCAATGACACCATCCCCTTCTCTCACGATCCTTCATCCTTGCCAATGAGGTTTTCTTATTTTCCCCCATTCTCTATTTGATGTTAGTAAAAGGTAGATGCTTAGTAGTTTGAGGTAGCATGTACCATGTTCCTGTTGGGGAAACTTGAGTGTTGGTAAATAGATAGGAAAGAGTAATCGAGGTAATGGATAAAAACTCCTAAATTGAGTGGTACTCATGAGCCTTTACATTTGAGGAAACCCCCATATTGTATAGGAGAGTGTTATCCTAGTTGTATGTCATAATAATATGTAGGAGGATATAGTGACAAATATTCTCTTTACTTGATTTCCCATCTTATTATTCAGTGTAATAAATGGTTCCCCTTAGTAGATCCTTGAATATTACTAGTGGGAGGAGCATTAGCATAACTTGGGGTCAGCCAATGCGGCCTAAGTCCTCATTCAGGTGAACGTTTCCTGCTTGTTTTTCCTATGGTATTTTCCTTGTGCACTATTAAAAAGGATGAAAAATAATTACCAAGATAAATTAATATGTTTAATATGTTGTTTTCAAAAAGGGGAGAAATTTAAAGTTAGTTCATGCATGATGAAACAAGGGCCAAAGATAAATCTATTGAAGTTTATTAAAAGAGAATAAAAGATAACTTATTATTTGGTTAAACTTGCTTTCTTCTTGTTCTCTTTGATGGATATATATAAAGATGATACACATGGGAAATTTTTTTTTCCAAAAACCACTCTAATTCGTTTTACTTTGCTTGTTCTTTTACAATGACCACAATTGCTTATTTCTCTCATACTTATTTACCCTTGAAATGGATGATAACTATTCCATACTCAAAAAGTGTTCTAGAGTCCAATCATGGATTTTGTGGGCTTCCACCCAATTCATTAAGTGGATTGTATGTTGTTCACTTATGTATTTACGTGGAGGATGTAGGTTGTTCACCCGTTACATACATACATATGATCCAATTCGTACCGGGTAGATTGCAGATCTAACACTCTTACATACTATGCATCCTTTTCTCGTGGATTGTGAATCGTTTGGTCTTTATATACTTATATTTGATGCATCCTATATCTGGTGGCTTATAGGTTGTTCACCCCTATATAATGCATCTTTACTGGACGGATTACCGCACTCAATATAATATATACTAATTTCTAAATCAAATAAGATGGGAAAAAAATATGAAAGGACACAGTATAAAAGACAAAACATTAGAAAATGATGAAACTACTAGAGAGAAATAATGAGAATAGATTGATGGTTATTTAGTAAACAAAAAATGTACTTACCCTGCAAAATAGTTTCATTGTCTATTATGAGATCTTATATCATGCACATATTCTATTACCCCACTTTGCACTTGTATGTTCACGACCCACTTATCTTTGACCATTAGTTTAGCAGACTTGAGGCAATATCTTTCAAGGTGGTTGAATTTCTGTTTCAGGTTTATCATAATGAGAGAGATCTGATGACCTATGTTGGAGATGGGTTATTCGTGTTCTTTTATTTTATTTATGCATTTTCCTTTAGTGTATTTCCTTTTTGTCAGTATGAACCCAGTTTTATGCATCAGCATGAGTAAATTTATGTTTCTCAGCATGATTTAAACATTGTTTCTACAGGTTTTAACTTATTTAATAAATTTTTCAACATTTATTATTATTTTAACTTGTGTCTTCAATTGGCAGCTATTACAAGGTTATAGTGCAGCAAGGATATTTTACGAGCGAAGAGCCTATCCCTTGTATAAGGACAGAGCCCTTCAGTCGTGACAGAAATTCAAGGTAAGTGTCCAATAAATGCAGTACAATGAAAAGAAAAGGTCCGTAATGAGAATTAGATCTCACCTTATTCTGCAACGATTGTGGATTTTGAGCAGTTGAATCTCTCCCTCTGATAAAAGTTACAATGGTAGATTGTGGTGTTCTATGGGTAAAATTTAAATGTGAAGGCGGCATTTCTCTCATGACCCATAAGACAAAGCCTGAGGGTACTGATGAACCTGTAAGAAATTTTAGAATATCATTTGCAGTAACTAGATAAATGAGGAAGCAAATGGGACTTTGCAAGAGACAGCAGTTTTACAACATAATTAACCAGAAAAATTCTGACAAATCATGTTGCGCCATTACTATGTTAGATCATTCTTTTAAAAAAAAATAATTTATATGACCTAAATGAGTTAACCTTTCTTAAAACCAATCATATGACATAAAAAATAGAAATTGATTTATTTGATAGAAAGGACAACTAGTCATGTTTTCAACTTGTCAAGTCATGTGGTGTTGTGCCAATTCCAGATTCTGTTTCACAATTCATGTTTCAACAGGTGTTCATAGGGTGTTCATATCATGTTATTATCGATAAATGTTTAATGCATAAAAGTTAGCAAGCAAAATCATCCATTGACACTCATCCACTTAAAAGTGATTAAAAGATGTCATATAGTAAATCTCACTACTATGCAAGGAATTGCGATCGACCAAAAAAAAAAAGTGCACCTGTGTGGTACACAAACATTAACAACGAAGGCCTATCACAAATAAACCATCTGGTAATTTGATATAGGATAAAATTGATAAGCATGGTTGCGCATGCTTATGTAACTCTTAATTTTATTTTATTTCATTTCTAATTTTTATCCAAAAGGTATATTGTGAACATACCTATGAAGTAGTAGAGAAAAACAAAAACTGAACTGATTAGGTTCTCTGAATCTTGTGGGTGCCAATGTGAAAGCATCTCCAACTGCAAAGAAATATGTAAAAATGCTAGTGTGTGATTGATGTCAGTTGCACTTATTTAATAGAACGATTTAACAATTAACAATAACATACTGGTACAGTAGTGGCAAGAGCTAGAACAGCAGATGCTGTGAAACATAGAACAGTTACAGCTGCCAAACTTGCAACCTGCATATATAACCAGGTACAGTAATCTTGAGAAGATTGTCAAATAGCCAGCAACTGAAGCATAATGAAATGTCATTTTACAGGTTGCAAATCTAAGGAACTATAAAGATGATTCAATCAAATGGTTTGGCAAGAAAATTTGAAATTTAAAAGTTCATATACTTCATAACATAATATATAGTTCAATAGTCACTGTTTGAAATTTGAGCATTTAGTACTACAGTCTGGAAACACAAGCATAAATATATAACAAATAAAAGAATGGTGAGAAATGACCCAATAGTTCACATAACCACCAGAACAGGATCTGGGAACATGATCAGACAATAGAATATTTGTTGATATCATCAATATGGGCATATTGCATTGTTGGAATCACAACCAGTCTATATGAGAAAAATCTAACGTACAAGAAAAATGCAACAAAAATATAAAATTGTCATATGACACACTTTTAGGATTTAATCATTATATTTTAAACATTTGGAAATGTCATCTAACATTTATTTACTCCACATATATGTGACTGAATATACATCAAACAATAAGTCATCAAACATTCACTATGATAAAACATAAAACTATATCATGCTCCCCAAATGATTATGGAAATGTATTGTCATTTCTTTGGGTAGATTAAGATTTAAAAATTATTTATTTCATACAAGTCATAATGTATAATAATATTATGTCCACTAGTATTCTCTGTACGCTCCAATCAAGATTATTGATCTCAGTCAGATGGATTTATCCATTCCCACTCAAGAGATCTCCTTTGGCAGGCCAGTCCCTATTAAGCGACTTGATGGAGTTTATTGGCTCAGAGAGAAGTAGGCAGATGGGTGCTGAGATGGTCTGGAGGTGGGAGGAGGATGAGCAGTTCTCAGTAAAATAGGCTTATTGCATGATCCTTGGTGGTGGCTGGTTCTCTCTGATGGTGAGGTTGGTTTCGTATTCCTTCTTGCTAATCAAAATCAAGGTAATCATTTGGTTAGTTCTTCATGATCAATTCAATAATAGTACAAAGCTAAAAAGGAAAAGGGTCCATCATGTGTGCTATGTGGAAGCTCTGTTGTAGAAACGAACACATTTGTGCTTTTCTTGCACAACAGCAAGAGCAGGTTGGGATGTAATTTGACAAGGTCTTCTCTGTCAGACACAGCTCCTTCAACAACTGAGGGCCTGGTAGAGGCTAGCATGCACTTGGAAGGGAGGAATCAACTAGTCTTCAATTCGTTTGTGCAAGCATAGCTATACACAGTTTAGTTGACACAATGTAATGTTATTTTCCAATCAGTCAGTAAGGATGTGAGCAATATGTTCTGATTTTTGGATTGAAACGCTTGAGCTGTGGAAGGTGTGTGCGCCAAATCATGCAAAAGGTCATAAACATAGATTGGGTAAGGAGGATAGGAAGCTAGTCAGGCAATCCCTCTTACATTTTTGTTTCACGTGCATCTTGTGAAGACCTCCTGTGTTAATGTTCAAGAAATCCTGTGTAAACTGCTGTGTATGTTTATCGTCAATGATATCCGGTGTAATAAGTCGTCACAACAAAATCTTTTCTCAAAAATTTATAGTTATTATGATTTGAAGGGGCGAAAATGAACTAACAAGTTATGCACACAGTAAGTACTATCTTGACATACTAATTTTCAGTTTCTTTGTTTCATTAATAAACTACATTAGGAAACTTAAGGCTTGACAAATAACTGGTGAGTTCTCCTCAATACTTGTACCCATCCTTTCTTCTGATTTTGAAACCTAAATGAACCTCTTTGCTCATTAGACAGTTTCATAAACAAAGCAAATGTGCAGACCTAAGTAGGAGTTTTTATTTTACATACCTTCCACATTTCAGTAGATGCCATTTCCGAGCATACGTTGCTCATTTTTGAAAACAACAGAGTCCCTGACATGATCAAGAAACAAAAATATCATAAAACAGATGAACATGAAAATGTGCCTTCCAAGAGCAATGTTTCAATGTTTATCCATAGGTGATATAGAATGATGGTGACTTTTATAATGCATCAAATGAGTAAGCGAACAGGAAAAGTAAAATAGAAAACCTCCTATGGGCATGCTAATATAGAAAATTGTCAAAGCCCATAAGCGCATAAATTCAGAGCCAAACTAACAAAACGTGACAATTGAGAATAGTGTTCAATAGAATTTCATACTGGAAAATCATGTCACTGTTATGGTTGAATGTGCAACAATCCTACTGAAGTAAATGTTCTACTATCTATTCATACTGGCAAATTAGAGGTCCAGTCTTATCACTTATGATTGAAATATATATTGTCAATCATTAACAAGGTAAATGTTATACTTCTAGTAGGCATCACACAGGCAAGTTGTACCCACTGTTATGCTTGAACCAGAAACAGTTCTTACCAAAGTAAATGTTTTACTTCTTATAGGCATCTCAGCTAGAAGGCCTATCATACAAAAATATCCAAAGATATTTCAAATAATACCTTATTTTTCGATCAATAGAAATTTACATCATGATCAGGATGATCAGAAACAAATTTGTTACCCTCTCCTATCTAATGAGTGATAGAAAACTTAGCTGGAATTCTTTTTTTTTTCATTACTTACATTTTCTCTCCTATCTTCACCAGACAGTCTTATGGAGTTATCATCCACAACATACGATAGAGCTTCGGTAATTCTTTAGGACAACTCAGTTCTATGTAGTGTGACTTCTCAATTAGTTAGCACATGAAATCATGCACATTGGTCCAAATTGCAATGTCAAGAAAGGAAGCAATGACAGATCCAATGGAAATTTGAAATAAACTTGAGTAATGAGATTTCCTGGAAGAATGCCCACACTAATTGCCACCCTTATATATCAATCACTTTTACCTCCAAAAATACACATTCAAATAAAATCTGCAAAAGAACAGATCTAAACATAAACTAATTATCATCTACATAAGTTCAAGTTCATCCACATAATTCCCCATACTATCACTAATGGAATTTCCATCTCCAGCATCTAGCTTTTCCCACAGATGCTTTCTATTGAATTGTGTGTAAAAAAGAAAAGGTTCCCCACATAGTTTTCCAGTTTACATTTAAATTATTGCTGAAAGTAAAACCCTAACTTCCTAATCTGACATTGAGGCTTCCTGCCAATATATTAGGTTTGCCTTTATACTGCATTGGAGTGAGCCTCCATGAAGCTTAGTTGCTATCGGATCTTGGAGAAAGATTGACAAAAACCGCACTGTGGGAAAGCAATATTTTTCTAAAGAGAATTAGCTTGTTTACATTTCAACTAGATAACATTTCTGACTAATTTTTTTTCTGTATTTTCTATTCTATGCATCTAATCTTTCTGGTTGAAATTTGGATTTCCTAGTAACTCCTGTTTTCTCCAACACCTTTGAGTTTGGATCTCAAGTTTCATGTTTCAGTGATCAATGAAAATCGACATTGCAAGTACTAACTATGTATAAAATCATCCTGAATGCATGTAGCTTAATGGCATAGTTTATTCCCTAACTAGTATATTAAAGAATCCAAATCATAAATACAATGAAAAAAAGAACAGAGAGAAAAAATAATCACCATAGCAAGCAAAAGCACCACCTAAAAGGAGCATTGCTACAGAAGAAGTATATAGATAAACCTGCAAAAAAAGAATGTAGCATCAGCATTCTCAGAAAGATATGGAAAAGGCAAAATAGAAATAATATATCTGAAAAAGAAATTCATTGCCTAAACTGTTCTACAATATGGCACTTGACTGCCATATTCTGGAGACTTAAGAAATAAAGATAGACAAGTATCGATAGTTCTTAGTTTAACCAAGTGTTTAAAATCTCAATCTGACGCTGATCTCAAAATTTGTCCAAACAATATGTATCATGTAACATATCCTAATAAGATTGAGTCTACTGTACCATATCTACTGTCTGTGGCATCATAAATTTGAATGTGTGATAGAAAGGACAATGTGCTGACAATGATGCTTACGGAGCTGCACATGACTGTGATCACAAGATCACCCCTCCATAAGTGAGTTTGGCAGCGATTTGCCACCCATGGGCTTTGCCAACTACTGCCTTCTAAAGCAGCAAAAAACAGGGTGTCAACTCCAGGCAGCAAAGCAAGGGACTCATCAGCAACATGCTTAATGATCCGTTGTTGGGATGCATGACAGTGTTGTCCATGTCAAGATTCGATACATCTCAAATCCTTGAACTGAAATGGTGAAACCAAGACAAAACAACAAGATGAGAGGTGTTTCTATCATGATTTTGGCTTAACCCCCTCTTCATCGCCTTAACTTTCTTTAAAAAGGTGTGTAGACAAAAAACATCAACTTGGTACTTATTGCAACGATAACAAAAATTCATTTCAATTTCTTCAAAAGGGGAAAAATCGCCATAAGATAATTGCATTTTCATCCAAATTGAAGGAATATCTGATACCTTAATCCATAAAAAATGACTAATAAGTAAGAACAGCCAATAACATACCCTAGCCACAAGAGAAGAATCGATAGGATTTTTTCCTCCACCGATCCATATCAAGATGGAAAATGCAATCATAGAAATAAATATGAGGGCAATCACCTATAAAAGAAATGGTGTGACACAGTTCATCAGTATTTCATATGCAAGCACAATTCAGAATGTTCTGAATACGAACAATTTTCTTTCATCCATAATATTAACTTCAACAAACATGTGAAGGCATTTGTAGTTCCACATGCTCAACAAACAAATACTTACCAAGATTACAAACTTTTGTCGGGTTCCAACATGAATGGTTTGAGGAAAGCAAAATACCCTACACCCATCAGCATGCAGCTGATCTTGTTTATTCATTGATTTATCCAACAAAGCTTCGGTGCAACCAGGTTCATAATCTTCCTCTTCATCATCTTGATGGCACAGGTCAACCCTACAGAATGTAAATATTCCACAAGCATAAGCAAACTTATTAAGCTTCAGATGTTCATTCGCATGGAAATTGTGATAGTTAAATTTAGATGATGTAGCTCATGTTCTTCAAGTGAGCATTAGATCTTCCATCGCGCAGCTAAATTATAGGGTAGCTACGAAAATGCTAAGATCATATTTTCAACATGGATCTCTATCAATATTATTTACTAGTTATTGTAATCCAAAAGAATACAGGGACAACTAGAACTTATTAATCAGGCCATAAAAATATAGTAGAAAACATCAGACTGGAAAATATGTAATTACAATGTGAGCTATTCTTGTAAACATATTAGGTAGGAAAAAATATGACTGTAGCCACTAAAAATAGAATATTTCATGATGGTTAATAAGGGTCTTCTCCACCCATCAATACATAGTGTTCTTCCATAAATCGTTTGTTGAAGGTGAAGTGACTTAGTTTGAGCTATTAAACAAATGGCGGAAACCAAACAACTATACAGAGTAGGCTTTACATAACATATTGGTATTACTGCTACAGTAAAGGCAATAATATTAAATGTGGTAGAACAAAGGAAAAATGTTAACAATGAAAAAGGGGTAGCTATATCAAAGTAATTCTGTTGAAGCTGAGTTGTATAACTTCCCCTGCTTATGGATTGGGCTGTTGATGGTGCAAATTGATGCAAAATTTTTTGATTTTTTACTTAATTTATTACAATATAACGAATAGCAAATTGTAAATTGTAATTAGACAAAATCAAACATCATTTTTGTATATCCCATATTGGTCCAGATTAAATCTAACATATTAACCTTTGAAGAAATTGTACTATGTGAAAGATATTAATGAAACTAAGATAAAGACAAAGTAATAAAATCCTCTTATTTAAGCACATCGCAACTTTCGAGTTCTAACATATCAAACTACGGATCCATAATGTAAAATATATAAAACTTCTGTTAACTGTATCTTTTGCCTGGATTATCAATGCAACAGACACTAAACTTAGAATATGTGAGTTCATGGCAAAAAAAAAAATGCAATGGTTTTTAGAAAACTAAGATAGCAATTATCCACAAGGGCTCAAACTGAAATCTTCATTAGTTAACATGAGTAGCATATGCATGTTTCCAGAGAAAAAGATTCAAGAAATAAGATATTTGCAGATGCTAAGCTTTGTGTAAAGCATGAATCTGTCATGATGATAGAGCCACAACTAAATGCTAATGCATGAAATCTAAAAATAAGAAAAGCAATACAACGAATGAACATGAGGATAAATGCATTGCAGAAAGTCAAATAACATTATTAACCATCCTAGACAATTACCTAAATTGTGCAAAAAAATATGCAGCACAAATCATCAAGAATGACAAAAAGTTCATCTATACAGTAAAAGACAAATCATTACTAATCAAAGGATCAGTAATACTTTTTATGGATGCTATCAGAGCAACAGGCATTTCAATATTGACCATTATTGAAAGCTTAACAGTAAGATAGGTCTTCCCATATCTTAAGAATACAAAGAGGGAAACTCAGATGCACAGAATCATTAAATACTTTCACCAATTGTAGATTCATGCATCTATTTGTTGAAACTGGTAACGGGAGTTACTTACCAGAAAGAGATAAGCAGGAGAAATGCAGCAAGAAAGATAATTTGAGGGCAAGCTGCAAAAAAAAAATGTTTGTACTTAGCACAACTCTTGAATGAAAAGTTGAACCTAAAGATAAGCATGTAGAATATGCCAATGACAACATCATCTAGCCAATCAAAGAAGATTAATTTTACATGTATTCTTACCCATGAGAGCAAATCCACAACCATGCGACCAACATCGCCATCCCTCACAAGTAGCAATAAGAGCAGATATAAAGTATGCCAAGTAGCCTGACATCAAATCAATACAAACCATCAAATATTGATTGTGCATTGGTGGGAGTCACAGAAATAGCCTCTTCCAATGCAGAATAAGATTGTGTATAATAGACAATAAGTGGTCTGACCCTTCTTTAGAACCCTGCATTGGTGGGAATTTTGTGCACTAGGCTGCCCTTTTATTAAACTTTAAGCGAGTATATTGGTCAACTTTTGAATTTCTTAGTATCATCTTAACATATTTTCCTTTAGTTTATCATATATTAGAACCACATTAAATTTCTACCAGATAGTAGTATATTTTTTTTTTTCAAGTAATTCCCCACATCCAAGCTGGACTGCAAAATTTTATAGACAATAAAAGTGTCTACAAATAAACACAACATACAAGCTTCTACTGTCCTGGTTGAAAATAACATAAACAGGAAATTTAGCAGTACCAGATGTTATGCTTGTTAGAAGAAATTCTTGCCATATTGTAGAACTAACAAACAACATACAGTTTTTCAATATAAAGATTTAGATCGTATTAGACTAGATATTGGTGAAATCCAAGATTACTCTGTTCATAAGAAGACTATTCTTATCCATCTTACCTATGTTGGAAGAGCCAATCATGAGATGGAATATCTGCAACAGAATATATTTAATAGTGCAAATTATTCACAGATAATGGAAGAAAACACAAGGCAGAAGCAACAAATGATGGAGATTGTCTATGGATGCCGAGGTCAGTAGATCTATGATATTTACATAAAGAAAATCTGGAGAAAAAGAATTAAATTAGGCAGAATTAGAATGGTATGGATTAACTAGGCTGCATAATATCAGTGTATTAAAGAAAACATGTTCTTGCGAACAAGATTATTTTTCACATCCATGAATTGTCCTAGGATAGAATCATTCATCAGAAATGATGCAACAAATTATAATTCAGATATAATTTATTTTTTAAGCATAAAATATTGTCTTATCTAGAAGAATAGCTTGCACTGAGAACTAAAACAACTAGCAAGAGAAGCTTATGCTACATGTTTCTCATTTGGAATTTCTTAACAGAATAAGGATCATGGAAATCAAGGATCATAGCCATTATAGATGGCTATAGTAATTAAAGAAAAAGAGTGCTCAAGTGCACTGCAGAGGTTCCTCACCATCTTAATTGGATCACACCAGTTTGCCTTCATCAAAGGCAGTACAGGCAATCTGTTACATGTGGTCCAATGAGGTACTCAATTAGTGGAAACATAAGAAGTGGGAATCTATTGTGATCAAATTGAATTTCAAGAGGTTCTTCAATGATGCGACTGGGTAGCGCTCTCTCTGGTGATGAAGTTGCAAGGTTTTCCTCATCTATGAATTTTTTTGGATTGAGGGTCAGATTGCCTCAGCCAAAGGAGAGGTGGATTAATAACCAAGAAGGCAATTAGTTCACATGTCATAGGGGTGCGAAGCAGGGAAATCCTCATTGACCATATTAATTCATATTCTGATGTTCTTCATAGTGTTCTGACACAGGGTTAACAGAAGGGTCTTCTCTATGGTATTGCTCAAGATTTTTATGCTCAGAGCTTTCAGATATCAAATACTTCATTTTGTGGATGGCACCCTGAATTTTTCTAGGGCAGCAGCCTCTGATATCAAGAACCTGCTAATTGTGCTCTTGGTATTTTTCTTGTTCAGTGGGCTTCAGGAGAATTAGCAGGAGCCCACATTTGCATACTTAGCTTGGTGTGACCAAACCAAGCAAAGCGTACAGGGACGCGTTTATTGGGATACTTTCTTACAAGTTGGCATCTTCACAAAGGATTTTATGTCAGTTGGGAGGAAGAAAAACACTTGCAAATAGTGTGCTCGCCTTGGGTAATTTCAGATTGATAGGATCAGGAAGAGATTCTTTTGGCACCAACAGTGATAAAATGCTTCTAATGTTTGCTTTTTTGCTTTGTGAGATCATGTTTGTAGACCATTCCAACTTGGAGGTTTTGTAATTGTTAAATACAACCAGGTCAACCTATGCAGATAGTGGTGGCTCCTCATACAAAATTTTTCACTTTGGGGGCATGTTATCACACATCTATATTTCTGAAGAACCTTCTGGGGTCAAGTGGAGACTAATTGCACTCATTCCCATATATATGGAAGAGCCTCCTTTAGGTCAGAATTTTCTGTGACATAGGCATTGTTCAATGTACCCTTCTGGTGTGGTAGAGAGGTGGGAGAATACACAATAAAGCACGTTGTTCCTGACTTATAAGAGCATTGCGATAGGAAGGATATTCTCATAAAAGACCTTTGTTTTCTGGGTCTATCTTTCAATCGCTTGTGAATGCAAGCTCTTAATTGGATATTTCAAAGGCCTAGTAGCATCTCAGATTCCTTAGTATGACTACTTAATAGATGCAGGAGGAGCACAACAAATTGCTTCACTGTCAAATCAGCTTATTCTGCTTTGATTCATAAGGGAAGCATGGATGGTTCTATAAAATCAATTGAAGGTCCTCTCCTATGAAAGTCCAATTTTTTGACTTGGTTGGTAGCTCATAACATACAAAACACAAGGTTAAGGTCTAAGGTTAAGGTTAATAAACAAAATTAGTGGGTGTGGACCCATTTTGAGTTTTGTGTGCAAATATGGATCATTGATATGAGAGAACCTCAGAGCATCTTTTCTTACACTGTGATTGTGCTAATTATGATCGGAGTCTTCTACTTACATGCTTTGATATTGATCGCTCATCCTCTATGAACAAATACAAGTGGTCAAGGATGGTTGCAATACATCCATAGTCCTCAGCATGTGCTCAGGCATGGATACACGATATTTGGAGGAGAAATGGCTACATCTTTCATTCTAAGAGGGTTAAATCAGAAGCCTTGTATTCTTGCCTCAATTCTCTGTGGCTTTGGGCTGTGGGCTTTGGGTTTTCTGTGCCACCAGGAAGCATTCAGTTGCACTTTTCTATTCTATAGCTCTATTGGCAAGCTTGGTTGAAGCTTTTGTGGAGCTGATTAAAATGCCTCCTGTTTGCTTGTATTCCAGTCTGGTAGGAGATCTTTGAAACCAAAGATCTTTATCTAGATTTCAAACAGCCCAAACTACAACAGCTTCATCTTCATGCAGAGCTGATTGGAAACGAGAAGTCCTCTTGATCCTAGTGTAGTTGTAGCTCTTCAACATTTTTTTGATATTTTTGTTGTTGTAGTCGTTGCACCCTTTTCATCCAAGCTGTTTCTCAGATCACTAATACTGTATATTCTAGACTTTGGTTAATATATTTTGGGTAAACTGTTGTTCTCCCTTTATCTTTTCAAAAGGAAAAAAAATGTGTTGAGCACCAAGAGGATAAGCTTCTAAAGATAATATGTTAAAATTAAGACTCATATTCACTTTTTCTTAAGTAACGCATTTAAATGCCATGTAATAGGAAAAGAAAGACGTATGACCTAAAACTAAGGATGTGCCTCTCGGTGATAATATGACTGCTTTTGTATCTCTAATAAATAGATTGTACAATGAGGTAATATTCAACTGTACAATATCAGCAGTTTTTGCATACCTTTTGGCGAGTCCAACCAAGTTGCTGATTACGCAAGTGAATTCTAAACAACTGCAGTCAATTTGAAAGTTGATCAACTACACAGCTGATGAATGTGCACAAAGACACAGCAAAAACAAATGATGATGCAAGCACATAGATCACTTATCATCATATAACTTCTATCCTTTGTGAAAAAGGATAAGAAGCAATGCATATGTAAATACTGTAATGGTAAATCTGGAATAAAGTTGAAATAGGGAGGCATCACACATGTCATGTTACAAATAAGACGAGAAAAGAAGCATAAACATGATTGACTCAAAATAATTGGCTAAGAACCATATAACTGCTATCTAGTTTCACGGATCATAAAATAATTGGCTAACCATATAAATTTGATTGACTCAAATTTTTACAGTAGTTCCTCTTCTAGATTATAGAAACATCCATCTCTCAAATGAACATTGTGTATCCCACTCCCGTTCTCATAAAGTAGTCCAAAAGTATACATCATCACACAATAAAGAAAAGAATGTTGCATAAAAAGAAAAAGAAAAGCAGGAAACAAAACAAAAGAAGAGGAGAACATGGATAAAGAAGAATGATATATTGAAAACTTGAAATGTAAACATAAGAAACATAATATTCTGGTTAATTGAACATCGCATACACAGTAGATCACAGTATCAAAATTGATGAAATGTATCGATCATCTCTTTCCAAATAAGAGAAACATGAGTAAATGATAAAGTAAGTTTGAGTTTAGGAAGTAAGTGTAGGGCAAAAGCCAGTAACCATACAGCGCAAAATAATGACTCTGCAATGGAGCACTCTAGCAAGCAATGCATAGTAGTAGATGGGAGATTTTCAAGTATGAAACTGACATGAGCATCCATAGGTTGAAGACAGGAAACTAGATAATGGGGAATGTCATGTGGAAATGTCAGTGGCAAGGCACATAGCATTCTAGCTATTGTGCATTACGTACTCAGTAGATCAACAATATCAAAATAGTTGAAATGTATAGAGCATCACTTTACAAATGCAAGAAGCATGTATGTAGTAACATAAGTTTGAGATTTCGGAAGCAAGTGTAAGGCTAAAGTCAGTAACTTTACAAAGAAAAATAATCGCTCGGAAGCGAAGCACTTTAGAAACCAATAACAAAATGGGCAACCCTCAAAAGGGCATCTCTTTTTTACCGAATTGTTAAAGGGGTGACCATTTTGACTTATCATCAATAGGATTTCCCACCTTGTGTTCTTTACTAATATTGCCCCTCTAAGCCAGCCTAAATTGTTGCATTGTCACCCGCTTACCAAACAATAATAGATTGGTTCTCTTCCAGCCTATGCCCTACCAAAACTGGTAGACATCCACCCAAATATTGATACAATTCTAAAACTTCACCAAACCAGTACATCTTTTCATCTCTCTGCAATTGTCTTTGTTCTCCTTACAAACATCGCTTTGTCATCCCATCCTCCCTGCATTACTACATCTCCTTTATCATATCATCAGACTGCCCCTTAATTATCATTTTCATACTGTCATGTAGAATAACAATCAGTGCTCTGCCTTCCTTGCATGGTTTCCATTTTCAGTGATAGAATCCAAGAACACACACGGACTGTGGTCAAATTGTGCATTCCCAAAATGATAACTCTATGACATCAGTGAGCCACAGAGATAGGAGGCATGTGGATTTATTTTGTTCATATTTTGGGGTAAAATTGATATCTAATTAACAAATAAGTTTCTTTTATGAAGATGAGACCAATCAGCAAAAAAAAATTAGACAACTTTATTCAGTTTCTCTGTTTCATATTCCATCTGAGAATCATACGAGACAATGGAAGATGTTTTACAACACAATTTTATGCTAATAAAAATTAGTAGTTTTATAAATCAAAGATGCAACTGGAAAATCTTACCTACAGAATTATAAGGATGTTAAACAAGAGATTTGTAATTAGTACAATTCTATTTTAAAAAGAAATACACACAAAAAAAAAACTTCGATGAAGAAACCATATATCAGCCTATTGAGAAAGTTCATCAACCAAGCCCACCAATCCTGGGACACACCCTTTCATTTTCTATCTCTTACATGACTATGGAACTTAAAAAAAACTCTGTTTCTATGAATATAGTGAAGCAACCTTCGACACACACAGTAAAAAAACTAATTAATTAAATAAAAAAAAGGTAAGCACCGTGCTGTTTTTTCACCCTACAAGCTGCAAAAACATAAGCTAGACATATGCCAGCAGAAATCACACTGAGAAGACTCAACCAGTCTCAGTTAGTTCGACAGTTTCACCTTTTGCTACCAATATTGATATCATCTACTAGAAATTATATAAAGATATACTAAACATCTACTCATTAGCAGATCCAGTATTAAAAGTGTAAGCAATGCAACAGGAAAGTGGGAACAATGATTATGCATGTGCAAGGAGGAAAGAAAAAGGGCATGTCCGGGTAATGGTACAACCAAATTGGAAAAAGAAGATAAGACACTACTAAACATAAATGATGCCATATATTTTGAAGTGCTAAAAAAATTAGCCATTTTTCAGTTCCAGAACCAACAGAGTCAGACACAAAAAGCTAAGATAGCCTTGATCCACAATGGTGCTCCTCAAAGTTGATATCGCACACTGAGTACCTAGTATGGTTCGGGAATAGCAGACAAAACTGGATGGCAATCATTTTATCTGCGTGAATTTTGCTTTCATAGTGATACATCTCACATAACAAACAATATGAAAGAAAAACTTTCACGTTTCATCAGTTTACGCTGCAGATTTTCGCAACAGCCCTGGAAGACCTCAAAGGAGCTCAATTACGGTAGCTAAGGATCCTATCCTGCCAGAAAATCCATCGTAATAGGCACTACAAACCCAAGAAATCAATCCATACAAAACAAATAACAAGCATCAACGGCTCCAAACATTGGCGACTAACGGAGCCATTCAGTCAAAAGCACAGGAGCAACAAAGAAAGATATCGCCAACTCCAAAGGAGAGAAACACTACCAACCTGCACAAACGCGACGACCGCGACAGCCCCATCCACGGCGGCGAGCACCGCACCCGCCATCGCGACTTCTTTCGGCAGGCATCTCATCGCTGCCTCTCCCTCTCTCCGCATCGAGATGCCAGCCGCGGGAACCGATCGAGGGGGAGGGGGCAGGAGTCGCGGCCACTCGCTTCCTCCACAGTGCCGCCCACCCACACACAATCGCAACCACAGACTGGAGGCCACGATCGCCGGAGATGGAGGCGGAGGAGAGGAAGAGCGGCGGAGGCGGAAGCGATTCGCCGGAGCCGCAACACGCGGTGCGGAGGTGGATGGAGAAGCGTAGCTGCTGTCTCAACGCCACTGGAGGTAATAACGGCATATTAGCGGAGAGAACAGTTTACAGAGCGCCCCACCGGCATTAACCCCGTGGCGACGAAGGTATAATGATGGGTGCGAAATTAAGAGTATGAAAGCATGTCCTCAGGAAAAAGGAAGTGGAGCCTTCTGACCCACGGAAGAACAGCCGTTTGACTGGAAGGCGTTCCGTCCTACGCCGGTGCGCTTTGGGATACACTCACCGCTTATAAATTTTAATGGGAAAAAATTAAAAAAGGGCCTTCTTTATTATTCATATTGTTAATATATATATATATACCACTTTTAAAAATTATCAAAATAACACCGCATGAGTTAATATTAAACTGAATATCCATATCATTAATAAAAAAGATATGATAATTAATAAAAAAATATGATAATATAATAGATTTGTGAATAATGTGACATATATTTAGTGTTTGTTTAAAAAAAAAATTAAAATATCAATTTCAAACTCAATAAAAAAAATACTCATTCTAATTTCTTGAGGGCGATTAAAAACAGATCGATTAATTCGATAAACAATCAAATCAATTAATTTTTTACCCATTCAATTTATTTTATTCAATTTTCTAATAAAATCCAATTGTTTAAATATATATATATATATAATTTATTTGATTAAGAGCAACAATATCCAAAAATCATCACAAATCTCATTACTATTCTTCAACCACCCCAACTATCTCAAAAAGTCGATCCTATAACCATCTATTCTATGAAAAAAAAAATCAAAAAACAATAACTGACCACTATAGGAAAAAATATTACCTCAACTTCCGTCAAAATTTGATCCTTATCCACTTCAACAAATTTATCCAACAATCACCAACTCAATCATACCAAGGAGCAAATCTTGTCACTACTCATGCCAGCAAAAGAAAACTATCTACCTATAAAATTAATCAAGAGAAACCCTAACACCTTTAATTGGTTCTATCATTGGATCTGTTGTAGTTCAATCAAACAATTACTCATAGAAAGAAAATTCTTCTAAGTGGATATCTTATTTAAGGGTTGACAATTTATGTTAATTGTAACAAGCTAAATGAGATAAAAAGATTAAGCATACACAACAACAAATAGACAGAACAAAGATGAATGAATGCATATAGAATTCCACAATCCATCAAATTAACTTGCAAATTAACAACCAAAATCACACTGAAATTTCTCAAGCAGTTCTTGATGTTATGATGTTCATCATCTGAGGAGAAAATTGTTACTGGAAATACCTACTATAAGACTTGAGAAGAAGCCTCTGATGCCAATCATGTGAACAAGTTTGGCCTCGATGCCTTGAAGGTGGTTTTCAAATTCCTGCTCGACGGCCTGACCTTCTTGAACACCAGCGGGAACTTGATTTTGGAGTCGTGGAACTGCTTGGTGCTCTCCCTCTTGCAGAGCTTGGCGGGTATGGTGGCTGTTTTAATTAACTGAATACCATGATACCTTACGCGATGACGAGAAGCCATCTCATCGTACATTTGGTCGACAGCGCCATTGAGAGTAGTATCGCGGTATTCCTTGTACATGTTATGATACCCTGTCCTGCTCTGATACCGCAACCATATGCCATAGTTCTTGATTTTAGTTGGCTTGCGCTCAAATATCTGTATGTAAAAGATCATTACTGTGAGCCTATAGAACAACGAAACAGAAGTACAACATTATTACACTAACACAAGAATAAAAGTCAGAAATGAATATAGACGACTTAACATACCGAACAAAAGAATTAGCATCTACAACATTTGGGGAGAACCACAACCAAGCTAAGATGGATGGATATATTGATGGCAACACCACTGTTTTGAGTACTTAAAACAAGCAAACTCATTGAAACTTTCAAGTACCCAATGCATTTGTTAGAATACATCGATAGATCATGCAACGTTCGTATTATCACAATATTTCTAGTATTCAATTCGCAACCAAGTAGAATAAACCCGATGCATACAAAGAGATACATAATCAACTATAAAAATAAAAAATTGAAAAAGAAGCACAGCAAAACATTAAAAGTTAGAAATGAAGACCAAAAGAATTAGTATCTACTACATTTAGGGAGAACCACAGCCAAACTAAGATGGATGGATATATTGATGGCAACACCTCTGTTTTGAGTACTTAAACTAGCAAACTCATTGGAATTTTCAAGTACCAAATGCATTTGCTAGAATACATCGATAGATCATGCAACGTTCATATTATCACAATATTTCTAGTATTCAATTGGTAACCAAGTAGAATAAACCAGATGCATACAACGAAATACCTAATCAACTAAAAAAATTAAAAAGAAACACAGCAAAACATCAAGATTCAACATTATAAACTGTTTCCAAAGACAATGATCTCTTACTTCATGATGATCTCTTGTCAACCAACTTAAAAGAAATAACATGTAAAAGAATGTACTAGAACAATGTAATAAAATAGTAGAAGAACTGCATATTTGATTGAAGGTTGACGAACAGAGGCAAAAGAAGCACAAACCTCATTAATGGCGAGCACCTGCCCATTGCTCTTCTTAATCTTCTTCAGCTTCCTCAAGAAGTACCTGCAGTAGCCATAGAATGTTGAATAAATGTGCTTCTCAAAGGATAAAAATTGATCTTCAGAAGTAGGGTTCTACCCACCAGAACTTGGATTTGGCGCGGACATCATTAGTCGCCCACAGCTTCATCCTGTAAATCTTCGGATGTTGATCTGTCTCTGTTGGAAGACCTCGTCCAACAACCTGATACTGATGGAACTGAAGCCAACCAGAACAAACAAGGAATCAAAAAAACACATATTTATGTGATCCGTAAAGCTGGATGAGTATAAGCATAAGGATCGAGTACACCAAACAACGCAGAAGGGAAGAGAGGATCAACAGAACTCACCCTGTAGGCCACCATGACGACGAGCCTGAGATCACCTCTCTGCTGGACTCTCTCCTCTCGGCCTCTCTCCGCCGCCGTGACTGCCGAAGCTCCATTTTCTAACGAATTTATACTACCAAAACCCTAACAGCCAGATAAATGGGCCGGTCTCATGGGCCTTTAGATCGTCAATGCTTTTCTAACATCAATTTAAAACCCTAAATGGATTGGCTTCTTTTCATAAATATATTAAAGCTTTATTTTTCATGATGATCAGCTCACTCCAAAAATATAAAAACTATGTTTTAGTCGCGATATATAATTTTATTGTCTTTAATTTTTTTCATAAAAATATAATTTAACTAGATGAATTTTTATTATAGCCATCAATTCAAATTTAATTAGGATAGAGTTTGGGGTTGAAATTTAGGCAGATTTGATTAAAATTTTATCAACTCATTTTAAAATAGATTCAGATTTCAGTCTAGGCATGCAACCCATATGGGTTGGCTCAAGACGGACTTGGATTAGTCCGTGAACTAAGAAAATTTATTTTTTTAATTTTAAAATTAAAAAAAAAATGCAATGGATTAATTTTATCCATCTAAATCATAATTCAAACTTAAAATTTTTAATTTAACCAATTTAAAATGTAATATAAACATAAAATTTTTAATATTTTTATTTTTTTTTTGCCCGCTTAATCCATAACTCACTTTGGACTAGGTTAGATTGGAGATTTTCTAATCCGATGGATCCGTTCCATCCCATCCTGAATTGATTCGTCTAATTGTTATAGTCTTAAGTTGCAACCCAAATAGATAGGGTTGGCAATAGAATTTGAATAGGCATTGGTCACGAGTTTATAGTCAAACTATTGTGAGTTTTCCTCTTCTATCCTTTTCTTTTATTCCCTTAAACCCTAATTCTCAATTTTCAAGGGCTCTTTTTAAACACCTTTTGAAAGAAAACAAAAAGCACTGTTCAACCACTTGACGTAATTCAATTCGTTCGATCCACACCATCCATCATCCATCTCTCACCTCTCTCTCTCTCTCTTGCACTCGAATGTATATAAATTATATTTCAAATTTATCTGATAAATAAATTAGAAGAAAAGATATATGTTATTCTTCTGCTGTCTCACCTTCTCCATTCTTTTCATCTTCTTAGGATAGAAATTTTTAGAGTTGTAGAAGACTTGGATGTTTATTAACTTCGGAGCGATAAAGACAGCTTTTTTGTAAGTTCATTGGTGAAGAAGAATCACCGATCTCTGATGTTCATTCTATGATGTTTGTTAAGAATTGAGATTCATCTATTAAAATCGTAACGAGATTAATAACTTGCAAGTTTCGGTAAGGTTCTATTTTAGTAGATTTGTAGATTTTAAATGTGTTTTTTGGTACAAAGCATTGTTTTTTTTTTTTAGATTGAATAATCGTCTTTCCATCAAAATACAATTTAGTATTTTAGTATCACACGGCAGGCCATTGCATATCTCAATCTTGTGGAGCCTCAGAAAACCTCCACAACCTTTAGTTTCGTAATCTCCAAGTCAAAAATTGACCAAAGTTGACTTTCAAAGCCTCCTATGATCCTCGATTCATTGTCAGTTTCTTTACCTGTTCTCGTATCATGTTAAAATTTCTAGTTGTTTACATAGAGGCAGAGCATAGCAATCCTACTGAGCTTCATGAAGAAAGATGAAAGTGGAGATTCTTTTAGAGGAGAACATGATCTTCAAACGAAAGTCTGAAGAAGAAGAGTTCAAGACAGAGAATCAGGCTGCTACTGGCACAGTTGGCTGCAGTGAGGAGGATGAGAGTTCAAATGGAGCAATGGCGCAAGGCAGCAGAGCGATGGCCGGGGATCGCCGGTGGAAATGGGGAAGATGGCCGGAATGCATGTGTTTGGGGAAATGTGGAAGAAGAAAATGCAGAACAAGTAATGAGCAGCAAACATCCAATAGATCGTCAATGAACATATATTATTTGACTACTCTGATTCATACAATGAAAATGAAAGGTAAAGATTTTTTAAGATCGTAAAGAACGAGATAAGCTTTATTAACGATTCCGCTCGGTTTTATTTTCAGAAATTTCGGTTGCCATGTGATTATTCTATATGCAAAACCGATGGATTTCAATTACACACTCCTAAAAATTGAGATCTGTACAAAAACGTGCATCTTAGTGTATAGTTCGGGATTACTTTTCCCCAAGAAACAAACAAATGCAATAAAGGAACATTCATTTCAGATCTGACTCCGAGATCTAAAAACAAAATGCTTCGAGGATAACCGACCATCGGATCAATATCGAGTTTGCGTAAAAAACCCTAACGAGGAAATTAATCCAAAACAGGAAAAGAAACTGCGGGAAGAATATAATATTCAATATATAATATAATATGTTAAAATATAATATCATATTATCATTATCTATAATTTAATAACATTCTTATTATATTTTAAAGATCATCTTCTATTAAGAGAATATTAAATAATATACTAGAATTTTTGTATAATAAATATAAAAAAACCATTATGACTTAACATTTATTAATCTACTTAGTATAGTTATATTTTATACTATTTAAATGTTAATTGGCTATCACAATTAGTCATATTTTTATCAACCAAAATGTTTCCACAGTTATATCTCCATGAACACTAGTTCTATTTTTGTATACCAAACAAATTTTTTAATGTTCCAAGTTTTCAAAGGAGAATTATATTTATTTTTCATTCTCCATTTCTCAGAAAGGAAAAATGAAAATATATATATTGTGAATGAAACATACATTTAGTATCCTCCCACTGTGCAACATCAAAGTTTCTATAAGTTGAGCTATAGTCTATAGAGTCATAACTCACCCTAGTTCAAATAGGAAAAAAAAAGCAAATAACATTTATTTGATGCATAAATTAGATTCACATGGAAAGGAGTAAATGATAATTTGGAAACTAAGCAAAAAATCCATTACCTGGTTCATGAATTTGATAGTGAATGCTATACCAAACTTCGTAGGAACCATCGCAACTCCACGCTTACGCCACCGGTTGTGGAGATTAAACATATTGACATTTTCCCGAGCCCTTACAAAAGAGCATGATTGCTTTAATTGATCCCACAGCTGGCTCACAGTACATGATTGAAGAACTTGACCATAATGCAACATACAGCCTTCATTTTGAAAATTAAGCTCCTGATGCAACACCAATGAAGTGTTGAGAGACAATGAAAAATCACCATGAGGTAGAACTATTTCAAAAGATAATCATGTTAACCAAAAAAACCTCACCCTTATCTCTTCAGGACTTTTTCGAAGCTCCATAGCAATCCGTTGAATCCAGTTTTCTGCAATAAGCATTCCTTGAGGACCTCCAAATCCCCTGAAGGCTGTATTACTTGGAAAATTGGTATAACAAACATCCCCTATAATTCTCATATTTGGAATATTGTAAACATTGTCAGAATGAAACATAGCACGCTCAAGGACTGCAAAAGACGAGTCTAATGAGTTCCCAGCATTGTTGTAAAGTTGGAGATCTACTGCCAAAACCTCCCCAGAATTTGTAAATCCAACCTAGGATTGTCATAGTTAACATCTTATTATAGCACTGAGTAGAAGATAATATTTTAGCTACAAAGTTTTAACCATAAAGTCAGCTGATCAATTTTTTAATTTTTGCACCAATCTGAGGAAATAATACAATTCATTAACTCTGATGCATGAAGTAGCAAAATAAAAGAAACTATACAAAGAAAACGGGGATGTAGAGGCAAAGAAAAGAATTTGCATCTCCACTTTTGATATCCAAACAAATTTGAAAATGCCTATTGTATAAGTAGTGTTAAAGAACTTCTTATTGTATTTAACAAAAAACAAAACAAGTACATAGAATTGACAATTGAAATTTCATGCTGCCTAATATGAGCAATGCATAACAGCCTAATCACAAGATTATACACTTACCGAACTGGACATCGTAGTCATAGTTCAATGAAAAAGGCAAAGACAAAGCTACCAAAATAAATTTGATCTGCTGGGGCTCAAATTTGATAAAAAAAAGTGTGAACAAAACACGGTTGATTATTTATCCCCTAAATGCACCCAATGAGGAAATAGCAGAAGGCTGGTCAGCTCTTGCTCAACATTATTAGGATAGACAGAAAGTGATGGAATTGAACTCCAACCCTTGGTGAACAAAAATCTAATCTATTGGTTGGTTCATAGTCTCTTCCTCTGTAATATTGAAGAGTTTAACCATAATCTCTTAACTGCACCATCAAATAAGTAGAAGATTCAATAATTTTTGCTGATGTGGTGGTAGATGCGAACTCAGATTTTGGTTAGCCACAACAGCAAAGAGAAAAGAATTTGGATCATACTACCTGGTTAGGTAGAAGTTTACCAGTCCAAGCATGGACCAATAGACAGACTGCCAAATTTCTGGCAGTCCATAGTTTACAGCAGTAGTATTGTACCAGCAGTCCAGCACTGGGTACACTCTAAAACTGGTTGTTCATTCATTTTAACCTTTTATTTCAAGTATCTCTAGATACAGGAAGTATGGTATGGAAGTGGCACCATGCTAGTCTGATGGATTCTTGATGTCAGAATTGGACAGAAATCTTAAATGTTCATCCAAAGTGATAACTTGCATAGGACAGAATGCTGAGATGGCCTGACATGGTTTGACTCAAAATCACTTTACTCATATTAATATTTGATACCAGCACTAGCACAACAATAATGATGATGGTGCAGATGCACTGGGTGCAAATCAAAGTATGTTTCTACAACCCTAGCATACTGTGGCAGCCATAAAGAAGGAACAACATTTCAGCCATGCCACTCAGAACTTAGATCATCGCTCTAGACCTATTTGAAGTTCGTACATTGGCAAATTGAATTTAGCTCATGAATCATGATATGTGAGATTAATCTAGATCGAGTCAATAGAACCTTGGCCCATTTGCAGCTTGAACATAATTAGACTTCTGAAGAATCATCAGCTGATCACTCAAAAAGAGCTCTAATTCCTTTGAATTCCATATATAGTCCCCATGGCGTTGATAATTGTCATACAAATACCAATTTCCATGGTGCCAGTGTAAATTGTATGGGTCAATTGTGATTCATTGTTGCACATGTACCACGCAACCATCCAAAAATAGCCTTGGGAGCATTTTGAGATGAGTACCAAAAGTTTGGGATCAATCTTTAGCCGTTTATAATGAGAAAACTCAGTTCACAACCATAACTATCACTTGGATATTAGTCCATATTTCAGACTAGGATTATAATCATGTTTCTGGTACAGGAATCCAAATGTTTAACATATAAAGCAAGGTCACTCAGTGGATTACACTTCTAGTTTCTAGTCCATCCTTATCTATGGTACATAGCATTGATAGGACTGAAACAACTAAAGGTAAAACCATAAAAGTAGAACTCAGAAAAAAAGGGAATGATGTGAAGAATCAGAGAGCCTGCGGCTTTTGCAGTTGTCATATACCTGTTGCATTTGTCTTACATGAGTTGGCTGGACTCAATTTAACAGCAATAAGATTTTCACTTGGTTTCTTCTCCAAGAAGGTTATCAAGAAAAGACATATCACATACTATTGGCATTTTTCTAGAATTGGTTTATTAACTTGCATATAAATCAATGGAATCTGGGTAAAAGAGAATCATTCCATTCATATCTGTATACCTTGTATTTTCCAAGGAAACTATGGCGCTGCCCAGTTATCATCATGTCCACATCCCTGTCTAATGTAATTTTTACAGGTCTCCTCAAGACATAAGATGGCACAGAAGCTGCAGCTGCAATGAAACTAGATCTTGATTCTTTTCCTCCGAAGCCACCACCAAGGCGCTTTGTCTTGCAAACTACTTTTGAAAGTGGAAGACCCAGTACCCAAGCAACATACTCTTGGGTCATTTGAGGGGCCTACAAAATCATGAACAATAATATAGAAGCATCATAACAAATTAAAACTCCAAACTGTGCAAAGATCAAAATGTCCATATAGAATCACATTAACCCGAAAGGGTTGCATGCATCTCAATAGCAACGACAAAGGCCATGAAAAAACTGAGATCTATAAATGGCATACCAACAAGAAACCATAAATCAATCATCCATCAGCAAACTTTGCACGCCATTGATTTTCTTGCCATGAATTTGTATATTTGTGCCTTTCCATGAATTAGTAGAATTTAAAACACTGTCGATCACCAAATTTACTGTGTTAGTTTGAGTATTGTAAGATTTGTTTCATTTTAACATCAAATTACTATTTTCTTAAGATACCTTAGAGGTTTTAAGTCTCAAAATACATTTTATGAGAGCTTCAGCATCCAATTGCCAGCTATCATGTCAGCCCAAAAGATGCATCTAATTAAGTTAGAGATGGCTCCTCAACTAACAATCAACATCTTGATGCATGTTATTGAATATACCTAAACATAAAAAGAAATTGATGTTGATAAAGCAAACATTAGCAATGCTTCATAAGGATTAAGCCCTTCATTTTTTATTAAATTGATTGTTCATCAGGCTACTTTCACTTGCTAACATAGCTACACTGAGAATGTATCATATAACCGACTATAGAATATAGTAACTCGCAATGGCCACTTTTTCTCAGCAGCTGACGCCAATTAAAAAAAGAAATAGAAGTGTAGTATGACCACGAAAGCCTCAAAAGTCCAAAGGACATCAACTTACTTGTGTAGAGGAAACTATATGTACTTCATTTCCACCATCGACTGTCCAAACCAAACTGCTATTTGGTTCCAAGTAAAAGTGTTCTTGACCTCCAACTTGAACCTCCCCATCTATGACTTTGTCACATGCACCTGATTTGAAACACAATTCTACATCCCCTTTTGTCAGACATCTTCCAGTATTTGGAAAGAAATTGCAAGATTTCACAGCTTCTCTTATGGATAAGATTGCGGGCAACTCTTCATATTCAACAACAATTTTGTTTGATGCAATCTTTGCATTATCATGCGTATCAGCCACAACAATACCAATAACCTACACAAAATATGTGGACATAATTTCCAATTGAAAATGTTCTCTACTCACCATAAAGCAATAATTCAATAGTTAAAAATATGCTTGATCTTTGCATTTCAAGGAAGATTTTAACCTGCCCAACACAAGTAACAGTTTCTGATGCGAAAAGTTCCTCATCACGAATAACAGGGCCAATTTTATTGCTCCCAGGGACATCTCTATGCAAAAAAAGACCCATAAATCCAGGTGAAGACTTGGCTAAAGAATCATCAATAGATAATATCCGTGCATGAGGCTTTCTACTCAAAACTAAAGCAGCATGCAAAGTATTTGGAGGAGTTGGCACGTCATCAGCATATTCTGCCTCGCCCGTTACCTGGGTAAAGTTTGTAATTAGAAAACAGATAGAAAATATAGAATATGGTATAACTTATATTAGCTGGGGTGGGTGGACACATCATCTATATATTCTTCCTCACCTATCACATGGGAGAACTTTGTAACTAGAAAAACAATATTAGCTGCTCACTCTTAATCAAAGAGTCCAAACTCAACCTAGGTTAGTATATAGAAGCCCACAAAAAGGAGTACATCATTTGTCAAATTTTATCAAGGGAAATTTGCTGTTCATTACTATTGACAGAAATGCAGCAGTGATCTTAATTTTTATGCTTACACATACCTCTTTATTGCATCTGTATTTGTATTGTCTATTAGTGTGACTGTGCTAATATTCTAAATATCAAATCTTAGTCTATAAGTAGTGAGGTTGACAATTTCCTTAGAAAACTAGTTAGCTGCCCATCAAACTTGAACCAGTCAAACAACTTAGTACTAGCCTAATAATTTAGCAGACACGCTCACACTGATAACAGGAAAAAACATTCCTAGTTGCTATTTGCTCATATTATATGTGTTACAATGTAGAATTTAATTGAGATCTAAATGAGTTGGAGTTAAACAAAGCTTGGAATTTCATTTAGGGTTTAATTGAGTTTCCTTAGACTCAGACTGAGGTTTTGGCTGCAAAGAAAGGAGGCAACGATGTTGTGATTGAAGAGGTTTATTTGGGACCAAATATATTTGAGGTCAGATCTTTTTACTTTCCGTGTGTTTAATTAGGATTTGGTTTTGTTATCGATTGGTTTATTGTCAAAAATTGGACTCTCTTGAGGTGTGAAACTGGGGGTTGCACTTGTTAGCAGATCTGTTTAGGTCAACAATGATTGATATGTGTGACATATTCCCATTCTGGAGTTGAATTCCTTGAAACAAAGGTAGGATCTATTAACCTTAATTTTGATCTCGAGGTTTTGAAGTTTCTGATTTTGAAATATGAATAATGAATTTTATTTGGATTTTTTAGTTCTTCCCATTCACCTCATTGTTGTTGCCTTGTGATCAATGTTATAGAAGATCCATATGGTCAGTGGTTGTTTCATGATCATTTTTGAAAACAATCAAGTGGTCTAATTGTTGTCATGTGTCTTTGCTTGAGGTTGCACCAGTTGTGATGGTCAATGGTGGTGGTTGTGAGGTTAGACGTCTTATTTCTTAATCTTGGAATACAATTGTTCAAATCAATTAAAGGTGACTGAACATAGAATTGTTGATGGAGTGGCATGTGAATCTTGGTTGGAGATTATGTTGGTGTGTTGATTATGAAATGTGTCTATGATATATGTCATATTAAAGGAAATTAAGTAGTGTTTGTAAGCAATATAGAGAAATGGAAGTGGCCATATTTTGATTATCCTACTTGGCTAGTTCTATTATGATTGTTTTCTGCCATACCCCGCCCAAGTCAATCCACCAAACAGTAAATCCGGCTTGTTGCACATGACCTTTACATAAACACTGATGCCACAGCAAAGTATAACATTTCTAATATACAATCCCAGTAAGACCCAACAATTAGAACTGAATAAAAGCAAACAGTGAGACACAACGATAAGGGAATATCAACAATGCTAGTGATAATTCATATGAACAAGAAAACACATCTAAAACTATGAAGTAAAATGACAAACACAAAAATGGAAGTGCTAATTTTTTAGATGAAAATGAGAGATGAAACTTATCGAATTAATTTGGTTTATATCTAGAAGACCAACTATAGATTATTTTGACAACTAAATGTAAAATATAGAGAACATTAGAAGTGACATGATTTTAATTGACTTAGAAAAATTTTATTACTATGATGAGTTTTAAAGCTATAAAATGTGGTATGGCCCAAGTTCGAAATCTCATTCTGAGACAAAGTTTGCATCCCATCCAAAATGAGCAAGGATTTTGCTACTAAGGTGCCAAAGTGGTGGCAATGCCTAGCTAATATCAATGGCCAGGGAAGTGAGTTTGGACACATGGTGACAGGTTTTTTGCTTTCCAACATGAGCAAGGATTTAAAATTGAATTAAGCCATGAGCTAAGGTTCAACCTCATAGGAGGAGGAGGAGGAAGGATGAAGAAGAAGAAGGAAGAAGAAGAGGAGGAGGAGGAGGAGAAGAGGAGGAGGAAGGGAACCTACACAAGGTAGAGCTGTCATGGCTGAAAGTGTCATTGAGATTGCTTCCAAAAGCCTCCGTTGAAGGTTCACCAGTTGTCATCATCATGACCTATATATGGAGCGGAATGTCTAGCTTGTGTTAGGTGAGACGATACAAGATTTCAATCCATGAAATGACCAATTAAAATTGTAGAAATGGGCATTGGTATCGAGATCATTTGGTCGAAGAATGATTATTAGGAGCAAATTTATTATTATTATTTAATAAAACATATTATGGGACATTATTTTTATTGATTGAAAAATGTTATTCTATTCTCTCTCAATTCACAATAAACTTTCCCAATCGACAATGAGAGAGAATTTGTTGAGGTGTTCAGTTTAATGAGTTATGACAAAATTGAACAAATGATCCTTAAGCTCGTGGTAAATCTTAAGTTGTGGCAAAACCAAGCAATTAAAAAAAAATCTCACCCTTTCATGAATGAGTTTGCTAATAATCAAACTAACGCAAGACGGCTACATCAGTCAAGTTTTTAAAATTCATCATGATTTGACCCAATTTAAATTGATTTCATCCTTTTTCACTAACGATTTGATCACCTCTAGTTCCTTCAGAAATGATAAAATCTTCGATGCAAGGAGCAATCATATCATTTTGACTTGCTAAGTAGGTTATGCTTTCCCATTTTAACAACTGGGCTGAGTTCTTCTCCCGCCATATTAAATATACTGATGAATAAAATCTTCATGTAAAATTTTGCACAATTATACCAGTAATATCATATTAATTTTATGAAATCCAATTGATTCCATCAATTTTCAAATGAATTGTAAGTAATTGATAACTATGTAACCCATGACACTTTATGGATCAAAGTGTTGGGCAATTCATAATTATCATGCTAATGTGTAGTAGGAAACTAGAAAAAATGAAATAAAAAACTATTACTATTCAAGAGCATTCAGGAGTAGCTCCAACACCAATGTTAATTAAGAGAAACTAGTTTGAGAAGTAACACACTCAAAGACAACCAAGTGAATTTTATAGTTAGACGAGTTGAATCTAAAAAAATTAAAGGTGTGAAAGGTAGAGGATATCCAAAGCGAAACTCTAATTAACATAGTAAAAATTATTTGGAATTACTAATAATATATACTTGTATTGAGTTAAATGGAGATATAAGATCAAGTACTCGACCCTATATACTAGAACTTACACAATTGGATGATTATGATGATCATACGTCAAAAAAAAACAAACAATTTCACATTGAGGTTCTATAAAGAAGCATAGAGTAAGCATCCAAAACCAAAACAACATTAATGTGAAAAATATTTATAAAAACTTCATTGTGTACCTGTAGCTTTGACGATAGATGCATAGCAGGGAGTCCTACAGCTGTCCCATGTCTGGTCAGTTCATAACACTGAATTCCTCTAGTTAGTGGCCTATAATTTGGTTGAATGGCTGACATATCAGTTGCATTCAAACCTTTGATTAAAAATCCTTTGTGATTCATTTCATTTGTAACAAATGAAAAAAACTTAAAGAAAAAACTTGAAGTTAGGGATTTGCGAAATTCCACCATTCCTCCTGGTGCATTTTCTGTAAGAACAATGTCCTCTTGCAATATCTTCAGAGCAGCCTGCAATAAGTTATCATCCCATTTCTTTCCAATAAGATAATTCTCAGTCTTAGTTGCAATCAAGGAAACAGGAGCTACACCTCCATAAACAATAGAGGCATCAGAAACTTTCAATGTTCCATGGTCATGTTTAAGAAAAACACGCATTCCAGCATTGACAAGTGCAATGTCATCTTCTCTCCGATGTGCTTGCTTAAATTCCTTGACAAATTCCAAATGTCTGGTCCAGGGTAGGAAGATGGAGAGTAGTATTTCATCATATGTAAGATTAACTTTGCGATAAGAAAGAAAAAAATCTTTGGCAGGAATTGTTCTAACATTTCCTTTGCAGCTTATAACCTGGAAAATTGCTCCTGCAGCCATCCAAAGTGGATTCAAGTCTGAGATAGGGCTAGCAGTACAGATATTTCCGCCTACAGAAGCAACATTTTTTATCTGATTTCCAGCAAACCATTTCAGCTGCTCCAGGATTGCTTTGCATGAAGAAGTTTTATCATCAGTGTGTTCTGTTATTACCTTCCTAAGAAATTTCTGAAGTTCAGTTAGTCTTACAGAGGCACCAATTTCAAGTCCTTCCTCATTCATGCTTAATATATTAAGCTCTGACACATGTGTGACAGAGATCAAAACTTGGTATTGAAGATTCTTAAACTTTGTTTCAATTCCTACTTCAGTATTACCAATCACAAGCTTGGCATCTCGATACAAAGATTTCAAGTCCAATACTTGCTGGAGTCTAAGAGGTCTGTACCACTTAACTCCTTCGCAACCATGTAAACTAAGAGGCATAATTTTCCTTAAGAGAAGTTCTGGAGGGAAAATGAGTTCCTTTTCACTGTACAAACTTCCATCAATTCTGTTGTATAAAAAAGGGCTGTACTGCTTGCCACATGTTGAGGTTTCACTCCTGTTAGTTGTTCCTTTTCCACAGTCACATGGTTTTCCAGTTGAAGGGCAAACAAAATCACCAGACAAGTTATTCTCTGACATTGTCTTGGTATATAATAGATCATCTGTTTTCGCAAAGACACGAAAAGCATCAAGAATTGGCCTATAACCTGTGCAGCGACATAAATTTCCTGCCAGACATTCTTCAATTTTCTCTTCAGAAGGTGGCTCATTACAAGATCTTAGTAGTGCATACATAGACATGACAAATCCAGGAGTGCAAAATCCACACTGTGAACCATGCGCTTGGGATAATGATTCCTGGAGTTATATCAAACACACAAGAAATCATATAATCAGAGCAATTAGTTGAGATGAAAATGACAAAGGCAATAAGAAACTAGCAAAACTGAAACAAGTATTGCAAATAACTTACATTAAACAGAAGAAACATGGGCACTGTTGGGGGAGTAAAGAGTGGAGATTTTTGCAGAAAAATCAATCCATATCTATAAAATGTGGTCATTTCCTTCATCAGTAATTACACTATTGTCGACATCACTATCATTATTCCAAACTTCTCCTCAGATTACAGATGATGTTTGATCACACTCTCATCATGTTTCCTTTTTTCTTTAGTAAAAATTACATAAGTTGTCTTTACATTTCCTTGACAAAGACTTTGGTTGTGTTTAAGTTCGAATGACTGAGAACATCTAAAACAAGATCCACACAACAGAAATTTTCAGTCAAAAGTATCATCATCATCTTCCTCACCAATATACCAACATCTACTCTATATTGCACTTTTTCAATCTTTGAATAAGGAATTGAGATGGTCATGACGGATCTCCTACTTCATCAAGTAACAGATTCCTAGCCATAACAATACTCCACCAATCCATCATTGGATCACCCTCAGTCTAGACAAATTCAATATCAAATGGGTCTACATTATTGGACTCTTGTTCCTCCTCTGTTATGGCACTTAGTTGAAAACACATTATAATGAATGTAGAACATCTCCTCTAAGCACAATAAAAGAGACGGTTTCACAATTTCATACGAATGAGAAAGAAAGTTGACCAATTTTTTTCATAACCACTTGAAAAAATGAGAATTTGTAATGCAATCATTTCAGAATTCGAGGTTGATCTTCCATATTATAATCACCCGTCCGATAAATAAGTGAACAAAATTAAAAGTCTTTATATATGTTAACAATTACTAGTAATAAATTATTTTATATTTATCGGTATCTATTTTATATCTACTAACACAATAAAAGAATTACCAAAAGAATCATATGCCTCACAAAATAATCGACATTTGTTAATAGCCTCAACAACGAATTCTTTGTTTGACTATAGTCTTGATACTATACTTTTGAGAGCTATTAAGAAATTATGCTAAAGTATATTAGTATTGATATGTAGATTGAGATAGTAACTTAAAATAATTAAACATATATAATTATCATTAATCAATATTAAAATTTCTTTATTATTTAAAAAAATACGTACCTATCAAATAAACATTTTTCATATTTAGTTGTTCTATAGTTTAAAATTTTGAATCGTGTCAGATTTTCAATTTATAATCGGAACTATAGGGTCTCGATTCCATATCGCGTCATGCTGATACGATTTTGATTCTTTTTTAAATATAAAATATATTAATTAAAAAATAACTGTATTAATATTTGATTTTATAAATGTTTACTATTAGGTTATATTTGAAATGTTGAATATTGAATTTAAGTTTTAATATTATCTCATGAGATATTTGATACTTATTGATTAAATGTATCAATTTAAAAAATATATTTTTATAATTATTGCACATAATTAAATATTCTTAATTATAATTTTATTATAAAGGCATGAAGTGAAGGGAAGTCTTGGCTTAATAATCAAGTTGCTACTGTGTGACCTAGTGGTTATAGGTTCGAATTGTGAAAACAACCTCTTGTAATACAAGATAAGGTTGCGTACAATAAACCCTTTCTCAAAATCCTGCATTAGCAAAAGCTTTATGCACCGAGCTGCCATTTAGGCATAAAGTCCATGATCTTGCATTTACAATGGTAATAAAGATTGATTTTCGATTTCAAGTTTTATTGCAGAGGTATTAAGTTCGAGACCTTACATTTATAATGGCCATGAAGATTGATCATCAATTTCGATCTTTAGATATATTTTGATAATTTTAAGGATTAATTATGGTACATTTATTTGTAATTTTTATTTTTTTGTATTTTGAAAATATGTAAAAGTAGTGGCTAAATTTTCTATTGTATAGTAAAAAAATAAAGGAATGATGATTGATATATATATATATATATATATGATAATTCTTAGAGATAACTTTAATTTTTTATCTCTATTGACATCACAAAAGTTAGAACATACAAAATCTATAAATAATAGATTTTATCTTACTTAAAAATTTTATTTTAAATAATTTATTAAAAAATAAGTAATTAATTAAGTTAAATTAAACTAGTATTTTAAAAATTAATATTAAGTAAAAGTCAATTTAAGGTTAATTCGAGTCTAGACATGGTGATTAGGATCAAGTTTAAATTGAATTGCACTAAATTCATTTTGATCGGTTTAAATTAAACTAAATTTATATGTAGAATAATTTAGTTCAGTCGTAATAGTATTGAAAATTATATTATATTTAATTTTCTTTTCTATCTTTCCTAGCAATATATCCCCGTCCCCTCTATCTTTGAAGAGGTAGTTTTCCTAGCGTGTTTGTCCATGTAAATGGGTGAAGGAGGGAAAGAAATTAATAGAAGAAAAGAAACTTCATTCTTAAAAAAAAATTCCATGCGTTTAAGGAGGAGAAAAATAAGAAAATAAATTAATAAAACTTAAGAGAGAAAAGAATTAATGGTTTAAAAAATATAACCAAGAAATTAATAGTTCAATAAAATAAAGAAAAAAAAGAATGCCGCCGCAAACCGTTTTACTCCTTATATATCATAACTTAAAACTTGAATTCTATATTATCATTGTCTTCTCTTCTATCCATTTTGTCTCCTGCAAATATAAAATATTAATTTTTTCGTAATCATTATATCTACTACCTTCATTGTTGTATCAATAAGCAGTCCTATATTCCATGTTCCAAATCTAAGACGATCCATATTCCTATAATGTTTGTTCTTATCCAACCTACGGTATGAGAACATTTGTATATTTAACACTACACTAAACACGAGTTCTCATGAAGATGTAACGGTCCTTTCCAAGCATCATAGTCAAACCCTGCAACATGTTTCTTCCAAATAACAACCTAATATTAGCACAATAATTTGATAGATCTATTCATAAAACATTCACTTATGTTTGATGTTGACTAACAACATAATGCAACCTTAACCATTTTCATCCTGCTTAGGACTGACATTGGCGGTTTTTGACTAAATACCAAAACAATAATAAAATAATCCCTATGAAAAAGCAACCAATCAATTAACTGATCTTATTTTCAGACAAAACAAAGCTATAATGAGGAGAAACAAAGACTTCTACATAAAACAAAATAAATAATTCCTAAGAAAACGTTACACAATCCTCTAATTGATCTTATTTTCACACAATATAAATTAAGCATTGAAGAGAAAAACAGTACCTGGATGGGGTGCAAGCTTCGTCTACTATCTGCAATTCCTTCAACTGTTATTACGTGCATACCTTCAACAGAATATAACGGAGCCAAACATGCATTTATAGCATAGTGCCTATACAAGTCATACTATGAGAAATTAACTTTACAATAACTGTGAGTTTCATGACATTAAACAGAACAGGAATTTGTAAGAAAACACGCTATACAACAAAGTGTACCAAATCCCTTCATAAATAAATCCATAATTTAGCCAACAATAAAAGCAATCAATGTCACACCACATAAGCATTTTGCATCTTGAGCTTAGTGAAATTCAAGATATTCAAAAAACCACCCGTATCAAACAAAAAATTTATCAATAAAAGTAGTTATGCTAATCAGAAAATTTACTCACTTTGATTTCCTTGACCATTCATCAAAACAAGAAATCATTACTGTGCAAGCTCCACAACCACCTTCACCGCATCCAAGTTTTGTTCCTGTTAGACCAATATCTACATCCAAAAAAAATGAAGTTGTCATTTTGTTTACAATCATAAAGATATATTGAAGAACTGTACAACATCAAACTTTCAACAAGAAAATCAAACAAAGATTCAAGAAGCTGGTGGTTGAAACACGGAAATGATATCACAAAGATAACTCCATTAACATGATTTAATTAGAGAATAATTAAGAACCCAATCACTGGCTATGCTGCCTATACCATACAGCCTGCATTGAACTTATTAGGAAGTTTATATACCCTAGGATATTTCTTATTTTGTATAAAAGTTTCCTTAAAACCACCAATGTCAGTTCCAACTCAAGATGAAAAAGATTGAGGGTTGCATTGAGTTGTCAGCCAGCATCAAATACAGGTAAATATTCTAGTAATGGATCCATCAAACTATTGTGTTAATGATAGATTGTACCCTGTAGGAATGTGTTGTAGGGTCTGACTACAATGTCTCACCAAGGGCCGCTATATCTCCATGAGAACTTGAGTGTAATATTAAATGTACATTATTTCTCACATCATATGTTAGATAAGAACAAACATTCTAGGAATACCGATTGTCTTAGATTTGGGACATGGAACATAAGAATGCTCACTAATAAAACAATAGAGGTAGTAGATACGATAATTAAAAAAAAGAATTAATATTTTATGTTTATAGGAGATAAAATGAGTACAAGAGAAGGAAAAAATGATAAAAACTTAGATTTTAAGTTATGGTACACAAGGAATAAAACAAGAAATGAAGTTTATATTATTGTAGCTAGTTCGTTAAAAGATAAAGTAATAGGGGTAGTTAGGAAGGGGATAAGATTATAATTCTCAAGATGAAAGAAACCATCAATGTAATTAGTATATATGCACCACAAGTAAGATTAGATGAAGACACCAAATAAAAGTTTTGGGAAGACCTAGATGAGGTAGTACAAAAAATTCAACAAAACAAAATGATTTTAATAGGAGGAGAACTAAATGACACGTAAGAGTAAGAAATGAGAAATATGATGGATGTATGATTTTGGAATAAAAAGGAAACTCTATATTGGATTTTGTAATGATATATAAACTTATAATAGCTAATACATTTTTTTGTTACATTTAAAAATAGGAACAATAAAATAAATAGCAAATTAATTTTATATCCAACATAAGTTAATAGTATTAGATATACACCTCAAGCATAATATTAATAGAAGAAAAAAAAGTGCACGACTCTTAGAATCAAGTTGTGGAAGTTAAAGGATGAGAAGCTGTTATCATAAAGTACTTTTAAAATTTAAAGGAAAATTCTTCAAAACGACAATTAGACCTGCTAACTTATATAAAGTTGAATGTTGGACTATAAACCTAAGTACAAGAGCAAAAGATGAGAGTTGCAGAGATGAAAATGTTAAGATGGATGTGTGGACATATAAGAATGGAAGAGTAAAAAATGAGAATATTAGACAGAAAGTCAAGGTTGCTCCTATTGAGGGAAATTCCAAGAGACGCATTTAAGATCGCAAGGTTATGTACTTAGACAACTAATAAATATTCCAATTAAATGATGTGAACTATGACAAATACACATATTAAATGAAGAAGAGGAAGACCAAAAGAAAACGTAATTAACAAAATAAAATAGGATAAATTTTATTTAAGGATAGTGTTAAATTTGAGAGGTGTCCTAAGGCAATCGCTTTACGGTTATACTATTTATTAGATAAATAGCAATTTACTATTTGAGTGCACATTCTATATGTGTTTGATTGGATCTTAAACTCAAATATTGAATGTCCGCAGTACGATTCATAACATGAGAGAATTTGTGATTGGATCACAACTCGTGAGCTTCTCTACATGTGCAATTATGAATGTATTGAAATTATCCCTAGTCGAGGAATTGATAAGGACGGACGTCATCGATTCTGTTGAGACTAGCACGATTAAACTCCTTGGTTAGCCAAGCAACCGATCTTACTGCTGAAGACATTTGATGTTGAGAGTTAAACGTGAATGTTGGTTAAAGGTAATTAGTTCATTGGAGTGACCTACCTTGACACTTCATATGGTTCAATACAAATGTCAATGAAGATTTCAATGCAGCTTAAGTGCGAGTTTCCTTTGACTTGCGGTATTTAAGTCACTTTGGTCATGGAGACTTATACTTTGATATCTTAAGCAAGCATCTCTGAGGAGGTGTAGATCCGGTGTTAATTTAAGGGGTGTCCTATGGCAATCACCTTACGGTTATACTATTTATTGGATAAATAGCAATTCACTATTTGAGTACACATTCCATATATGTTTGATTGGATTTTAAACTCAAATACTGAATGTCCGCAATACGATTCATAGCGTGAGAGAATTTATAATTAAATCACAACTACTGAGCATCTCTACATGTGTAATTATAAACGTATTGAAATTATCCCTAGTCGAGGAATTGATGAGAGCGGACGTCATCGATTCTGTTGAGACTAGCACGTTTTGGATTCCTTGGTTAGCCAAACAACTGATCTCACTGCTGTCGACATTAGATGTTGAGAGTTAAACGTAGATGCTGGTTAAAGGTAACTAGTTCATTGGAGTGACCTGCTTTGAGACTTCATATGGTTCGATATATATATATCAATGAAGATCTCAGTGCAGCTTAAGTGCGAGCTTTCTTTGACTTGCGGTATTCAAGTCACCTTGATCACGGAGGCTTATACTTTGACATCTTAAGCAAGTATCTCCGAGGAGGTATGGACCCGAGATGATTGGGTAGAAGACGAAGTGCCCGAAGGTGTTTGAATAGCCCATAAGGATTCATCGCTCCTTGAAAAAGGAGACGTATACCTTGCGGCCGCTTGTCAGGATTGTTACTAAAAGTCTTTGGTCAAAGCATTACATATCAAGAGTACGGTACTCTTGGATACGTATATAAGTAACTTGAATCCACAAGACAAGAAAACAGTTTGGACTAGGTGTGACATAGTCAGCCTAGTGGGGATCGACACATAGACCATGTCCTGAACCAAGCGGGTATAAGACGGTGAAAGGAACGAGACATGATTCAGTTTAGCTGCTAAAGGGTTTAGAAACTGTTCTGGAATCAATCGTTGATTTTTCGGTCAATTGGGGATCATGATGTACTACTAGGTGTCATCATGATCGTTTCATAATTAATTGTTAATTACGGACGACCAACATAATCGGGAACCTATTGGGTCACACGCATTACAAGTTCTCTAAAGGACTTAAACGAGTTTGAGAATTGAATTCTCAGAACGAGAGAAATAAAGTCTGGTTGGACCAGACCAAGAACAATATGATGAAATCCGTCTTACGAAGACGAAACGAATGAAACTGATTTCGTTTAAATCAGAGTTTGTTTGGTTAGTGAACCAATTATTTTAATTTTGAATCGAATTGAACCAACTTGATTTAGTTCACGATGGAAGAGATTTTGGCAAAACGGAAGAGATGAGTAGATTCGTCTTGCGAAGATGAATCAAACAAAACTGATTTGGATCAAATCGGAATTCGTTTGGTTAGTGAACCGAGCGAACCAAGTTTGAATCTGATTTACTATAGTAACATAGTTTGGTTCAGTTCCAGTTCAACCCACTATGCAAACCCTAAAATCCGGTTCACCCATCCAAACCCTCCGCCGCACTGTGCATCCTCTAAAAACCCTTAATCGCGATTTTGGGTTGGGGCTTCTTCTGAGCGCGCGATGAAACAGAGGAACTTCCCCTTCTTCTGAATCGGGCGGCGCTGGAGATTTAGGTCTAGATGGCGGCTTCCCGAAAGGGGTGGTGACAAGCGGCGAGGATGTAAACCCTAGCTCCAGCGGAAGGGATTGTTTTCTTCCTCGCGAGCTCAGTCCTGCTTGATGTTGCCGCGACGGCGTCCTTCGTTTCAGCCGTTTTCTCCCTGTGTGCGAGCGCCGCCGACCGTGTGGGAGACGAAGGATGAAACCCTAGCTCCGGCGCTGCTTTCCTCTGGCCGATCGCGTGATCCTGCTCTGACGGTGGTTGCCTGTGCTCCGGTTGATCGCGCGCCCTTGCTCTGATGCTAGCAACCTCTGCTCCGGCCGCGCGAGGAGGAGAGCCAGAGACTTGAATGGCGCCGCTTCCTTTAAGCTCCGGAAACCCTAAAGCCGTCCATGGAGATCAAACCCTAGGAACAGAGAATCCATGATGATCGCGTTTGCTGATCAGCCACGTGGAAGAGGAAAAGACAGGCTTCTTCCTTTTGTGCTGACTGTGATTGTAGTATATTAGGTTCTTCCTCTTTATGATTGTGCTTGCTGTTAAAACGAAACAACCGTCGTCGGAGAGACTCGTATCGTCAGCCAAAGGTGCGAGTGTCGCAATCCTTAGTTTCCCGATTGCGCCGTTACCTGCCCCTCTCTCCCGAGTACTATGGGCATCGTTGTAACTTGTTGTCCTGTTTCTTTTGTTCAGTTGCGGTTAATCAAGACATCGGTCGTCTGACGATCGTTTGTCAACTTTCCGACAACTTATGAAGTTTTCAGAAATTATTTCATCTTAATCGAAAGCGTTTTAACTATTTGTCCGTTATTGGCAGTCAATGGTTGATCACCACAAACTGTATCGAAAATATGGATTCTCGGTGATAGTTAGAAAGCTCTAGAACGATCACGACAAACGTTGTTGCCTGATTTTGGAATAAGATTTCTTTCGATTCAATCGTCATCGATCATCGGTTAGTACCGAAGACGATGACGCGATTCATAACTTCCGAAGTCGTCCAGACGGGAGTTTGGCGTGGATCACCAGTAGAGGTGGGATTCCGATGAGGATCGCTCGATAGATACCAATACCGCTCGAACGTCATTGGAAAGGTACGTGCAGAATTGAGTTTTTTGTAAATTTTAATTGTGCATTTAGAATAATTTTATTCTATAAAATTTTAATTTCCTGCTATGTCTTGTACTTGTTATTACCTGTTATTCATACGTGTGTTGTTTAATAATTAGTTGTAATTATTTGTTATATTTCTGTTGCGCATGTTTATGAAACGTGTAGACATGCATATTGCACCGGAACAATCCCAACACTCGGGTATAAGATAAAGTGCCCAAAGGTGTTTGAATAGCCCGCAGAGGATTTACTTCTCTTTGAAAAAAAGAGACGTATACCTTGCGGTCATTTGTCAGGATTGCTATTAAAAGTTTTTGGCCAAAACATTACATGTCAAGAGTACGGTATTCTTGAATACGTATACAAGTAACTTGAATCCACATGACAAGAAAGCAGCTTAGGCTAGGTGTGACATAGTCAGCCTAATGGGGACCAACACATAAATCATGTCCTGAACTAAGCGGGTATAAAACGTTGAAAGGAATGAGACACATTTAATTAAAACTACTGAAAGGTTTAGAAGATGTTCTGAAATCAATCGTTAATTTTTCGATTAATTGGGAATCATGATGTACTACTATGTGTCACTTATGATTGTTTCGTAATTAATGGTTAACGACGGATGACCAACATAATCGAGAACCTATTAGGTCACACGCACTAAAAGTTCTTCGAAGGACTTAAAACGAGTTTAAGAATTGGATTCTCAGAACGAGAGAGATAAAAGTTTGGTTGGACCAGACAAAGGACTGATGGAATTCGTCTTACGAAGACGAAATGAACGAAATTGATTTTGTTCAAATCAGACGTCGTTTGGTTAGTGAACCAAATAATTTGATTTTGAACTAAAGTTGAACCAACTCAGTTTGGCTTATGATGTAAGACATTTTGGTAGAATGGAAGAGATGAGGAACTTCGTTAAACAAAACTGGTTTAGGTCAAATCGAAGGTTGTTTAGTTAGTGAACCAAGTGATTTAGTTTTAAATCCGATTTGCTACTGTAACCGGTTCGGGTTACTACAGTAAACTCTAAAATTAGTTTGTTACAGTACAAACCAAATCCAACCACCGGTTCAAACAAAACCTTGTTCGCAATCGCCCTTCTCCCTGCTGCGACAAAAATAGAGAAGGGTGATCGCGAATAGGGCTTTTCCCTGCGTCGAGCACCTGTTCTTCTCCCACCTCGTGATGCGCCGCTATCAACAGCTCGTCGTTCGCCGGGAAGGAAGAGGTCTCAGTGCGGCGCCGTCCCTCTCGAAGAATCACGACCTGTCTTATCTGTTTAGGGTCAACCGGAGAAACAAGAAGCGCTAGGAAACCAGAGGATCGCGATTGCTGGTTGCTAGCCTTCTTCTTCTTCTCCCAAGCACTGGAATCGCTGGTCGAGCCCTCCTCCGTGTGATAGCTGTAGGGCGCTCTCCTTTGTTCCTTCTGTTCCGGCCGCATGGGAGTGGAGGAGAAAACACAACCGCCCTTCTCTTCTCAGTTCCACCATTGCCACCGGTAGAATTTTGCCCGAGCCTCGCTGGTCCAATTTCCTTCCTCCCAGTGGCACCCTTGTTTCAGCCGTGTGACACCCTTGTTTCAGTCGTGTGGGTGTGGGAGAGGAAAAGAGAGACTCTGTTTCGGCCGTGTAAGAGAGGTAGAGTCAATGCCTATTTTGATTTCTTCTCAGAGCAAGTTGTGTAATTGTTATCAGAATAACAGTTAAATTGTTATAGGGGTTTTCCGTCGGAATTTACTGTCTAATCGTCAGAAATTATTTCTGATCATCGGATAGATTATCCGGCGGTTACCGATCAACTCTAGTCGTCTAATGATCCTCCGTCATTCTCTCGAAAGTTTACAAAGCTTTCAGAGAATTGTTCCATCATCACCGGAAAGAGTTTTCGATTGTTTGTCCGTTATCGGCGATCAAAGGTTGACCATCAAAAACTACATCGGGAATACGATTTCCAGTGATAGTTAGGAAGCTCCAGAACGATTACGACAAACGTTGTGTGGTTTCCGGAATAAAACTTCTTTCGATTCGATCGTCATCGATCATCGACTAGTATCGAAGACGATGACGTAACTCGTGACTTTCAAAGTGGATAGAGCCTAATGGTATAGGAGGATCTATATAGCCAACTCATCTTAGTGGGATAAGGTTTGATTGTTGTTGTGTAAAAGTTTCCTTATATTCTAGGGTAGTCCATATATAGTAATATACAAATACTTTAGAAATACAACAAAGTATAGAGATTTCTTCCACTGTTTTTTGTCATGTTACAAATGAATTTTAGTTGATTCCATAAAGATCTCATATTTGCCAAACTTTTAAGGCTTCTTAAATTGATTATAGATTTTTTGTTTGTTTGTTTCCATGTTCCTCTGTATTTCTGTTTGACCAGGTACTGGGTATTTATTCCCAAGAGAAGACTTAACAATTGTCCTTGGTCATTGCAACAATGAATCAAGCAGAGACAATTATACTCAGTCATCAAATACGAGTGAACAATATGTCTTCAACTGCAGTGATATGGTTGGAGATGCAGAGGGCTTGGCTTTTTTCCGTATTATTGTTAAGTTTTTCTTTTGTCATGCTTTGGTTGGGAAATGCTTCTCAGCCTTATCCTAGAAACTCATCACAAGAGAAGAAACAAAAGAAGACAGCAAGCTATGTTGAAACCTGAAATTAGCACTATCAAATAGGACCAAAGGGCATTGAGAAAGAGACCAAATGGTGTGAGCTTTATGCATCAAAAGGATTCGAGAGAAACAACAACAAAAAATGGATATGTTATAGTGTCTACACCTCAAAAAAAAACCACTATAAGAGACAGCAAAGAATAAAGCTATATATATACTGCCTGAATCAATATGGTGAATTCCCCAAAGAGCAAACTTTACATTAATTTTTCCTAAGATAAAGTTGCGCAAATAAAAGAGGAAATTGCATACCTCTTAGGTACTGAAGAAGGGTGAGGTGCGCCAACCCATCGGGCAGCACCCTGCGGACCCCGTTGACGTAGACGATAGCCTCCGTTGACCATGCTCCCTTAGCGACCACCTCCTCTGCCTTGGTGAGGGAGCCCATCTTTCGACTCTCGATCCCCTTGCCTCCACCAATCCAACCTTCGCGTACTAGAACTGATTTCAAAATCCGAGAAAACCCCAAGCGAGAGCGAAGCGCCTCAGTCCCGCGTTCCACCGCTGTTCCAGGGGATGAATACGAGAAATATAGCACAGTTAGTTTTTAAATCTAATATATATATATATATATATATATATATATATATATATAATATGGCATATTAAATTTAAGAAATATATAGTTAACATATAGTTAACAAAGTATACTTAATATATATGCCATATATATATATATATATATGGCATAAATATATATATATAGTATAGCACAGTTAGTTTTTAATCTATATATATATATATATATATATATATATATTATACTATATGTTAACATATATGTTAAGAAATATATAGTTAACATATAGTTAACAAAGTATACTTAATATATATGCCATATATATATAGTTAACTATATATATATATGGCATATTAAATATATAATATATAATATATATATATATATATATATATATATATATATATATATATATATATATATATATATATATATATATGGCATATATATTAAGTATACTTTGTTAACTATATGTTAAGTATATATTTCTTAAATTTAATATACCATATTATATATATATATAGTTAACTATATATATATATATGGCATATATATTAAGTATACTTTGTTAACTATATGTTAACTATATATTTCTTAAATTTAATATGTCATATTATAAATATATATATATATATATATATATATATATATATATATATATATATATATATATATATATATATATATATATATATATGGCACATTTAGCTTTAAGAAATATATACTTAGTATAGTTAACAAAGTATACTTGATATATATATATATATATATATGTTCGCTACAAATAAAATAAACGAATCTAGTACTTAGTTTAATTTTTAGAATTGTGATTCAAAGGAAAGAAATCGTGGAGTTAAAATAATTCATTCAGAACACCTTTTAAAAGATTACGTGCTACTATTGAGTCGAATAAATCTTTTTCGAATAAAAACTCAGATGTTTGTGAACCCTTGGATGTATACTTTGTTAGCTATACTAAGTATATATTTCTTAAATCTAATATGTCGTATAATGTATATATATATATGGCATATTAGATTATATATATATGGCATATTAGATTTATGAATATGACATATTATATTATATATATATATATATATATATAAACTATACTAAGTATATATTTCTTAAATCTAATATGCCATATATAATATATATATATATATATATATTATAATATATAATAGTTAACACTTTAATTATTAAACTTGCAAAAATTATACTTAGTTTATAAAAAGAATATTTCATTAAAACGCATAAAGTTATATTATATTCATGTATATAATCTTGCAATTTAATGATTATATAAATATCCTCATACTTCAAATTATTATTAGCGTGCCCTTTATTTTGTATGTGAGAAAGTAAAATGATAGAGATGTTGAAAAAATTTAAAAAAAAACTCTGAGGGGTAAATTAAAATATTTTCAAAATACAGCATCTGTTTTATTTTTGGATCACTACAAAAAAACAGGTATTTTGCGACGAACTTTTGGGACGAAAAAATTTCGTCGCCAATTAGCAACGAAATTTGGGACAAATCCACATTTCGTTGCTAATTTGCAACAAATTTTGCGACGAATCCAATATTAGTCGCTAATTTAGCAACTCAATCAATTCGTTGCTGAGTTCGTTGCAAAAAAATAAATCGTCGCTAAATTAGTCGCAATTTGGCAACGAACCGGATATTCGTCGCCAAATTGGCGACGAAAATCTTGTTCGTCGCCAAAACGGCGACGAATATGATTGTTCGTCGCCAATTTGGCGACGAAAATCCGGTTCGTTGCCAAATTGGCGACGACAATCCTGTTCGTCGCCAATTTTGTTGAAAATCGTCGCCAATTTTGTGATGAAAATCGTGTTCGTCAATTTCAATTTTGGCGACGAAATTTGATTGTTCGTCGCCAAATTTGCAACAAATGCTGGATTCGTCCCAAAATTAGGGACGAATTCTGGATTCGTCCCAAAATTAGGGACGAATCCATAATTCGTCGCGAAATTTTGGGACGAATTCTGGATTCGTCCCTAATTTTGGGACGAATTCTAGATTCGTCCTTAATTTTGGGACGAATTCTCGATTCGTCCCTAATTTTGGGATGAATTCTCGATTCGTCCCTAATTTTGGGACGAATTTAGGGACGAATCTAGAATTCGTCGCAAAAATTAGGGACGAATTCCAGATTCGTCCCAATTTGGCAGTTAGGGACAAATGCTATAATTTAGCGACCGAACGCGCGTTCGGTCGCTAAATTAGCGACCGAACCGGCATTCGGTCGCTAAATTAGCGACCGAATTCCAGTCGGTCGCTAAATTAGCGACCGAACTCCGATTCGGTCGCTAAATTATAATTTAAAAAATTGATTTATAGGGATGAAATTTTGGGACGAATTCTGGATTCGTCCCTAATTTTGGGACGAATTCTGGATTCGTCCCTAATTTTGGGACGAATTCTAGATTCGTCCCTAATTTTGGGACGAATTTAGGGATGAATCTAGAATTCGTCGCAAAAATTAGGGACGAATTCCAGATTCGTCCCAATTTGGCAGTTAGGGACAAATGCTATAATTTTGCTATAATTTAGCGACCGAACTCCGATTCGGTCGCTAAATTATAATTTAAAAAATTGGTTTATAGGGATGAAATTTTGCGACGAACGGAGAATTCATCGCCAATTTGGCGACGAAACTCGCTGTTCGTCGCCAAATTGGCGACGAAACTCGATGTTCGTCGCCAATTCAGCTCCTTGCCCAATTGGCGACGAAATACAAATTCGTCGCCAAATTTTGCGACGAAATTTGCAACGAAACCGAGTTTCGTCCCCAAATTTCCCCGATTCCCGCTCCTTGCCCATAATTTTGACAAAACTTGGCGACGAAATCTTGTTTCGTTGCCAAATCGGCGACGAAATTCCGTTTCGTCGCAAAATTGCAACGAATTCTGCGACGAATCCGTTTCGTCGCTAAAATTTTCACTTAAACCCTAGATCTGGCCCGATTCCCACTTACCGATTTTCTCTTCCCCTCCTTTCTCTCGCGCGATCTGTTCTCGCTGCCGCCGGAAACAGCCAAAAATCAGCCACAGCTTCTCTCCTTTCTTCAACGAAGGTAGCTCCAAGCTAGGTAACCTATTTCCCCCCTTCTCTTCCTTCTCCATCGCGCTGCTCGACGCCGCATAGGTTGAGGAAGCGACGCCTGCCGACCGCGGCGGCTACTGGCCGCTGGCAGCGAGGCCAGGCTGCGGGTGCCGGTGGTCGCAGCGGCTGGTGGCCGCGCCGGCTGGTGGCCCGATTCCCACTTATCGATTTTCTCTTCCCCTCCTTTCTCTCGCGCGATCTGTTCACGCTGCCGCCGAAAACAGCCGAAAATCAGCCACAGCTTCTCTCCTTTCTTCAACGAAGGTAGCTCCAAGCTAGGTAAGCGATTTCCCCCCTTCTATTCCTTCTCCATCGCGCTGCTCGACGCCGCATAGGTTGAGGAAGCGACGCTTGCCGACCGCGACGGCTGCTGGTCGCTGGCAGCGAGGCGCAGGCCGCGAGCTCCGGCCTGCCTTCTCCATCGCGACGCCTGCCTTCTCCATCACGCTGCTTTACCAGGTTTTCAATTTTTAGGCAATCCCATTTTTTGTTAATAGTTAATTTCTTTTTTAAGTACTGATGAAAATCTTTGTTTTTCTATGATTTTAATAAATGGAAGATAACCAGGGTATTTCTTTGACATGATTTTTTCGCTGTTACTACTTGACAGAAGAGGCAAGTGCTTCCTAGGAGTTCGAGCTCGAGGCCGCGGTCTCTAGTCGATCGGGTCATGCAGCCCCAGCAGCTCGTCAATCAGGTCGGTTGCTAGCATCCCTTTCCTTTGGTTTCTCTTTTTTTTGTATTGGATAAGTAGATCATATGTCTTCTTTTCCAAAGTCAAAATGAACAATCTATACATTAAAAACATGAGCTTGAGGTTTGCTTGAGATTTCGGAAAGTTTGGATTCTCAAGTACAATTCGAACTATCTATTCAATTCAGATTGATCATTCTCATTCAATTCAGTTTGGAAACCATTTTATTTATTATTGTAGACAAGTGGTTATTTAATGTGAATGAAACTCGTTTGATTTCATAGTGAAATAATACCTCAGTTCTCCTGCTCATGTTCATGTTCATGTTTGATTTCTGTTGCAACTTTAGCACCTGACAGTTCATTTAACAACTACCTCAGTTCTCTGTGATTAATAGCCTCTTTTAAATGTTTGTAGATAGCTGGTGCTTCACTTTTTGACATTTTGTTGTCGAAATACAATTCAGTGACTTGCTTAAAACTTGCATGTGGAATGACGGTGTTTGTACAACCTGTTCTGGTAAATCTTTGAGTGCTTCACTTTGGTAATTATTCTTATTCTTATTTTGTCTCAGTGCCGTTGGGGATGCTTGCGTGGCGATCGGTGAATGGGTCCACAATTCTCAAGTAGAGACCTCACTTAGCAGCAGTCTCTGGAGAACAAAATCTGACTCCTCTCCCTTTAATAGGGAGAGGCTGTGCGTTGTCCAAGGAGTGCAGGTGGTGCACTCGTGGGTGCAAGTGGGCGGTTACATAAACTGCTAACATCTCCCACTCGTCCAAGTGAAGCCACAAAGGCAAATGGTCACAAAGACCATTAAGAGGTATCTAGTCACGTAGACTAAATATAACCGGAATGCACAGTCACATAGACTGTAAGAACAACCAATTCATACATAGGAAAATGGTTCGTGCGACAGCAAGCACATTGAGCATTCATTGCTAAGAAAGTTGTTACACCTTACATAGCTGCTCATAGAGCGATCAACACTAAGAAAGTTGTTACACCTAACTTAGCCGCTCTCCAAATAGTACATAACCATTTTCTGAATGACACACAGTCATTTATCTGATGGCTCACAACCATCATCCAGGTGGCACCTAGCCGTTCTCCAGTGATACACAAATCACTCTTCTTGTGGTACATAACCATTTCCTGGACTCATTATGTCTTGCTATTTACCCAGATTAAATAATTTGTATTTACATCAATATGAACATCTCTAATCCCTCAATTTGACTATTATGTCAAGAGCATGTTCCATATTCAATATTCACAAACATTTCTATACATAACAGAAATGGGTCGACCAGTGAATAACATCATAAGATGTAAATATGTTTAATCTTCCTTTTTAGCTAGAATCTATTCATTCTAATCAGTCGCTTTCCTAGTTATGCTCCATAGACCGAATCATCCATAGTCATAGGATACACGCTAAAGTAGCAGACACTGATTAGAATTTCAAGTAGACAGCCAAATAGTCACTTAAGGGCAAATACTGAGATCAACATATAATCTCATAGGGCTCACATAGTAGAGAAGCAGGGATCCATTCTCCTACTACCCTAATTGTCGCATTAGCACATGTGGTATGAATCACATGCTACGATGTTATTCTCTTTACCAAAAAGAGTGCATGTTTTCCTCAAATTAACATCGTACAGATTTCGATCTAGACATTCCCAATGCCTAATCCAGAATTTAACACATAAATTCTAATCTGGCTTCTAACAGGTTTAGTAAATGGTGGGAGCATTTACTTCGATCATCAAACTTTAAATGATCTCATCTTGATTCCAATATCAAGGCGACCCCAGCTTATAGGAATGTAACAATTTTAACAGCTACATAAGCTAACAGCTGCTTAAGCTGAACTATAAGCACCGGTCTTACCTCTATTCATACATAACAAATAGAGATGATTGTCCATGTGAGAGGACCAATCACTACCTGCCAACATGCTCACCGAGATCTTATCTCAAGAATGTAACTTTAAACACATACACTGAATAAATTATGGCATTTTACTTAATCAAATCACAATATTTGATTGTCAATTCAACTTTGTTACATTCTACGAAGTCCCATAGACTTTACATGTTCATTAAATGACTCTCTAGTCATTGGCTTAGTAAAAGGATCTGCAAGCATAGCTCTTGTAGGGATATACTCAAGAATCACCTTCTTTTTAGCAATAATATCCCTTACAAAGTTATATTTGATAGCTATATGCTTGCCCTTGCTGTGATATTTGGGATCCTTCGAAAAAGCTATTGCAGCTTGACTGTCACAATAGACAGTAACTGGACTCCCACTGTCTTCAGCAATCTTCAGATGCTTTAGGAACCTTCTTAACCAGACTGCTTCTTGCACAGCTGCTGAACATGCCACATATTCAGCTTCCATAGTTGACAAGGCTACACAAGCCTGTTTCTTGCTGTTCCAGGAGATGGCGCCACCATTCAGCAAGAACGCATAGCCTGATGTGGATTTTCTATCATCCAGGTCCCCAGCCCAATCTGCATCTGAATAGCCCTTCAGGCTCATATCTGATCCTTGAAAACAGAGACAATAATCTGTTGTTGCCTTCAGATATCTGAATATCCTTTTTACTGCCTTCCAGTGTCTCGGTCCTGGATTTGACTGGAACCGACTTACTAAGCCAACAGCATAGCTGATATCGGGACGTGTACACAACATAGTGTACATCAAACTACCAATAGCACTGGCATATGGTCTTTTCTTCATTTCGGCTATTTCATTAGGAGTCTTGGGACACATATTCTTGCTCAGAACAGTACCTTTCACAATAGGTGTCTGTTCTATGTTGCACTCAGACATGCCGAACTGTTGTAACATCTTATTAATATAAGTCTCTTGAGACAAACCCAAAAGTCTTTTAGAACGATCTCTAATGATCTTCACCCCTAAGATGTACTCGGCTTCCCCCATATCTGTTGTATCAAATTGTGATGATAACCACTTCTTGATTTCATTCACAAACCTTATGTCATTTCCAGCTATCAACATATCATCAACGTATAATGATAAAATGACATACTTTCCTTTTTCCCTTTTCAGGAAAACACAATGATCCTCATTGATCATTTCGAAACCATAAGATAAAATGACTTCATTAAATCTTATGTTCCATTGCCTTGACGCTTGCTTTAGCCCATATATAGATTTTTTAAGTCTACATACTTTATCCTCTTGGCCTTCAGCAATGAAACCTTCTGGCTGAACCATATAGATTTCCTCGTCAAGTTCACCATTAAGGAAAGCGGTTTTTACATCCATCTGATGTAATTCTAAGTCATAATGTGCCACAAAGGCCAAAATAACTCGTATTGATACAAATTTTACTACAGGAGAAAATGTCTCTTCAAAGTCAATACCCTCTACTTGGGTAAATCCTTTTGCAACTAATCGAGCTTTGTATCTGTTAATCGATCCATCAGCTTTCCTCTTTATTTTGAGAATCCATTTATTCCCAATAGCCTTTCGGCCAGGAGGAAGATCGACTAAGTCCCAAACATGATTCTTATTCATAGACTCCATCTCTTCAACCATTGCAGTTTTCCACTTTTCTTTAACTCTACATCCCAATGCTTCCTCAACAGATTGAGGTTCATCATCGTCAACTGGGAGTGTCATCAATGCCTCATTCTCAATATCAAACCTCTTCTTAGGTTTGATTTTACGAATACTTCTTCGTAAGTTGGGCTGTTGAGAAGTCAACTCATGACTAGGCAAATTACTCCCACTCGGTTGACTAGGTTCAGGCATCTCTATAGACACCTCTTTGGTTGATAATGTCTCATCCTCCTCAAATAGAGGAACTGTCTTCTCAACCTCACCTCTAATTGGGAACTCAGTTTCAAGAAAAGTAGCATCTCTCGACTCTATTTCAGAGATAGTTCCATCTTGCTGCTCACCAATGAAAACATAACCTTTAGAAGTATCAGAATACCTTATAAAGATACACTTCTTACCCCTAGGTCCCAGTTTTCCATATTTATGAGAGTTATCATGAACATAGGCAGCTGACCCCCAGGGTCTCAGATTACTCAAATCCGGCTTTCTGCCAGTCCAACGTTCATATGGGGTAGATGGAACTGATTTTGAAGGCACTCTGTTAAGTATATAAGCCGCTGCTAATAATGCATCTCCCCAATAGGAAATAGGCAAATTAGCTTGGGCCATCATAGACCTAACCATTTCAAGAAGAGTCCTATTTCTTCTTTCAGCAACCCCATTTTGCTGCGGAGTTCCAGGGATTGTCAGCTGTCTAATAATCCCTCTATCATTACATATTGTCTTGAACATATCAGACAAATATTCCCCCCCACGGTCAGTGCGTAGGGTCTTAACCTTACGTTCCATTTGATTCTCAACTTCGTTCATATAACGAATGAAGCAATCTAATGCTTCAGATTTATGAGAAATCAAATACACATGACCGAAACGAGAGAAATCATCAATAAATGTAATGAAGTAAGAAGCTCCATGTCTAGCCTTCACATTCATTGGACCACAAATATCCGAATGAATCAATTGCAATGGTGACTCAGCCCTAATAGCCTTACCAAATGGTTTTCGAGTCGCTTTTCCAGCAAGACAATGCTCACATATAGACAAGTTGAATCTTAGCTCGAGTGCCTAATAGACCCTCTCTAGCCAACCGATTCATACGTTCTTGTCCTATATGTCCTAATCTAGCATGCCAAACTTCATCAGTTATATCTGCATCACTAGTAAGAGCAATGTTTGAAAAACAACTATCAATTCCACAACTGATATTTGGTTCCACATCAAGAACCATAAAACCATTCGTTAAATAACCATATCCGATTGACACTGAGTCAATCTTAAGTTCCACACACCGGCTATAAAAATTAATACAATACCCTAATTCAAGAAGACTAGTTACAGAAACAAGATTCCTTCGAATCTCCGGAGCATACAGAACATCATGTAGAAACAATGTACTTCCACCACGAAGGTTAAGTTTGCAAGTGCCGATTCCTTTGACTTCAACTCTTGCATTGTTTCCTACATAAATCCATTTGTTGCCAGCTGGTACCCTATGGTACTCAACATACGTAACTCGTTCCCGAGTTACATGGTTGGTTGCTCCCGAATCTATAATCCACAAAGGATAAGAATCTGCCAACAACACAGAACTAGCAACTAAATGCTCAGAAAAAGAAGACACACTAGGAGAAACCTTTTTCAGCTCAGAACATTCCCGAGCGAAGTGACCCTCTTTGCCACAGTTAAAGCAAGTCAACTTGCTTTTAGGTTTCTTTCCAGTCTTCTTTCCCTTCTTCTTGATAGGGTCTGGTCTCACTCCTATAGTAAGACCATCTACAGGTTCAATCATGACCTGATTTATAGCCTCTAGAACTTTTTGTTCCTCTAGGACATCCTGTATCCTAAGGTGCCAGTTTTTGTAGTTATCCCCATTAAAATTTTCTCCATTATTTAAATCAGCTATGATGTTCTTTGTTGCCATAACCTATCATAAATAAACAAATTATTCAGATATTCAGTGTATGTCATTTTATGTATGTAATCTCTAAATTGACTCAATGTAAATTTGATTTGGTTTACAAAATCAAGTGAGAATTACATTCTCACTCATCATTTGTATGTTCCAATCTAATTTGCATTGATCTATTTTTCTTCAACTGGGATATTAATTGGATGATGCCAGGATACATAATCCTGTGATGAACTCAAATATCCCTCAGAAGTGTCCTCTCCAGAGTCTTCTCTTGGATCTTCTTCTGGATCCTCTTCACAATCAGCATAGTGAAGCAGTTCTGTGCACAACTCAGTATATGTAATACGTCCCTTATGGCGCTTCCATATATGAAATGCTTCAACTCACAGGTTTTCAGGCAATGAACAAATCAAAGCTTAAATCCTGTAGTTGCCCAGAATCAGAAAATCCTACTTCTCTAGGCGCCAACATAATCTGTCTAACCTCCCCATATGTCCACTAACTCCATAAGCTGAGTCATATTCTATCCACTGGATAATTTCCCTCAGTTTATTGTGCATGACATCATGTCGAGTCATAGTGGTAATCGTCCTTGCCATCTGAAAAATTGAAATTAATGAAGTCAGTACAAAACTGACAAACCAGTACATATACCAGCTTAATTCAATTTATACAGGCATAGACCTAACACAATAAATCAAGAAAAACAAATCTTCTTGATTTATTGGGGCTTTGTCAACTGATCCTTTTATCAATTGATCGGCACCTTGAAGACTCAACATGGCAAGTTCCATGAATTAAAATATCATCTAGCTCTAAGCACCCCAGGCACTTGAGCACCATGCATGATATTTCTAATCATCTTCAATCATGTTGACTAAGCCTATTGAGTTGTTTCTAGGGTATAAGTTGTTCAAACAACTTCTCAATTATGAGTATGGTTGACTAATGTCAACTCTAACCAAGTCTAATCTATACTTGGTTATCTTTAATCAAGAATTGTCACCGTGCCAGAGCACTTGACATTCCACTTGATTGGGCTAATTGAGCACAAAAGTTCAATTCATTCTTATAAAATAGCTCAATCAATACATGAATGAAACTAATTCATTACAGTATAATGATCATGCTTTAGTGGTTAGCCCATGTTGTTACAACTGTAGAGGTCGCCTGTTCGATTCCATGCAGCCACCCATTATTATTATTATTTTTTTTTTTCTTTAAATTGGGCTGATTGATTAATTGGGCTAACCCAATTAATCAATTTCTATTTAATCAGGTTTTTCGGGCCAAATTGATAGCAACACAGTTTCATTTTTTTTTTTTAACAGGGCTGATCATTCAATTTGGGCTGATATTAAATGGGCTTTAATTGGACCTTAGCCCAAAATAATGAAATCACATGATGATTTCATTTCCCAATATCTCACATTTTTTTTTTAAACGTGTAAAAGCCTTTTAATTTTGCCCTAATCTGCCGATTTTCTTTTCTTTTTATGAAGCACAGTGATTTCACGAAGCACAGTGTTTCTTCTCAACGAAGCACAGTGTCTTCCCGCCGTCCAAAACCTTCCTCCTGCCGCCAGTACCTCTATGGCCGGCGCCGACCTCTCTGTCAGCGCAGCCTCGCCGGCACCAGCCTTGCCGGCGTCCGGGACCAGCAACTGCCTTGCTGCCAGAAAACGAAGCCAACACTCATGAGCGTTGCTTCCCCTGACTCCAGCCGCCGACTCCACGCCAGCCTCGCCGGAATCAAGGAACAAATTACTGGCCGCGGACAGCACTACTGCACTGCCGCAAGTACACATCTCCAACCAAGACAGAGACGAGCAGGACAAAAATCACTTCGCCGGACAAACCAGAGACAGCGACGGAAAAATTGGAATTTCGGCCAGAACAGAAATCGCTGTGATTTCTCTGTTCTATTTTAGGGAAACTAAACAGGTAAATTTCTACTTGCTCTGATACCAATGTTGATTACCTGTTGTAGCGTGCTTCTTTTCCGGCGAACTGGGACTGCTCGACTGGGAAGCTTGCGTCGGAGAAACCTTCGTCTCTAGCTCCGGTGTCAAAGATCGCTTCTGTCGGAAGAGTTATCACTTGACGGAAGACTCTCCACGAATCCACAAACCAAATCCTACGATTTGGCGTTCTTCTCCGGCAACCTCTTCTCCTCTTCGCTTGGACGCTCACAAGCACAGGACCGAACCTCTCTCGTAGGGCTTTCCTCTCCCTTTAATAGGGAGAGGCTGCGTTCTCCACCGAGTGCAGATAGTGCACTCGTGGAGTGCGTAGTGGGCGGTTACATAAACCGCTAACAGGATCCTTGTATGGATTGTATCATTTGGATCTTTGTTATTAATGTTATATGGATGTTGATATTGAAATGAATTTTGTTATTGATTGTGTATTATATTGTGGATGTGGATGTTAATATTTGCGACGATAGATTCTATATAATTTGTGAATCGATCCGGTTGGATTGATATTTTATGTATAATAGAATATGAATTATTTTTTAAATTTTGCGACAAATTTTACAATGAAAATGGAATTCGTTGCAGATTTGCGACGAATTCTGCGACGAAAATAAATTCGTCGCAAATCTATCGTAGTGATATTTTGCAACGAAAACCATTTTCGTTGCAGAATTCGTCGCAGATTTGCAACGAATTTCATTTTCGTCGCTAATTTGCGACGAATCATATTCGTCGCAAATTAGCGACGATACAAATTCGTTGCAAATCTGCGACGAATTCATATTCGTCGCAAATCTGCGACGAATTCTTGTTTCGTCGCAGATTTGCAACGAATTTTATTCGTCGCAGATTTGCGACGAAAATGAAATTCGTTGCAAATCTACGACGAATTCTGCGACGAATTTAAGTTCGTTGCATATTAGCGACGAATTCTGTTTTCGTTGCAGATTTGCGACGAATTTGATTCGTTGCAAATCTGCGACGAACATAAATTCGTCGCAGATTTGCAACGAATTTGGCGACGAAAATAGCTTTTCATCGCTAAAATTTGCGACGAAATACAAAATTTTCATCGCAAAAATTGGTGACGAGTTTATACCAACGAACTAGGATTCGTCGCAAAGTTCGTTGCAAAACGTTTTGCGACGATTTTTTTTTTAAAAATTCGTCACAAATTTCGTCGCTAATTAAGGGTTTTTTTTGTAGTGGATGCCGAATCAGTAAGAGCTGCATGGGATTGAATAAACTGTTATTTTTGGTGTCGCCGGGAAGCTTCTACAAGATTCCATCAGGATACGACGATGCGTCGTACGTGAAAATTTAGTACTTTTGTGGGCCAGCCTGGCCCGCAGTAATGCTGGGTGGTCTGGCCCCATAACGCTAAATCTGTTGTTTCCAGATTAGGTGTGATTCAGTTAAGCTGGTCAAGAGAAGGATAAGACCCTTTGACCTTGACAATTTTTTCGAATCAGCCATTCATATTGGGATAAATATAAACCGAACCCCTGTTAACCCGGCATCGAAAATAAACGTACACATTGTGATGTATATTTTTAAGTATATATGTGTGGTATGACATTAGATATTTGGATTAAAAATAAATAAATAAAGAGTATGGCACTAGATTAAACTCTTGCAGCTATTCGTTTCGCCATTTTTTAATTAAATTGTTTTGATAGTAATGATATTTTATTTAGAAAAAATGAAAAAAAAATGACGTGTTCTGGCCAGTATATCGTAGATGGTTCCAACACTGGTTCAAGGGTTGCCGACGTGCATGTTTCTGTGATGAAGCCGCGGAGGGAGAAGAAGAGACCTGCAAGATATTCTAAAAAGAGGATTAGAATGACACCGGGACAGGGATTCCCGGTAAGCCACTCCGACGCTCAAGTTAAGATCAACGTGAGGAAGGAGTTAAAGGCTTGGAGAAATTAGATTTATGTATGCGTATTTGTACCATGGGTATGAATTAATTACCTTTTTATAGTAGTTAGATTTTTGAAATATTAGTATCTATTTGAGAAACGTTCTGACCTACTTTTTCCTTTTTAGAAAGATTCCATCAATTTATAAATTTAAGAATGTGTTCCTTTTTTTTTTTTTTTTTGAGAATTGGTTCTGCGCTTCCTAGTTTAAAGGGGGTAACTTCGTTTCTAGGTGAGAATCACACGCCAAATGTATACTCGTGATGTTGAGCGCATGTCAAGACCAAATTCTGGGTTTAGCATAGGGTGCGAGAAGCATGCCGAGACCAAGTCATGTGGTCGACACTTGATGCAGGAAGCGTGCCGAGACCAGGTCACGAGATTGGTACCTAATAAAGGAGACATGCTAAGATCAAGTCATGAGATCGATAACTGAGGCAGGAGGTGTGTTGAGACTGAGTTATGAGGTCGGCACATGCTTAAGAAATCATACAGACACTAGGAGGTCGGCACATGCTTAAGGAAGCATACTGAGACTGGAATAAGAGATTGACACATGTTTAAGGAAGCATACCGAAACCGGAGTAGGAGGTCGGTACATGCCTAAGGAAGCATATCGAGACCGAAGTAGGAGGTCGACACATGTTTAAAGAAACATACCGAGACCGGAATAAGAGGTCGGCACATGCTTAAGGAAGCATACCGAGACTGAAGTAGGAAGCCGGCATATGCCTAAGGAAACATATCGAGACCAGAGTAGGAGGTCGGCCCATGTTTAAAGAAGCATACCAAGACTAGAATAGGAGGTCGGCACATGCTTAAGGAAACATACCGAGATCGGAGTAGAAGGTCGACACATATATGCTTAAGGAAGTATACCGGGACCGGAGTAGGAGATCGACACATGCTTAAAGAAGCATACCGAGATCGAAACAAGAGATGGGCATATACTTAGGGATGCATACCAAGACTGAAACAGAAGGTTGGGGGTTTATCTAGGTTTGTGAAATAACCTTTCAACAAATAACTAATGTTTTAGATTTACCTTATTTTCCTTATTCTTTTTTATCCGACGTCGACGTAACTATCAAATAACTCCGCCGGATCAAGAAGGATAGCTTTAGATACTCTGGAATAGAAAGAGACAGTCGTGTCTATAATTAAAATTTTTATATTTGATTACCAATTAGATGAGTTAAATTTACGAGTTGATAAAAAATAGAATATATATATTATTATAATTATGATTTATATTTAAATTGGACGGATCAAGCGGAATAATTGAGATATATAAATGAGATATTGTGTCCTCGGGGTAATAGTGCCACAATATGACATTCAAATTGTCACTCAAACTTCTACGTCAGGGATAATCAATAAAATTAATTGGAATTTATCATAAATGAGATGCGATATTATTTTGATAATTAATTTAAAAAATCATTTTTGAATATTTCAATAAAAATGTAAAACTTTTTGGTGGAAAAGAATTGAGTTCCCTGTGAAGGAGCACAAGTACCAGCCGTGTCAGAATTGTGTGTGCTCAGGATGTGAAAGTCCGAGTCAGCCTGTGATGCTTTTGGACACTACAAGAAAAACAGTCATAGACAACGATTTTCCACCGATGTCTATGAGAAAATCGACCGATGTCTATGAAGGCGATGTAAAAGATCTGACATTTTAGACATCGATTTGTAACCGATGTAGTATCAATTAACAACATCGGTTTGTAACCGATGTAGTACCGATGTAGTATCACTCAAAGACATCAATTCTGCAACGGTGAAAAACCGATGTAATATCTGTTTAACATCAATTTTAGCAACGATTTTCGACCGATATAATATCACTCAACGACATCGGTTCTGCAACGGTGTAAAACCGATGTAATATCTGTTTAACATCAAATTTAGCAACGATTTTCGACCGATGTAATATCACTTAACGACAACGCTTCCAAACCGATGTCATTAAATCTAAAACTGTTGTAATAACACTTATTTTTTTTATGTTGTTTGTAAATTATGATCGAGCAAGAGTACAAAAATATTATAAATTCACACAACAAATCACAAATATAAAAGTACCAATATATTTAATCACCTCAATATTTACAAATAACCAAAAGTAACTAACACAAATATTATTCTTGCAACATATTACACATTCCCTCAGCGTTTTCATCCCCAGAAGGATCACCTTCAGCCCCATCGTCCTCTTCCTGGTCTTCGCCATTTTGTTCATCATCATCCTCTTCGTCCTCAACTTCATTCTTGCTCTTTCGAAGTAGCCTTCAAAGAAACGAAACTGATCTACAACGAACCTTCTTTTTCACCAAATAAGATTCTTACAGAAGTAGCATCTGAATGAACATATTCAGAGTCCATGTACAACTGAAGATAAAATTGAAGCATATTAGAGTGATTATGAAAAACCTGATAAAAAATTATTTTCCGAAAACCTTCAGCTTCACACTGTGTGCAAAATTTTCCAGAGGACTTGTACAAATTCATTCATCTACAACGATAAAGAGAACAATGGATATGAGAAAAAACTATATAAAGGAAATTCAAAACCAGTTAATAGCTATACTTACACGGCGATCACAAACTATTCAAGACATGACATTCATGCTGCAAAAGGTTGGAATCCGCCAACCTAGCGGCCCCACACGAAAGACATGACATTCATGAAGTACTTAAGCAGGAAGCTATTCAAGAATAGCATGATAACTGAAAGGTCATGATTACCTTATAAGGTAAACATCTATTGTTATAAGGTCATGACAACCTGATAACTATGAATTCACATCATCACCAAACAAGGAAATGTAGTACAGATCTGATTTGGCACATACACCATCAACTATTGTTATCTTATGCTTTCGTTCTTTAATTACACACTTTCAGTCATCAATCACTTTCTGATCCTGTCTATTAAAATACCATCTCTTTATTATATATATATATATATATATATATATATATATATATATATATATATATATATATATATAAAATTAATTAATTAATTAATATTTTACGTGTCTTAAAATATACGATTATGTGCAATATCAAAATTGGAGCACTCGAAAAACTTTCGAGCATCTGAAATAGTAAATATATTTTTTATATTATTTTTTATTTACGATTAAGTCATTTAAGATTTTACGAGATTGAATTATAGTATTAAATATAAAAATAAATAAATAAAAATTATTATTTATTTATTTTTTGGATTTATGATTAAGCCATTTAAAATTATCCCTTTAGCATTTAGGGTTAAGTTATAGTATTAAATATAAAAAAAAATTAAATAAGAATTATTTATTTTTTATTTTTTATTTACGATTAAGCCATTTAAGATTTTCCCTTTAGGATTTAGGAGTTGGATAAAAAATATATATTTACTATTTCAAACGTCCAAAATTCTTCCGGACACCCCAATTCTGATGTCGCGCATAGTCGTATATCTTAAAGCGCACATGATATCACTCATATATATATATATATATATATATATATATATATATATATATATATATATATATATATATATATATATATATAAAAGGATTAGAGTTTGGATGGCTTAAGCTTAATATAATAATTCTATGCATGAAACTCTATGGAATACCAGAATACCAAAGAAGGATCTTGTACACAATCTTATCCTACTTTGTACAAGATTGTTTTCAAGACTCAAACATGTGACATATAAGTCCCACGACAATAATTTTATCAATGCGCTAAGATTCCCTTAGATTCCCTTTTATATTATTATAAAAATATAATAACTTATATATATATATATATATATATATATATATATAAATCATCACGTTGCATATTTATACTCTTCAACAAAACGACTAAAATAATGAAACAAAAAGAGAATGGAAATCCTACTATCTTTTTAGATGGTCTTGGCTAGCTCTGACAACAAGAAAAGGTAAAATAAGAATTGCTCTAAGAAAATTAAAAAAGAAAGAAAGAAGAGGATTGTTGTTCTAAGAATAAAAAAGAACGGCTGTTGGAGAAGAAAAAGAGAAAAATAACTAAGTTATTATTGGGAAGATAAGAAGAGATTGTGTATGTGGAAAAGAATTTAAAAAATGAGAGATTGTATTTCCCTCAAAAAATTTTAAATTATTTTTAATCGATTGAATTGGTTTAATTCAATTAAATTTGGTTCAGTCATAACATGACCAAATCAAAACTAAATCAACCTCGATTTAACAAACATATTCTTTATCTTTAGGCCTAATTGAAGGATTTTGTTCGATCTCAATCTGATTTTAAATCACACATTCACTTCATGTTTATTCGATTTAATTAATTAATTTATTTATTTTATAAAAATCTAATATTTAATAAAATTTATATAGATAATAATAATTTAAAAACTTAGGATGTGTTATAGCCCAAGACGGATCTAATGTGGCCCCATCTCTGTATACATATTGAGAAGGACATATGATCACTACAAAAAAAATCACTGATTTGCAATAAATTTTGTAATGAATTTTACAAAAAAAAATTGTTGCAAAAAAATTTTGCCACTAATTTTGAAATGAAAATATTTTCATCGCAAAATTTTCTAACAAAAAAATAGAAATTCATCTCAAAATTTGTAACAAATAAAAATTTATCATAAAATTCATTGCAAATCAGTGACGAAAAAGATTTTCATCGTAAATTGATAAATTTTGCAACCAAAGATTTTGTTGCAAAATTTATCGTAAATTTATAATTTTTCCGGGTAGCCTATAAATTTGATACACATTTTCAGTGCAAATCAACAACAAAAATCATTTTCGTCACTGATTTGCAATGCAATCATTTTTGTCACAAATTGATAAATTTTGCAACAAAAGATCTTTTTCCAAAATTTGTCGTAAACTTGTAATTTTTTCCATACGACCAATTTGTAAATATGATACATCATGCATACATATAAAACTTGTATATCTGATCATATCTAATACATTCATATACATCAAAGATCCCATAACAAAAATGACAAATAAAAAATTCCATAACAAAATATGATACATCATGTATGACAAACCAAAGATCCCATACAAAATCTGATATATCATATATATAAAAATTCCAAAACAAAGTTAATCTAAGAAATCATCATAACAAAAGATCTCATAACAATGTGCAAGTCAAACTAGATAATATAACAAATTATCTCTTATAAGATTTAACTTCTGAGAAACATTTCACATAGTTCCTCTTCTTAAAAGTAATTAAGATTCTTAACAAGAAAATACAAGAGTAATATGTTGGACAATTTTTGTCGGATAGATTAATTCTTTGCTGAATTACAAGACAATTCAACTTATCTTGTAGAGATGACTTGAATTGATAATTTTAAGCTGTCAGCAGGGGCTGGTATTTTCTCGATCACCAGTGCTGAGTCAACCAAATGGCTGAGTCACCTATTGCCGAGAGGCCGACTGCCGAGACACCGAGAGTCGAGTGTCAAGACGCCGAGTGGCCGAGACGTCGAGTGCCAAGACGCCGAGTGGCCGAGACGCCGAGTGCCGAGACGCCGAGTGGTGAGACGCCGAGTGGCTGAGACGCCAAGTGCCGAGACGCCAAGAGCCGAGACGTCAAGTGGCCGAGACATTGAGTGCCGAGACGCCGAGTGGCCGATACGCCGAGTGCCGAGACGCCGAGACGCCGAGTGGTGAGACACCGAGTGGCTGAGACGCCAAGTGCCGAGACACCAAGAGCTGAGACGTCAAGTGACCGAGACGCCGAGTGCCGAGACGTCGAGTGGCCGAGACGTCGAGTTCTGAGACGTCGAATGGCCGAGAGGATGATGTCGAGGCCTGCGTTCAATGCAGTTTCCTTAAAATAGATTCGTCCTCTCCGGTGGTGCTTAGAGGTCACGACGGACGTTTGTTTCCCAGGATACAATGACAGAACTACGCTGACCACCAAGCATAGGCAGATCGCGACGAACTGAGATAGTATCAGAACGCTATCACGGGATTCTGTCAAGCCGACGGAGAGAAAGAAAAGAAAGGTGGATTTGCTTAGCTTTTTCGTTTTGCTCAAGACTTGGAGTCTTATATAGAGTTTCTCAAAAAGAAAATATTTCCAAGTGACAAAATGTTGGTTCATTCGCTTGGACAAATTTTGTCATGATCGGTTTGGCATTCGACGTGCGCAGGTTGCGCTCGCACACGAATCGCTCTTGATTCAGTACAATCTGGGCCCTGGATTTGCACCCCCTCCCTGCGCACCCACACGTGACAAAGAGCCTCTCCACATACATTTGTTCACAACATCAATGGCGGATCCAGACTGATTTTTCAACCGGGGCTCAATTTTTTCAACCAGGTCGGCTGCAGAATTTTTTCAACCAGGCCGGCTGCAGAATTTTTTCAACCAATCGGCTCAAAAAATTTGAACAACCTTGAACAGTCTTATGAGAAAAACAATGATTAAATTATAACAACTTAAAAGATGAAAGTGAAAAATAATGATTAAATTATAACAACTTAAAAGATGAAAGTTATTACTTTTAAAGAATGACTCATCAGTAACATCATAAACAAGCAGAATGCCCATGACACATCGATAGTATGCTACAACAAAAGTATTCACTCCACCAAAACTTTTTCAAAATTTGCATCTGTAAATCATAGTTCAGAAAACAACCACCATACCAGTTGTTATGGTTCGAAAGCGCTCCTGACCAGTGGTATCCCAAATTTGCAGTTTAATTCGCTTGCCATCAAGCTCAATAGTTCTGATTTTAAAATCAATACTGTGGAGAAGACATAAAACTTTCAGAATTTAAAGAAGAAAACAAACAAGAAAAAGAAAATAAAACAGTGAGGGAGAGATACACCAAATAAGAAAGAAGCAAATTAAGTCATCAATGTTTTGGAAGTTGAAACAATTGATTCTAGACAAAAGGAAGTTGAAAATAACTTGAACTACCTTGTATGCCCAATGAAGGTACGAATTTTCATCATTAATTTCTTTGCCAAGACGAGCAATCACTTTTGAAGGAGTCCATACTGCATTCTGCTACCATACACATCAGATTCTGTCAGAGAATACACATTTCAAGTGACATTTAAATGAAATTCTTTAAGTGATTAATCCTATTGCTACCTCTGTAGTCTGTTCAAGTAGCATTTGATCCAGAATTGGAATACACGTTTCTGAGCTTGCAGGCTGACTTCAAGTATCAAATAAGAGGAGACAATTGTGTTCTACGAGTATTCATTTCTGAAAATATTGTAAAATTTGTTCATTTTCAATTGTGGCAAAAATCTCCTTCTCGATGTATACAACCAAACTATCATTCATCCACTCATCCCCCATCCTATTGCGTAAATCAGTCTTGATAATTTTCATCGCAGAAAAGACCCTTTCAACAGAAGCAGTTGTAACTGGTAAGACCAATGCTAGCTCAATCAAACGATATACCAATGAAAAAACTGTATTTTTGCCAGTTTCAACCATCTTTTTAGCAAGACTTCCCAAATCTTCAATCATAGAAAATTCATCTTCTTCTCGTACATTTTGAATGTAAGTCTCAAGCTGGTTCTCAAGTATTATATGATCAGTTAACGAAAAATCCTCCGGATAAAGTTTAGCAAGGTGGAGTAGTTTACCAATATCAAATTGAGAAAAAGAATCCTTTGGATCTAAACAAGCAATGCAAGTAAGTACCTCCGTATTTGATTCTGAAAAACGATTATTCATCTCTTGAATCATCATATCAAGAACCTGAAATAATAATAATAAATGAATACAAAATGTATTAGAAAGCAATATCATAAAAATACTAAAATTCAATAAAGTATATAAAATTAATACCTCACAGAAAATTCCAACGCGATAGTGATGAAAATTAGTAATCATTTGCCCATTACGTCTGCTACGACCACGAATTCTTATATTTTCTTCCATATTCGGTACTAGGATCATATGGTTGCTACAAAATGTGTTGACGACATCCAAATGTTTCTCCCATCCTTCCTCTCTAAATTTTTGTAGTCGAACTTTCATCGTTTTGATCAAACTGACAGCTAGTACCATATTTTGATTCTTTTGTTGTAAAGCAAGCGACAATTCATTTGTGATCCCCAATAAATATTTCATGAAATGCATCACAAACACAAATTCATAATTCTCCATCTTATCAATCAAACTAGCAGCCATACCACTACTATCATCATTAGTACCATCATCATGCACATTTTCAAGCACTTGTAAAACAGAATTCCACGAAGATATTAAACGAACAATAGTCATATAATGCGAACCCCAACGAGTATCCCCTGGTCGTTTTAAACTGATTTCCTGATTTTTTTCCTTTGCCACTAACAATATCTCCTTTCTCTAAACCTTCTAAAAGTCTATCATGTTCAATTTGTCTAAATTTATCTTTTCTTTTACATGAAGCACCAGCAATATTCACAATCATAGTAACATACTGGAAAAAATCACTCACAATCCGATTACTTTTAGCAACTGCAACAACAACTAGTTGAAGCTGGTGAGAAAAACAATGGATATACCTTGCAGATGAATTTTCCTTCAATATGAGAGCTTTCAATCCATTATACTCGCCTCGCATATTTGAGGCCCCATCATATCCTTGGCCCCTTAATCTTGATAATGATAATTTATGTTTTGCAAATAATTCATCAATAGCCTTCTTTAAAGAAATAGCAGAAGTGTCAGACACATGAACAACAGCAAGAAATCTTTCAATAACACATCCTTGTTTGTTCACGTATCTCAAAACAACTCCCATTTGCTCTTTGACTGAACTATCTCGGCATTCATCAACCATAAGAGAAAATATATTGTCCCCTATGTCATTAAGAATGACATTTGTGACTTCAGTAGCACAAGCCCGTGTTAACTCCTTTTGAATTGTTGGAGACTTCATTTGATTGTTTCCAGGGGCATTATCATTCATTGTCTTGGCAACATCGTCATTTCTTTGAGTATACCACTCAATCAATTCAAGAAAATTACCTTTATTTAAAGAATGCAATGACTCGTCATGCCCGCGGAAAGGCAAACCTTGCTTTAAAAGAAAACGTGTAACATCTAAAACTGCCGTTAATCGAGTGCGATACGCAACCTCGATTGCGCGCCCCTGTGCTTGTAACAAATGTGACACACTTTGTCGCTGATTTTGAAAAGCCTCAAGTTGTGTTCTTGCATCATTATGAACACTACTTACACCACCAACATGCGTATTAAATGTTTCAATAGCTTTTTTCCAATTAGTTATTCCTGAATTGGTAAATGCCTCATCTCTACCTCGACATCCTCTTTGAGAATTTGCAAAAAGATAGCAGCAAAAACAAAAAGCAGCATCTTTTGAAATGCTATATTCTAACCATGAAAACTTTTTAAACCAAGCATCTTGAAAACTCCTATGCTCTTTACCAAATTGTTTTCGAGGATAACTATGACCAAATGGTTGACAAGGGCCTCTAATCAAATATTCTCTTCGAATTTGATCTCTAATAGAAATATCAAATTCATTAATTGGTTTACGTAGTCCTGGATCACTAATAACATCATCTGGGTTGAATTCAATGCAATGATGTTTTTTCTTACTATTTTCTTCATTACTAGAAGATTCCACACTTCGTTTTAAATATTTTTCCATAACCTATATTAAAAAAATAAAACAATAATTAAAATCCATAACCTTTAAAATTTTGCATTTCCTATTTGTATATATAAATTATGCAAAAAAATACAGGTAAATTAAAAAAAAACAATTAAACATATTAATCAGATTAATCAGATTAAACAAATTAAATAGATTAATCATCTAATTAAACAGTACAAATTAAATAGTACTAAAATCAATTATTAAACAGTTATTAATCATCTAAAATCATATATGAAACTTGAAGTTACAGTACTAAAATCAGAACAGAATAGCAGATTAAACAGTGCATTAAACAGTAATTAAAGTATTAAACAGCTATACTAATACAGTTAAAACTAAATAGCTAAATACCTAAATGGTTTAAACAGTGCATTAAACAGTACATTTTACTTATACCTAAATCACTAAATGGCTAAATAATCAGCAGCCCGATTGCAGATTGCTCGAAGTCGAAGAGGACCGAACTCACCGAAGACTTGAAGTTGAAGGTGTCGCCCGCAGCGAGCGAAGCTTGAAGGCGGGGGCGGGGCGGACTTTGGAGGACGGCAGGACGCGATCGGCGCGGCGATCGAAGGTTGAAGCCGGCGATCGAAGCTTGGCCGGCGATTGAAACTTGAAGGCGCCGATCGAAGCTTCAAGCTTGGGCAGCGATCGGCGGCGGGACGGTGCGGTTCGGAGTTCAGAGGACACAATCGGAGGACGGCAGGACGCGATCGCAGGATCGCTTGAAGGGGCAGACGTGGTTGGGCGGTGCCGGTGCGGTTCGGACAGAGGACCGAGGACGCGATGAGGAGGATGCGATCGGCGGTGCCGCGGTGCGACAAAGCGGAGAAAGCTAAACCTAATCCAGGTTAACCCAAAACATTAGCCCCTAATCTAAATAAACCCAACAAATTTAGGCCCGGCCCGGGGCCGTCGGCCCGTAGCCGTGGTTGTCCTGGGCCGGGCTCTGCTCGCAGGCTGCAGTGGCCGACCCTTTTTTGAAACCTGCGCCGTTGCGCCGTTACGCATTAGCGGCCGCGCGGTGGAGCTCCTAGCCGACGGTTCATGGTCGGACGATGGACCTCCAGGCTCCAGGAGGGAGCTACTGCGATCTCAGGGGGGGCTCAATCACCCCCATCCCCCCCCCCCATCGCCCCCCTCACTGGATCCGCCACTGCAGTGGATCCCTTTACTTCTGTACTATGCAGATCTCTTGAAGTTCATTGTCGTTTTTGCACTAGTAACTCCTTTAAATGGTTAACCTCTTCATTCAATTAATTTATTCTCTCTTATTGCTAGTGGGGTAGAAAAAGATGTACCAACAACTCTACAACTTTTGTTTAAAAAACTCAGTCCAAATATTCTTCCTCCTTTTGATCCATTAGTCGCCTCAATTTAAAGACTCATATTATTACCAGCAAATAATTCAGATCCATTATTATTACCATTAGCACCCGAACTTTTCTGTGCTAGCTTATCATATTTCTCCTATATTTCATGAGAAAAATTAAAATAAATTTACAATAACAATATAATATAAACACATATAATCTTGATTCGAGATATATAATCATGAGACTATATAGATCTAACATTGAATAAATTGAAATTTATGGGAAAAAAAAGAGAATCTCTATCAAGTAATTCATTAGAAATCAAATAATCTAGTAAGCAATGAAAATAAATTTCGGAGAGACTAATCTAATAAATTCATCTTACTGCATTGTTATGGTATATTCAATATAATATATTAAATTCAACAAAACATCCATTCAATAATTGAACATTTTGAAATTACAAACCTTAATTGTTTTAGCTCTCTCCCCACTCCATGTCTTGTCTTTTTTTTTTGAAATGTGTGCGTGAAAGTATCTATGAATAATGACTTGTTCTCCTTTTTTTTTTGGTTAAAAAACATTGTTATAAATAATGAAAGTCTGAATTAGATTCAAAAATTAGTATTTAAAAAAAATTAACAATCTTTATCTATGTTCATCGATATTGATCAAACCTCCCGCATATATTATAGATGTTTCTCCATAATTATAAGCTTGATTTGTTTTATTCCGGTGACTCTTCGTCTGCTCTCCGCAGATTCCTAAAAATTCACAATCTTACCCCAATTCTCCTCAGTGATCTAGTTTGGTTTTTTTCCTTGGTCTTCACATGATTTAGTATGTATCGGATGTGATCGTCATATTTTTCTTAAAAATTATTCTTATTTCCAACTCTTCAATCTTGTCCCAAGTGAATACCTACTGCAATAGAAAAAAAGTAATTGATTATATTTCATATATAAACAGATTGAAATAACTTACCTTAAACTCATTCCACCATAGCTCTTTTATATTTTATGGAGTGCTTGTATAAGTCGCCGAAATATCTCCCCAATGATTATTCACTATTCTATTAAGCTTGTTAATAACATATCAAAAATTTATAAATCTATCATAAAGTTACAAACAACCATGTTAAATAAATAAGTTAGTTGAAAAAATAAAATATTTTATAAATAATTGCTACAATACATGTAAAATTTTAATATTTAGTACTTATAAATCTCTACTAAGGGCTATCAATTCTCGGTTGTCTTCCCTCTCAACAAATGAGTGTCATACCGAAGGGCTGACGAAGGTATTAGCGAAGGTACATTAGTAGCCATTTGTTGAGAATGAAAAGGTCCTACAACTGAAAAGGGGGCAAAGGTACATTGTCAGCAAGGGAATGAGATTACAAAAGTGCTGAAATAGACTGATGGTGATGAGTATAATCTTCCATCAGTATTTCATCTATGACTATCATGTTGAAACTATCAACTATAATTGTTAGGATAAAGTAAATAAAAATTATATGTTCATCGGATGCACAATGAAAAATATTTAAAAAAACTTACCATATTTAAATGTGCGAAACAAGACATTAATATGTCACTTCTAATGACTCATAGAAAAAATAGTGCATTAACAGATAAAATATATAAATTTAAGAATGAGACGGTAAATAGACAACTAATTGAATTATGAGATTTGTAAATTTGTAAATTAAAATTAAATTTACTCACATAAAAATAACATTACCATATATGAAGATAAAATATAAGATAACAAAACTTACCCATCATAAAAAATCAAAGTCCTCATTGTCATCATCATCATCATCCTCACCACCACCACCACCACTATCATCATCATCAGTCTTAAAATTGTCATCCTCGTGAATTCCATTTGCATCCATGTTTATTACTACTCCCCTGGGATCTCGTAATGTTGAAATATTATATTCGTTGATTTGAAATATATTCACAACTTCATCTTGGTGATATATTATGTCTTCCCAATGTTTCTCAATTTTTTTTTGTGCTTTTGTTTTACAAACATTCCATCAATTAATTTTGTCATATTTCAAACTTGGGTATGAAGCATAAAATATTTGAATCGCTTGTTGTGTCAACATAAATGGTTCATTTTTCTTATAAAATTTTTTATGATTTATTTCAATCAAATTAAACCGTGGATGCACCTTCATCCCTTTGATAAGGCCAAACCAGTAACATATTAATAAAACAACTCGCAATTCTGATCTAGGATACTCCACCTCTATAATTTCATCCGAAAAATCATTACTTGTAGCTCCATCATTGAATAAACATAAACCCCACTATTCATTATAGTTTTCTCCATCCATATTCTTAGTATGAAAATTATATCCATTTATGAAATGTGTTGACCAAGTTCGTACCATTGATTTTGGACCCTATGATAAATGGATTAATAATTCTTGCTCAACGTGAGTTTGATTATCATAAATCAAAAGTCAAATAAATATGTTTAAAATTAAGTCAAAATATGTCTAAAAATAATTTATAGTCTACTTACATATTTTTTGAATCATGGTGTAAATTCTTCATCATATAGAAGTGATCAAACTCATATGTCGAAAGTTCATAATTTAAGTTTTAAAAATCCTACAAAAATAAATTATAACACAAATGATTTACGACATAAGAAATATAAAATAATAAATATATATACTAACTTGAAATATGATGTTACTTCTGGATAGTTTAGTAAAATATATATGTGAGTTAGTTGTCATTCTTCATCAGTTAAGTATATACGCGTACATGATCTACTTGGTCGACTAAGGTAGTTAAAATTTGAAAATGACTTCAACAGGACCCTCATCATTTCTTCCCATTCTCCTCCCTTTACACTGAATGTGAGACTCAAAATAATGCAAAAGTTGTTAATTCCTCGACAATGTATGCATTATCAATAGAGGCTTCAACATGTTTCTTATTTTTTACTTTTTGAATGATATAGAAATCTAATTATAATAAAATAAAATATATTAAAAAAATAATATGTAATCAAATTAGTCATTTTATATGCATTGATAATATTGAAGTATAGAAGATAAAAATTTTATCTTTCAAATAGATATATCCATCGAAATTAGACAAAGCCTCAAACTTTGATCTCATATTGTAAATGAATCAAAAGATGTTCAATGGAATCAAAAAATAATGATGAAAATATCATTTCTAAACTACACAAAATGATTGAAATCTCTCTCTAATGTCTTCATGTGTGAATGTCTCAACACTGGCAAGCAAATATCATAAAGAGAAATGTTTAAGTTTAGTAATGATACCTCATATAAAATTTAGTAAGATTTTCTTAAAAACAATAGGAATTAGCCTTTCCATGAATATATGACAGTCATGACTTTTCAAACTAATCAATTTGCATTCCTTCATATCGTACATCTCCCAAGATTAGAGACATAACCATCAAGAAATCTCAATAAGTTCAACCATTCACAAATAATCTGTCTTTAATCCTTATTCAATGTATAAGCTGCCTTTGACTTTAATCTCCTACTATTTTCATCGACATCAAGAGTGGGACATTTACAAAAGAGTCATATATCTTTTCTTGCATTCAAATTATCTTTCATTTTTTCAATGATATTCATAACTGTATTTATCATATTATCAAAAATATTTTTCTCAATATATATTACATCGAAATTATGATGAATCAAAAGACTCTTCCAATATGGTAAATCCTCAAATATACTCAATTTAATCCATTTATGAGTACTTTCATATTTATATATTGCACCATGTGACTCTTCAATAATAGATGGAAACTTAAGCACTCTATACTAAATTTGTTCACCTATTAATCTCAATGGTATCGGTGTTCTTTCAGTTCTATTCTTAGTAAATTCTTTTGTATTCCTTATGAATTTATGATTTAGTGGTAAAAGTTATATATAACAATCAAAATAACTTGATTTTTTCTCATATTTCAATCTAATTAACTTTGATCTCTTCATACATATTAGACATCATAAGATCCCAGTGGTACTTGTAGGATCTTATAACGCGCTAGAGGGGGCGTGAATAGCGCGGTCGTCGCTTTTCGTTCGTTCGTTCTATCAGAAATACTTAGCAATGGATATTAGAAAAGAATGCAGGGACACGCAGATTTTTACTTGGTTCCTAACCCCTCAGGATTAGTACATCAAGGCCTATGTACGGAAGGCGTCCGTCCACTAGTAGTCTCCTTTTCGAACGTTCGTTCGGAGGTGGAGAAGCCCATTTTACAGTCCAGATAAATAATAATAATAAATAAAACAATAAAACTTAAAAAAAATTAAGACAAACACTTGGTCGTCGAGCGACTGGATAGGATCTGATCCAATCTGATGTTCTCGATCTTATTTGGGTTGAGTCTGATATTTCGATCGCTTGGAACATTCATTCCGATCGCCTGGAATCAATTGACTCAGGTTTGACCTGAGTTGACTCTGGTCTTGGTTCGGCTGTCTCTGTTTGCTTCACTTATACTTTCTCTATCTTGCTCTCAACTCCTGGTTCCTGCAAGACAGGCATACAAACATGCAAGACAACCTAAACCTTATCATGTGGGTCTAACTTTAGATTTTTGCCAAAATCCTAGGTTAGTCTAACGCATACCGTTCCACTCTGGGAACATGCCCTTACCCACTCCACTCGGGAGAAGTTTTGCCAACAAGTCCTCCAGACTTGTTGGACTTCGCGCTTAGCCATGGTTCTCAAGCTCCAAGAATTTGCTACTAGGTTCCCCCAGTCCTCTTGACCGCTTAAACTTCACCAAGCCTCTGGTCCTCCTGACCATACTCGCTTAGACTTTGGTCACGTTTCCCGGTTCTTCGACACTGCATGGACTTGCACCTGGTGCACTTGACCTTGCTAAGACTTCTGTCTGATCCTCCAAACTATGACTTGCCTTTGCCTAGCCTACAACTAGGACTTTCCCTGCCTAGCTTCACTCACCAGGACTTCCTTGCCCAATCTTCCAGATCAAGACTTTCAATGTCTAGTCTAACCGATTAGGACTTCTTGCTAGTCGTCTGGTCAAACAGACCTGACTAGACTTCACTCACATCCAAATATCAGGTCCTTTTTGGATTAACCCTTGGTCAAACTGACCAGACCTAGGTGTGTTATCAAACATCGAAACTCTAGGGTCAGACCTAGTCCACTTTGCACTAACAATCTTCCCCTTTTTAATGTTTGATAATTTCTTAAGTTAATTTGGTCAGGGTTTAACAATCTAGGAGAAATCTATATAATTAACTTAAGCCCTTCTCCCCCATTTCACACATCAAAAAGATTGTTTTGAAATTCAGTTTGCATCGACAATCAGGGTAATATCTATGGTTACAACTTAGTCTTGACAGTTCTTGAAAGATCATAGTAAATTACAAATAATTTTAAAAGAATTTTTGAAAAGAATTTTTCACAAAATATTGCAGTAAGTTTCATAAAACCTTTTCAAAATAATTTCTCAAAAGCTTTTCAAATCAGGTTTTTGAAAATATACCATAGTTTTGCAATAGAGTTTTTAAAATAACTTTTAAAATGATTTATTTTCGAATTAGTATTTCAAACCTAAGATTTTGAAAAGATTTTCAAAATAATTTAGCAAAGAATTTTCAAACTAATTTTTTAATGGATTTTTCAAATGAGTTTTAAAAAGCTTGCCAGTATATATCAAAGTAATTTTTCAGTATAGTTTTCAAAATAAGTTTAAGATGATTTTTTAATTTTATAAAGGATTCTTTAAAAGTGTTTTCAACATAAATAGTTTTTGAAAAACTAGTTATTATCCTTTTAAATCAGAATCTCCCCTTAACCTGACACATCCTCAGGGCTCTTTATTAACTACAAAGCAATCTCTCTGTGTGTCTTAGGGTTTGATTCAAATCAAAAGGATAATGAGTAATATGTAACATAATTTTGAAACCGTTTTAAAGTATTTTTGAAATATTTTTTAAAAACTAATTTTAAAATAATTTTACTCTTTCGATTTGGACCTTCCCCTAAATCTGACACTTTATTAGGACTCCTTGTTAACAACAAGGCAAACTCCCTAAGTATTTTAGAGGTTAATCTAAATTAAATAGAGCAAATAATTTATAATTTATAATTTATAATTTATAATTTATAATTGAATTTTTAAGTTTGGATTCCTCCTAAATCTGACACTCTCTTAGAGTTGCTTGTTGACTATAAGGCAATCTCCCTATGTGTCTTAGAGTTGTTCCCAAGTTAAAAGTACAATTTTAAAATATTTTGCAAAACATTTTGTAAGATATGAATTTTCAAACAATATTTTTAAACTTAATTTTTAAAAGGTCTTTTAAGGATAATCTTTCAAGAATGACCTCCCCTTAACTAGACACTCTTCTTAGGACATCTTTATTTACCACAAGAATTTTCTGCCTATGTGTCTTATGATTCTTAGACTTAGTGATGACCTAAAAGTTTGTGTCTAAGTATTGGTCAACCAATTTTTAAATATATAATATTTTAAAAACTATAGTATAGATACACACAGCAATCATGAATTTCAAGTAAATATCAAATTTTCAAAATAGATTTTATAAAAGTAGTTATAATAATTTTTGAAAGACTTTTTCAAAATATTATACTTTAATGTCCTTATCATCTCACCCATATTAAGTGTCAAGGGTAACCTTATGGATGTTGTGAGATGAGTCGTCAATTTTATCTATATTAATTTTCAGTTAAGTTCTAATAAGCGTTTGACCTTACGTTAGATTCTGATTTAATCGTCAATCAATTAAGTCCACATTTCAAAAATTGGCTTTCAGGTCATGGCGAAGCAAGGGCTTTCTTGGTTATCGGAATAACGACCACTTCCTTAGACAAAGTCTTTTAAGAAATTATGACTTTAATCAATTTCTTGATAAATCTTAGTTTAACTAGTTTAGGATGTAGCGAGATAGTTTTGGTTAGTTCCACTTAATTAAGCAGACCAAGCAAGGTACTTTTTACCCCACTTGACTACCTACACTAAGTTTCTTTGATGTATTATCATCTCGTCCCTACCCTAGTACTATATTGACAAGTGTCAACCATTCATATATCCTTAACTAACCGTTTTAGATTAAGCAGTAAGTAAACATGATGACATGACATTTATGTGTATTTAAAATAAAACATATGTATGTTCACGGTAAGTATGTATGAGTCAAATAATATAAGTAATTTTTAATTTCTAATAATGTATCAAATTCTTAATTTAATATATTTCGTGTGGACCTGCAGAGCAGCGAACGAGGTCAAGGAAAGTGTGCTCGAACTCCTCTGAGTAACCCTTGACGATGTGGGTGGGGTTCTGGCTGAAGACCTGCATCTGGCGCTGGTGGCTCTCGCTGAGGCAGTGCCACTTGAAGCCATTCTCGTCCCGACACTGCTTCTGGCACATCTGGCAGTACCATCGGAGTTTCTGCAACCCCTTTCTCCTTGATCCTGTTCGCGATCGCCTTCGGCGTCAAGAACTCGTTTTTCCCCATCTGCCCCGTTCGCTTTGATCCTGGACGTCTACCTGATCCGTTCTATCAAGGCATCTCCGATGTTCCATTTTGAGATGCTGGGCGGGCCCGTTTTGAGATGCTGGGCCTGGCCTGCTAGAAATCCAAGAAGTGGCTCCGGTATTCCAGGAACAACCTCGCTGGCCAAGTTTATTTGCTTGAATTTTGTGAGCTATTATTAGTAGATTATTGTTCTTATAAATTAAGAAATAAGTTTAATAAATAAAATTTATTATTTTTTTGGGTATAAAGTAATGAATAAGTTTATTTACTTTTTATTATGAATGATTAGCAATTAGCATTTAAAAATTAAAATATTAAACTTAACATTGGAGGATTAATATGATCAATTTGAATACTAAATTCCACTTGAAAGAAAATAAGAACGAATGAAGTGAAAGAAGCCAATGCCAAGCACCAGGCTTGAAATATTAATACTCTTTAATAATACTCTTTAATAATATGCTTTAATGTTTTGTTCTTCTGAATGTTTTGTTCGTCTACGCTGAGCACCCATTCCTACGCATCCGTGAGCACCGACCGCCGACCTCCACGCGCTTCCGCCGTCCGTTCATCGCCGTCCGACCACTGATCACTACCGGACCGGACCCGTTGGAACCGCAACTCGCCGGCGCACATTCCGGCATCGAATTCCGGCCGGATTGGGCCGGAATCCGGCCGGAATTCCGGCCGAAACAAGGCAACAGTGCCTGGCGCCACTGTCGGCCGGCATTCGGCCGGATTCCGGCCAAATCACGGCCGGAGACCGGCCGCGATCGACGCGCAGGCGCCGGGCGCGTCGACCGCGGCCGGTCTCCGGCCGTGATTTGGCCGGAATCCGGCCGATTTCGGCCGGAATCGGACAACAGTGTCTGTTGGCCGATTCCGGCCGAAATCCGGCCGGATTCCGGCCAAATCGCGGCCGGAATCCAGCCACCGCCGGACCGCCGGCGAGTTGCGGTTCCAACGGGCCCGGTCCGGCGGCCGACGGTGGTCGGACGGCGATGAACGGGCGGCGAGAAGCGGCGGAGGTCCGAGGAGAAATACTGTGCAAGGGACGGCTGAGATTGAACGCGCGATCGGATGAACGGTCGGGATTCCGGTGCTCACGGGTGCTCAGGATAACGGTGCTCAGGATAGCCGTTTCGTTCATCTATAATACTATATATAATCTGGCACCATACCATAGCAGGAGAATTTAACACTTAGCTTAGGATGAGAATCAGCAACTCATAGCAATCCAGAAGGATCATACACTAAGCTTAGGATGGAATTCAGGAGTGGCGAATTGCTTAGTGAAGTTATCGATGCAAGCCATTCTGATTCTCTCTGGAGTTGCTGGATTGTCGAGGGGAAACCAGTCGTGATAGCCTTCTTCAGCTCGGGCAGCGATGATCGCATCTTTGATAGCAAACAGCACTGCAGAGGCAAGGAAAAACGGCGGCTCCCCGACAGCCTTTGAAGAGTGAATTGCTTTGGGATTCTGAACGCCCTGCAAACAGTAGGCACAAATATGAATCAAAGAAAGCTTACATGTCCATAAGTCTTGATAAACTAATGTCCTCCGATTAACCTCCATAAAAGGTTCCAGGTCCATACGGTAACAACAAGAGGAACTATTTTGAAAAGAAATATTGCCAATCCCTTGTCAGATATTTTTTTCAAATGAACTCCAGTGCTAAGGGTTCCCCTGTTTGTGCTTCCCGCATGAGAAAGAAATAAGTGAACTATTTGTTACACACATTAAAGATATTGAAGTATAATTCAGTTATTTTTGGGGTTTATCCTGTCGATACTATGCCATGCTCTTATTCCATTGGTATCCTTCAACAAAAGTGTAAGATAGGCAAGGCTCATGATTTCCATCTAAAATCTTAGTTCTGGTGCCATCTTGGCACTTTATAAGATCAGTACAGCATACCATACTGTAACAGCACAAGATTTAGTCCAGCACGCAAATTGTGCCAACAAAAATTTGTTAGGAATTTTTGTTTACTTGCAAATATTGCTTTTGACCATTTCAGTGTTAGGAAACAAAGTTATAATGCTTAAAATAAGGGAAATAAGCAACAGATGCAAGTCTTATAACACATTGCATGATTGAATCATTTATTTTTCACGTCTTACATAATTGATAATCCGCCAATCATTCAGGGCTTAGATCACTAGTAATCTTCAGATTGTCTAGCCTCTGGAAATAATCCCAATTCAGGTGGAATTTTAAATGATCCACATCTCATAATTATTAAAACAGCACTAGATGTAATGCCTGATCTACAAAATCTCGAGTCTCTGCATTATCAATCAACATGCCAATGTGTCTTCAAATCATTATCAGTTCTTATGGTGTGTGCGTTAAATTTGGAGAAAGTAAATGTTCCATTGCATTCACTATAATGCCTATTCATGAGTATGTATATAGGACACGATAAAATTCTAGACCTAGTACCAATGTAAGATATATGTCTATTTATATAAGTTAGTGATGGATATATAGCAGTTGATTATCACGGGCCTCCCGTCTCTGCAATTCTGTCATTTGTCTTGTCGTATGAGGTATCCAATATGACTTGGGATGACAATGATGTAGGGTATCATGGTGGCTCAAGCCTTGTACCACCATCAGACAATCAAAGGGGAAATGAATAGGGATTATTTTCCCTTCTTTGCCTTTACTTATATGCACTAATTACAACTTTTCATCTTCACCCTACAGTATATAGTAGTTACACTTAGATCCCCAACAAAGGCAAAGCTCTTAGTTTCAAAAAGTGGAGACATCCAAATGAATTTTTCATAAATCCAACAGGGTACCCAAAGCCAAGTAATAGTAGTCAGATAAAATAGAAGTAGAAACTCATTTTAGGTGTTGCTGATTCATGTATTAAAAATGATCTACATTCATCATAACGATGTCAAAATCTAAGACCAGCTGGAAACATAACCAATTTTTCAACCCAATTTAACATGACTCGATTCCAAGTGATGCATTTGGGAATTCAAACTGAGTTCACATAAAAGTCTAAACAAGTAAATGCACTTAAATCTATTATAAAATAAAGTTTGTCATACATAGAATACCAAATTTCTTGTCCTAAATGTAGAACCTGACTTTTCATATGCTTCTGTTCTCCACTCATTTCTGGACATGAATAAGTTTTTGTTCTTATCTATAATACCATCTAATTGTTTAGTGTAAGGCACCTGAATAATGAGAAGACCATCTTCACAGGTCAACCCAAATGGTGCACGACAATGCATTCAAAGTGCCAGCAGCAAAGTGTGTAATACATTAAGAAGCATTGAATTTCAATAAATAATATGATGATAAAACATGTAATATTTTTGGGTACCTTCAAAAGTGAAACCTTCAGTTTTAGAGGAATATCATTTGCAGTAGGAATTTTGTAAGTTCCAGGCCCAGAAGTGTACAAGTGGCCTGGCCTAATCCACTTGTGATCTGAATCTCCCCATTTTAACTCCTCAAGGGCTATCCAACCCAAACCTTGAACAAAAGCACCCTCAATCTGTACACCATTGAAGTGGAAGCAAAGAGTTAATATGGTAGAGTAACAATAAAGTTTCAAGTAAAGAAAACCTGAATTTTATTTAGAAAATCTCTAAAGGTAATCTAGAATGTAGTATGTAGTATAGCAATGTTGGTTTACAAAATGGCCTAAAACATTTAGAAAAATTAGTTTGTGAACACAAGCAAATATCTAAACAAAAATATTATATTCTAGAAACATGGATATCAGACAAAAGCATATTATGTACTACATAATTGTTTTAGATTATTAGTAAATCTTAAGCCCAATGTGAACATGACAATTCTCCTTAGCATCATCAATCAAGAACAATACCCTTTTCATAGATGGGAGAATTATCTTGTTAAGAAGAGGAGTGGACTAGCCCAATCCTCCACCAATGAGTACCCCATGATGGGAGGGTGTTATAATCTAATTATTAATTTAGGGCGCAATTACATTTTTTTGTCTGAAATTGGTATTTTCAGGTTAAAGATAAGATCAGGCCATTATTAGACCTTGAGGTTTGTTGTTGGCTCAGTTCTACAAACTGGTGAGTTTGAACTGGTTCAGGGAAGGGATTGGTTCAGGAGTCCAGTTACAAGAATGAGCAGGATTTCAAGTTGTCACAACCTGTTCTTATCTGTCTGTTCAATCACAGATGCTTCCTGTGTTCTTTCCCACTGATTGATTCAGCTTTTTCCCTCTTTCTCTTATTACAATATGTAGGGACTAGACCACCTCTAGAAGCCATCTATTGTTGACATTATATAGTACTTAGTTGGGTCACTTGGACATTTCTCATTCATTAAAATGTGAAATTTTCTATTAGCTTAAATAGTTCCATCTCAACCTGTTATTGCACTCTCTACATCCACCGCCTGTCTGTCTCCAAAGTATTCTTCTCCCCCTCAGTCTTTTATCTCTCCCTCTCTCTTTCTGCTGCGAATTGTTGCTCCAATGCCAATATCGTAGTGTTTCGACGTTGGTGGGCAAATATAATAATAAATTCTGACAGTGCCAACCATTATGGCTTGGCACCTCAATTCTTGGTCCAAGCAACAACTCAGCTAGCAGATTTACCCACAAAGGTCTATTGATTAAAAATTTTCATGACATTGTAAATGAGATGGACATGAGAGTCTTCAATGCATTTGGTTTACTCTGGAAGGTTTTTGTTATCAGCACCATTAGGGATATGATTAGGGAAAAACCTAATCATCATATCCTAAATCTTTCCTAACCAGCCAACTTCACTGCATTACATCCAGAAAACATCAAAGTTGTGTACTAATGGTGTAAGCAAAAAATATTCTTATAACTACCTTAAACATACATAATACTGCTGAAGAGACTTATCAAACTTGAAGTTAAATAAGCCAAGGATTGGTTGATGCTTTCGCCTCCCAAGAAAAAAAATCCATTCAACTTAATAAATATGAAATTGATAGCAGTTTGCAGTGAGTATAAGGATGAATATGAATTTCATTCAAGGGCAATGGAGAATTTAATAATAACTACAAAAAAATAGCATTTTTAGATAAGAAGAAAAAACAATTAAAATTGTTTATGATGAGCACCTGTCCAACATCAATTGCTGGATTAAGGGAATGACCAAGGTCCATGATAATGTCAGCTTCCCTTGTGTAAAAATCTCCAGTGAGGGTGTCTATCTCAACTTCTGCAAATGCAGCTCCAAAGGTGAAATAACTGAATGGTGAACCCTTTCCATCTTTCCAGTCAAAACCAATGTCGGGTGTAATGTAAAAGCCATGAGCAGAGAGGTCTATCCTTTCCAAAAGGCATGCTTTTGCTAACTGGTAGAAGTCACATAAAAGTTTTCGCAGAATTAACAAGAGAAAATAGGGTATTTGCGATACTTCTCAATAATATTGAACTACTACAGTTGTGAATGCATTAATATTGATTACCACTTTTATTGTATATATATTTACATGCCTCAGGTTATATATTTCAATAGAGCCCAATTTGACCCTTAGGAGTAGCATTTCAGAGCTTACTGGAGGGATAAGATCCAACTTTACATTAAATATTGAAATGGACTGATGGAATCAGTTTCTATCTTATGTCATCAAGAATATACTTGTTAATGCTCATGCACATTCATAGTACCATCCTAAACTGTCTTTGTATATTGGCCATACTACCTCAAGGATCAGAATTGACATTTAGGATAACTACAATTAACAGCAGATTATTACTTTGGTGGCATATTATGCCCAAGTTAAATCTTGCCTCAAGAGTAAGCAAAGTTTGCACTACACTACACATATATTCAAGTGACAGAACCATCTTTATTAGCCTAGACGGCAAAATGGCATTTCAAAGAAAGAAAGCCTCCCAAGAGGATTATGTAAAAAACGATGCTTTTGGGTAAATTTTTAAAAAGTTAGGATTCTCTAGGCTAATTGCCCAAAAGAAGCATCAGTTAGTCCCTAGCCACCATAAAAAGGATATCCATCAAATGTAACCAAGGAAATGAATATATACTTAAGTGAAGTAAGAAAAATTAGAATAATGCAGATTACTGCATGAAGTAGAAGTTCCCATTTTATTGGTTTACTTGAGTTTAATATATATAAGCACGATATTACAAACTAATTTCAGAGCCGTTTCCAAAATCTAGCATAAAGGACAATATATAAAGATAAAAAAAATAGAACAACAAAGAATCAAACATCAGAAGAATTTCAAAATAAAATAGATCCATAAGAACACGTTAAGAAACACACAAGAACAGAAAATTTAATTGTACGGCAAAAACTTATTGGTTAATAGTTCAAGAAGTTGCAGAGTGAGAATGGTGTCCATCAAATTCAAATTAAATTGCAATTGTTACTCCTCAAAGTATCACCTCGGCAAAAGAAGAATGTGGATTCCTGGCAGCAATATGTTGCATTCGTGCCTTTATTTGATCACAAGCATCGAAAACAGCAGCACCATACATGTCTGAGCTGGCAGAAGCTGCTGTTGGTGATGCATTCGGAACCTACAAAACTTTCTTTGAGCTAATGAACGGACAAAATAAGATATCTAATGTCCAAAAGATGCATGTTTATTGTCACCTTCGAATATCCCATGACAAACTTAAGAAAAATATACCTTATCTGTACTCGTTTCTGATATAAATACAGAACTAAGAGGAATATTGAAGGATGATGCAGCTATCTGTGCAACTTTTGTATGTAGGCCCTGTCCCATCTCAACACCTCCATGTGTCACAAGAACTGTCCCATCAGTATAGACTTGGACTAGTGCACCGGCCTGTAAAATAAAAGCAAGGATAATGATGTCAGTTATTAGGGTATTTAGGCCTTGTTTGGTTTTACATTTTTCACCCAATTTCAACTTTTCATTTTCATAAGAACTGAAATAAATTGAAAATGGGTTTGGGAAGTTAATTTCTTTGGATGAGACCTTAAAATATATATAAAAAAAATTGAAATATGGAAGAAAAAAAAAGTTTGCATAGAAGTAGTTTTCTAAAAAAATTCATTAAAGAAAAATGCAAAAAGTGTGGAAAACTTTAATATACATCAAACAATAAAATAATTCAATTATAACTAACATAATATTATTTTATCAATAAAATAATCAAATATATAATATCATGTAATAAAAAAAATACTTTTAGCAATATGCAGTAGTTTAAACTTCACGATTGTGTCAGGGTAGCTCGCAGCATCATTAAGCACTCATTTCATATATTAGGAATTAGCTGGTGCAGCTCCGTATGAGTGCTATGCATGATTCCTTTGTACTCTCTAGTTTGATCATGGAAATCACCAAAATTGAATTTGCTAATGAAGGCTACAGATTTGGTCAAGAGGAAAACATTTATAAATTCGTAGCTACTCATGGTTTTTTTAGGTTATTGATCTTCCAATATGCTAATTTAACAACTCTTGTTATTACATTCCTTCGTGGTTAATTGACTTATAATTGGTATTTGGTTCACTGCTTTAGGTAGTAGCATTATCACTCTCAACCTAAATGCTTTCAAGTGCAACCAATTTTGTTGTTGATAGTCAAGGTCATGTTTTTTTTCCCTCCTAGCAGTCTGATAAGGGTATTGTTAGATCATTGTGGTACAACTAAAAGGGGTGAATAGATAGTGTGCCAAATTCTTTCAATTTCAGATAAATATGAAATAATCACAACACTAACAACAACACAGAGTGCCTCACCTCCACACCTATAAAGTCTCTCCTTTAAATGAGGCAATGGAGTAAACATCTAGAATGAGCATAATATAGCATTAGATTGCCTCACAATGAGAAGCTAAAGAGCAGTTGCACTTGATATAGAGCCTGTCCTAATCCAACAAATTCTTGGGCTAGATTCTATCCACCTGAGCAAACCACCAAAATCTTAAACAATTATTTTAAGATCACCAGTAAATTTTGTAATTATAATAAATTGTATTAAATTCATTACCTATTAATTGTTATTGAGTACTAACGGAATATATATCACTAAATTTTGCAAAATTCAATTTTCTTTCATGTGGTATTATTTAGTATGTTCACTATCATATTATTACTTATTACAATCAAAATATATATTAATATTAAATTACTAATAATGATTTTAGATCGTCAACAAATATTAAATGTAACATATCTTATACTACAACTAAAAATAGTATTGTTTTGGAACAAATGTATTTATCTAGTTATATAGTTTATAGTATTATGATATATCTTGCATGTACATTGACATTAATTTGTAAATAATGTTGGGACATTTTCATTTTGCCCCCCCCCAAGTTTACTACTTAGACCTTTCTCAAAATGACCCACCAAATTTTCAAATTCTAGTCATTTCAACCCCTTAATTAATGTAACATAATAACAATCTGATGAGTATGTCGCGTGTGCCACATTACTTTTTTGTCAAGTGATGGTGACAATGTTTAGAGGTTAAAATGATAAAAGTTTCACAACTATGTTTTGATGATTTTGGTATCAGAGC
>NC_133866.1:7001488-7070397 GCF_044706935.1 Curcuma longa
GAAGTTAAAGGATGAGAAGCAAAGTATATTTAAGGAGAGGATAGGAGCACAAGTATTAGAAAAAATATATTGTGACTCAAATACAACATGAGATAAAATGACATTAAATTGAAAATAATGGTTAAGAGCATATTCGATGAGTCAAATGACATACACCACCAAGTAAGAATCTTATTGGTGGAATGAGAAAATATAAGAGAAAGTGATAAAAAAGCAAATGACCTATAAGTTATTATACACTTATAAAAACGAAAAAAAATTAAAAGTATGCAGTAGCTAAGAAAGAGGTCAAAAAAGCGATAAGTGAAGCTAAGAAAGAAACTTTTGAACGTTTATATAAACAACTGTATACAAAAGACTGGGAAAAAGACATCTATAGAATAGCTAAAGCGAGAGAAAAGAAAACAAGAGATTTTACTCAAATAAAATGTATTAAAGATGATGCAATATGATATTAGTAAATGATGAAAAAATAAAAGAGAAATAGAAGAGATATTTTTATCAACTTTTTAATAAAAATTGGCCAACTTAACTTAGGTAATTTAAGTAGGTCATAAGAGTATAGAAATTTAAATTTTATAAGAGAATTTAAGCTTTAAAAGTAGCTCAGGATTTAATTGGGATGCAAAATGAAAAAATAGTTTGACCAAATGATATTCAAATAGAGGTATGGAAATGCCTAGGGAAGCAGGGTAGTGAATGGCTTATGAAACAATTCAACTTGATATTAACTAAAAAAAATAAAGAAACATACAAAATTGTATGAATTATAAGGGCATTAAGCTAATAAGTCATATCATAAAATTTTGAAAAAGAGTGATAGAAGAAGACTAAGGAAGGAGACCATGGTGACCAAAAATCAATTTGGATTCTTGCTTGGAAGGTTTACAATAGAAGTTATACATCTTATCGGACACCTAATTGAAACATATCAGGAAAAGAAGCAAGACTTATACATGTTATTCGTCAACCTAAAAAAAGTTTATGACAAAATCCTGAGAGAAACTAAAAAAGAAAAGCATTAGCATAGTGTATATTGAAATAATTAAGAATATATATGAGAATGTAATGGCAAGAATAAAGTCTACAGGCGGATTAACCAAAGTATTTCCTATACAAATAGGGATACATCAAGAATCAACTTTGAGTCTCTATCTTTTTATATTAATCATGAATGAACTTAATGGACACATTTAAGACACATTACTATGCACCCTATCTTTTTACATTAATCATGAATAAACCCACTAGACACATCTAAAATAAATTATCATGCACCTTATCTTTCTACACTAATCGTAAATGAACTTATTAGACACATCTAAGACACGTTACCATGGTGCATGTTGTTTGTAGATAATATCATTTTAGTAGATAAGATACGTGAAGGAGTAAATGCTAAGTTCAAATTTTGACGGAAAACACTAGAAGTAAAAGATTTTAGACTTAGTAGAGTAAAAATAAAATATATGAAATTTAAATTTAGCAATATTAGATGTAGTAAAATAATTCTTAAGATAGGAGATAACAAGTTGTCTATACCTAAGAGATTTAAGTATTTAGGATCATTTTTACAAAAGGAAGGAAGAATTAAGAGAAATGTCTCATATAGAATACAAACAAGATGGTTGAAATGTAGGAGAACGTCAAGTGTTCTCTGTTATCATAAAGTACTTCTAAAACTGAAAAGAAAATTCTACAAAACGACAATTAGACCTGCTAGCTTATATAAAGCTGAATGTTGGGTTATAACTCGAGTACAAGAGCAGAAGATGAGAATTGCAGAGATGAAGATGTTAAGATGGATGTACGGACATATAAGAATAGAAAGGGCAAGAAATGAAAATATTAGACAAAAAGTCAAGGTTGCTCCTGTTGAGGGAAACTTCAAGAGACGCATTTAAAATAGTAATGTTATGTACTTAGATGACTAATAAATGTTCTAGTTAAACGACGTGAACTATGACAAATACACACATTAAATGAAGAAGAGGAAGACCAAAGAAAACTTAATTAACAACAATAAAATAGGATAAACTTTATTTAAATATAGATGATGATATAGTAGTGAATAGAGCCTAATAATATAGGAGGATCCATATAGCCAACCCATCTTAGTGGGATAAGGCTTTGTTGTTGTTGTTGTTGTTGTTGTTGTGTAAAAGTTTTCTTATATTCTAGAATAGTCCATATATAGTAATATACAAATACTTTAGAAATACAACAAAGTATAGAGATTTCTTCCACTGTTTTTTGTCATGTTACAAATGAATTTTAGTTGATTCCATAAAGATCTTATATTTGCCAAACATTTAAGGCTTCTTAAATTGATTATAGATTTTTTGTTTGTTTGTTTCCATGTTACTCTGTATTTCTGTTTGACTAGGTACTGGGTATTTATTCCCAAGAGAAGACTTAACAATTGTCCTTGGTCATTGCAACAATGAATCAAGCAGAGACAATTATACTCAGTCATCAGATACAAGTGAACATTATGTCTTCAACTGCAGTGATATGGTTGGAGATGCAGAGGGCTTGGCTTTTTCTGTATTATTGTTAAGTTTTTCTTTTGTCATGCTTTGGTTGGGAAATGCTTCTCCGCCTTATCCTAGAAACTCATCACAGGAGAAGAAACAAAAGAAGACAGCAGCAAGCTATGTTGAAACCTGAAATTAGCACTATCAAATAGGACCAAAGGGAATTGATCAAAAGGCATTGAGAAAGAGACCAACTGGTGTGAGCTTTATGTATCAAAATCGAGAGAAACAACAACAAAAAATGGATAAGGTAGACTCCAGTTCGTCATTCTTGAAAGCTGCATACTTCTAACCTCTCTTTGATTTCATTGTGTTTACATTTGATTCTCTGAAAAAACCTCATTTGGTTCAGAGCCTTCCTATCGTCATAGTTAACTTTGCCTCATTTGGTTCAAAGTCTACTTTAGAATTATAGGGCCTTGCCCTCAAAAGCTAAATCATTTCAGCCTCACTTCTTCCCTTATTTTCGGCCTTCTATTTCCCTCTTTAGGAAAAAAAACTCGGGCTTGCGATGTCTTAGTGTCTACACCACAAAAAAAAACCACTATAAGAGACGGCAAAGAATAAAGCTATATACTGCCTGAATCAATATGGTGAATTCCCCAAAGAGCAAACTTTACATTAATTTTTCCTATGATCAAGTTGCGCAAATAAAAGAGGAAATTGCATACCTCTTAGGTACTGAAGAAGGGTGAGGTGCGCCAACCCATCGGGCAACACCCTGCGGACCCCGTTGACGTAGACGATAGCCTCCGTTGACCATTCTCCCTCAGTGACCACCTCCTCTGCCTTGGTGAGGGAGCCCATCTTTCGACTCTCGATCCCCTTGCCTCCTCCAATCCAACCTTCACGTACTAGAACTGATTTCAAAATCCGAGAAAACCCCAAGCGAGAGCGAAGCGCCTCAGTCCAGCGTTCCCCCGCCCTACTGGGAGCAGAATCGAGCAGATCTCAGATGGGGCGAAGACAAAATTGAGGTCCAATCGTCCTACGGGATGAATCAGTTAAACTGGAAGTAAATTTCGTTTACCCCCCATAAGTTTGTAAAATATTAATATAGCACAGTGGATTCCTTAAATCTAATATGCCATTTTAAAATATGTTAAAATAATATAATAAAGACAAAAAATATATTATTCGATTAAAACGCATAAAGTTATATTATATTTATGTATTTAATCTCACAATTTAATGATTATATAAATATCCTCATCATACGGGATAATGGTGCAACGGTAGAATTCGGATTGTTAGCGGTTTGCCGGCATATTTATATGAATAAATATCAAAGGATGTTGGCATCTGGATTGTGTATGCGCTTCCCGATTTACCCTGGTGGTCGGTGGAAAAAATGATGTGGCTACTGGGATTATCATTTTTTTATTATTAACGTGCCCATTATTTTGTATGTGAGAGTAAAATAATAGAGATGTTAACAAAATTTAAAAAACTCTGAGGGGGTAAATTAAAATTTTTTTCAAAATGCACAATCTGTTTTATTTTTGGATGCTGGGTCATGAGATTGAATAAACTGTCGTCCTCGGAACATAACTGAGTTAGTTATAACGCAATAAATTTGTAGAAGAGGACAAGGATTTGAATCTTGATGAAGTTAGGCAATATCCTCCTGCACTATGACAAACTTTAATTTTTTAATTTATCTTTTATAGATGATCGTGGGATCCATTGTGTGGGATGTTAATTTGATGCTGATTTCATAAAAGAAAAGAATAAACTGTTATTTTTGATATCGGCGGGAAGCTTTTACACGATTCCATCAGGATACGACAACGCGTCGTACGTGAAAATTTAGTAATTTTGTGGGCCAGCCTGGACCGCAGTAATGCTGGGTGGGCTGGCCACAATAACGCTAAATCTGTTTTTTCCAAATTAGGTGTGATTCAGTAAGCTAGGCGAGAGAAGGATAAGACCTTTGACCTTGACAATTTTTTCGAATCAGCCATTCATATTGGGACAAATATAAACCGAGCCCTTGTGATGTGTTTTTTAAAGTATATATATGTGTGGTATGACATTAGATTTGGATTAAAAATAAATAAATAAAAGGTATGGCACTAGATTATAAACTTTGATATTTTATTTAGAAAAAACAGGAAAAAAAAAGATAGCTTTAGATACTCTGGAATAGAAAGAGACAGGCTGTGTCTTAAGAACATGACGCCTCGGCATTAAATGCTTGGCGGATCGCACAGACAAGGAAGTTTGAAATTGGACCGATCCAGAACTGATCGATTCTTCGAAAACTTATTATATGATAAGACTGACTACTACTTCAGAAAAGAAATAAAATTCATCACTTCAATAATTTTATATAATTGAACATTATCTTAACAATTTTTTCATTTCAGTAAGTCTATTTCATAGTAACCAATTCAATTATATCTCAAGACTCAGAGTAAAGCCAAAGTCCACTATATCTTTAAAACATAATTGAATTGATTATTACGGGACAAACTTATTAAAGTAGACAATGATTGAATCTCAACGAAATTGAAATAATATTTTCTTTATAGTGGTCAATTGTAACTTCTCGATTTACCTTCTTATATATAATTGTGAGATCGACCGTGTGAAACTGCTGGGATAGTAAATTTTATTTTTTGTTGAAAAAATAAATTGACTATCATTTGAACAAATTAATAAATTTTAATATATATATATAATTAAAAAATTTTATATTTATTACGAATTAGAGTACGAATCTATCAAAAAAATAAAATAATATATATATATTATTGTAATTATGATTTATAATTATTATAATATATTATTAATTAGTATTAATTTGAATTGAATAAGTCACATGTGTATATATTATAATAATCATTAAGCATATGTTATAGTAGGTATAATATATATTGTTTATAATATAATATTGATTAAGTGCTTACTTAATTAATAATTTAATGTTTATATATTTAAATTGGACGGATCAAGCGGAATAATGAAGGTATATAAATGAGATGCGGGAGTATTTTGATAATTAATTTTAAAAAGTCACTTTTGAATATTTCAATAAAAAGGCACAACTTTTTGGTGCCTTTATGTAAAAGAATTGAGTTCCCTGTGAAGGAAAGTACCAGCCGTGTCAGAACTGTGTGTGCTCAGGATGAGAAAGTCCGAGTCAGCCCGTGATGCTTTTGGAATGCCAACTCAAATCCGTAGTGCATTTTCTTTGTTAGGTGATGATGTGAATTCATGGTTAAAAATTATAAAAGCATCACAGGCTGCCTCGGACTTTCACATCCTGAGTGAGTAGACACAATTCTGACATGGCTGGTACTTGTGCTCCTTCACAGGGAACTCAATTCTTTTACGTATCTTTTGCTTTCGTTCTTTACGCACACTTTCAGTCATCAATCACTTTCTGATATTGGCTATTAAAAAACCATCTATTTGTTTGTTGGTCTGTGTGCGTTTTAGTCATCAATCCCTTTCTGATAAAGATTGAATTTCTAATAAATGTGTCCGGAAGATTAATACTTTACAATCAGATAAATTTATTGAAATGGATAAAGATCGAATTTTAGTGCGACGAAATTTACGACGGTAATACTTTCGACGAAAAATTTTTGTTGCTATCATCGTCATGTTTGTCGCAATTATAACTTCTTGACTTATCTCCTCACATATGATCTTAGGATCGACCGTGTAACAATATAAAAATTATTATTGGTTATTAAAATGTCATCTATTAAAATGTGTCCGGAGTATAATTAAATTAATTATAATAAGATAAATTTATTGAGGTGGATAAAGATGGTGAATTTCATCTTTTACTGAAGTTGTCGTTGTGAATTTCACCTTTTACTGTGTCTATGTGTCTATATATATATATATATATATATATATATATAGGAATTAGAGTTTGGATGGCTTAAGATTAATATAATAATTCTATTCATGAAACGAAGAAGAAGGATCTCACACTCAGTTTTATCCTACTTTGCACAAAATTATTTTCAGGACTCAAACAAGTGACATATAAGTCCCACGATAATAATTTTATCGATGCGCCAAGGCTCCCTTTCATATTATTATAAAAATATAATAACTTCTTTTATATATATATATATATATATATAGAGGCAGCTAGCTTTGATAATAAAAAAAATGTAAAATAAGAATTAATAATTAAAAAAATTAGGATGTGCTATAGCCTAAGACGAACCTAATGTGCCCCTATCTCTGTATACATATCAAGAAGGATATATGATTACTAAAAAAAATAACTGATTTATGATAAATTTTGTAACGAATTTTTACCAAAAAAAATCAGTACCTCATCAACAACAGTAACATAATTAATTGTTACTAAATTGATATAACAATAAGTAATATTAAAGTAACAAATGTAGGTAAATATACCTAAAGTAGATGAACAAAAACAAACATATCCAAATACTTTAGTTCACGCCAAATAGAGACCAATGCAAATAATATTACGAGGTTAACAATCAAATATAACGGTGCACAATTAAATAGAGGCCTCAGAGCATGCCCGACCAAGACTGCACGTGCGTCTGAACAGAGATGTACGTGGCCCAGCTACTCGAACAGGGCTTTGTTCGTGGTCGGTCGATTGAGCTCACCGGCAAGGATGAGCTCACAGCCAACCGAGCTCACGGCCAGGGCTAAGCTCATTGTCGGACGAGGTCATGATCGAGGGTTGAGCTCACTGTCAGACGAGGTTGTGATCGAGGCTGAATTCACTATCGAACGAGGTCGCAACCAGGGCTGAGCTCACTGTCAAACGAGGTTGTGATCAAGGCTGAACTCACTATCGAACGAGGTCGCAACCAGGGCTGAGCTTACAGCTAACCGAGCTCGTGGCCTGGCTGAGTTCATGGTCGGCCAAGCTCGCAACCAGGGAGGGAGGTCGCAGCCAGCTGGCCTCGAGGCTAATATCAAGCATTGACCGAGGTTGTGATCAAGTTGAGACGACCTCAAGGTCACGCTTGACCTCGCAGCCATGACTAAGAAGGTGGTCGTCGCACCTCGCCCCACCCAGATCGGGCCAGAGAGAGGAGGGGAAAGGAGAGGGAGAGAGAGGATCTCATGATACTCGCGTGTTGGAGATCAGCCGGGGGCGATGGATGCCGCATGTACGAGAATTTTAGGGTTAGGGATCAGGATTTTAGGGCCCAATCCCTAAACTTTGCGACAAATTATGAATTTGTCCCATAATTTACAATGAATTCAAAATGTGTTGCTAAATTTGAGATGAAGATGAAAATTTATCCTAAATTTTATGATGAATTTTATAATAATAATTTTTTAATCATGAATTTTACTATGAAAATTTTTTGTTATATATTTTATGATGAAAATTTTTGTAGTTGCTATTTTCATTGCTGATTAGGGATGATTTTTTTTTGTCGCTAATTTTATTGTAGATTTATTACAAACTTCTTTCGTCATTAAAATTCATTGTTTTTTTTTTTGTAGTGCATGAGAAGATACAAAATATATAATGCATGTTTATATTAGAAAAAAATATCAATACGGATCTTAAGCCGGGCTGAAAAAGATTGAAGATTGTGTTACAAATGGCCTGCGCATGCATTTCCATGTACTTATATTTGGCTCTTCTAAATTGATTTATTTTATGGGTAATATTACAATCTGGCAGGATAGCACAGCAGAAGAATTTTACACTCAACTCAGGATGAGAATTAGCAACTCATAGCACGCCAGAAGGATCATATATATATATATATATATATATATATATATATATATATATATATATATATATATATATACTAGTTAACTAATCATTGAGGGCTTAGATTAGACTCACAGAGACACTAGTAATCTTCAGATTGTCTAGCATCTAGAAATAGTTCCAATTCAGGTGGAATTTTAAATGATCTACATCTCAAATTATTCAAACATCTTTTATGCTTATTGCTTATGAACTAGATGTAATGCCCCATCTACAAAATCTTTAGTCTCCGCCTTATCAATCAACATGCCAATGCGTCTTCAAAGCATTATCAGTTCTTATGTTGTATATGTTAAATTTATTCCTGAGACATGGTTGAGTTGCTGAAATGGGTCAAGGTCGAATCTCAATGAAGTCGAGACAATGTCTTTTTCCGTAGTGGTCAACTTCAGCTTCCTGATTTATTTCCTCATAAATAATCGTGAGGCCAACCATGTGGAGTCACTAGGGCGGCGGATTCTACTTTTTGCTAAAGTATGTGTTAAATTTGAAAAAATTAAATGTATTATTGCATTCACTAGAATGTCTATTCATGAGCACATATATATAGGATATGATAAAATTATAGTTGATGAAAATTTAGACAATTGCGTTTGAGAACATTATATTCAACTTTAAATTTTATCGGGTGTTTCGTTTTGATGTATCGCTTTAATGACACATGATCTCTGTCCGATTGAAATTTACAGAAAACTTTACAATACTTATGTTTTACATGTGATTCTTGAAACGGAAAAGATTTTCTCAAAATATTTTAGTAAAAATAAATGATTTTAAAGATGAAGTATCTCGAACCTTAGGAGTTTCGATACGTCATTCTTATGTCTTGAGCATCGAAAATTACTCTGGTTCATCATCGATAAATTAAATGTCATCAAAAGCTATATTCAAAGTGACTATTTTTTTTTGCCCTCCAAAGATCGAGATGAACCATATTTCATTAAAATTGAAGAATTATAATTGAAAGCTATTAAAATTTTAAAATTTAGAGACAAGAGTAAAAATGATATGAAAATAATAAAATAAATTACTTATTTATAGAATTTAAAGAATAATGGATACTAAATCACAATCATCCATAAAAGTCAAATAATCTGATCAGTTAAAAAAAAACTTTCAATAGTCAAAACCGTTGATTAATTGACAGTTTTAACGTTCAAATAAAAAAAATGAAGTGATTATTCAAACCATTGGTTCACGATTATTTTTGGGCCGAAACCGTAATTGGCTAGGCCCCAGATGGTTGGTTACAATTTCAACCCATTTAATTGGTTAGCAGGTAATCGGGTCTTTGACCCAATTACAAATCCGAATCAGATTTGATTCAGATCCATCCGTGATCGGATCTACATATCCCTTTAAGATATAAAAAAATTCAAATTCAAAAAGTTCACTTACCTTTTTTACTTTTATTATCACATGAAGTTAAGTTGTTACTCACTTCTATTTCTTATTTTCATAATTTCTTTACTATCAAACTCTTTTATTTCTTCATATGAAAATTGCATTGTTTATATTTTTTTATAGCTTTGATAAATTTATATTTCTAAAGAATTAAGAGATTTTCATTTAATATATATATATATATATATATATATATATATATATATATTACTTCTAAAATTAAATATTTATTCTATAATAATGATTAATATCAGACAATTGTTAGAATTTATTTTTTACTATAATCGAGAAGATTGAACTTTGAATCTTATATAATCACCATGATATCTAAATTAATCTTACTATAAATCTGTTTTACTACTGATGCCGGTGCATAAATGGCGTGACTCTTTCTCTAAGGTAAAAGTCAAGAGTCAAGGGGGAGTCAAGCATAGGGCTAATTTGACAATGCTAGTCAAATGGACTAGTATCAATATTTGTATTTTGTGGATTCAACAAGTTGCCCATGTTCCAAGACACATGGCCACATAAAGAGCCTTTATAAAGTTGTCATAGAAGATGTCCTTGGACCCCTTTTTCCTGCACATAATGCCAAAAAGAAGCAAGGGGAAAGGACATATGTCAGATCTGATCTCCTCATATGCCTACATAATGGAGAACTCTAGCAAAGAGGAACGACTTCTTCTTCGAAGGGAGGGCTGCTGCTTCTACTTCTTCTTCTTCCTTCTTCCAAGAGGGAGTTCTTCTTCTTCTCGACGAGCTGGTTTGGTTTTCTAAATTCTTCTTCTTTTACATTTTCATTTTTCCTTCCATGGAATATTGATTTGAACGTCGGAGTGGCTCGTCGGGACTTCCTAGCACCCTTCTCAACCTCTGTTTAAGTGCATTTCAGGTCCTCATCACCCTGTCCCTCTAACTCCGCTAGGAAGCCACACCCATCGGATCGTAAAAATAGCGACGAAATATTAGCGACGAATTTTATTTTCGTTGCTAATGTAACTATTTGCGACGAAAAAAATTTTCGTCGCTAAAACAAATATTTTGCGACGAAAATGTTATTTCGTTGCTAAATATTAGCGACGAAAGTTGTAAATTCGTCGCTAAATGATTGTTTTAGCGGCGAAAATTCATTTTCGTCGCTAACATTTATCGGCAAAAGGATAAAAAATGTCGTTAGCCTTTTTTTTGCGACGAAAATGTTATTTCGTTGCTAAATATTAGCGACGAAAGTTGTAAATTCGTCGCTAAATGATTTGTTTGCGGCGAAAATCATTTTCGTCGCTAACATTTATCGGCAAAAGGATAAAAAATGTCGTTAGCCTTTTTTTTTTGCGACGAAAATGGTGTTTTCGTCGCTAATCTTTAATATTAGCGACGAAAAACTACGTTCGCCGCTAACCTTCGCCTAAAGCCCTAATCCCATCCCGCGACACTTTCCTATCCCATCCCGCGACACTTTCCTTCCTCTGCACGCACTCCTTTCTCCGACTTAGCTCCGACGCCTCCGCCGTCCGCCGCCTCCGCCATCCGCCGCCTCCGCCATCGGCCGCCTGCTTACGCCGCCGGCTCCGCCATCCGCCGCCTCCGACTAAAGCCCTAACCCGATTTCTTCCTTCTTCCCGATCGCGCAGCCGTCTTCCTCTACGCGATATCGCGGCTGGAGCGGAGCTTGCTGGAACTGAGGAAGCGTTGGTAAGTGGATTTAAGGTTGATTTTCGGTCGATTGAAGTTCATGTTGATTGAGGTTTCGGTGGGATCCGGAAACGTTTGTAAACTATTTATTTTGTCTAGTTGCTCTGCGGAAATGCTTTGTTGCTGATTTCTTGAACTGATTCGGAAGGATTCAACCTGATTTGAGGTTTTTCTAGAAGGGATTCAACCTGATTTGAGGTGAGTTTTTTTTTATAATCTGATTTGGTTGCATAAATTGGTTAGAATCTGATTTGGTTGTATAAATTGGTTAGGATGTGTTGTATAAATTGGTTAGGATGTGTTGGTTAATAAAAGGTAGAAATTGAACATGTAGTCACCTTTGTGAAGGTCGACTGCGAACGCGAAACTGGTGAAGGAGTCACTCCCTTCTCCGTATTTGGGGTAATTCTCGCAAAATATCTATTTTTTCAAAAAAGAATTGGAATCTTGCTTTTCCACGATCATACTTCAAGGTGTTTACTGCTTCTTCTTGGTGACGGATTGGATTATATATGGTCTCTATAGTTATATGAAACTAGAAAATAAATGTTATTATGGTCATAAAGATCATCAAACAATTTTGTGTTGTGTTTTTGTCTTTGCAAAACATACGTAAATGGCACTGTTGGTGAAACGAGTGTTCACAAGCTATCAATTCTATCTCGAGTTGTTCCTTGGGTTGGATTGCAGAATTGGAATTGGTCATGAATTGGCCCTATTCATCATTTTGAGTTTCAAACAGGTCTTATTTCCATTTTAATCAGAATGTCTTTTACTTTCAAGAGCGTATTATTTCGGTTTACTTTTTGCAGATTTCAAGGTTGTCTATTGTTGTTCTCTAGGTTGGCTAAAAAATAATTTAGTAATCATTTTGGCATTTTGTATATTTGTATGATCTTTCTTTTGTGCAGCTATTTGATGGGAATAATGGTTCTGCAGCTGCTATATATTCTGAGGAATATCTTCTGAATAATATCTTAAGTGTCATTCCTGCAAATCTGAGTAGAGATGAATGGGTGACAGCACTACCAAGAGCTTTGGTTGCTGGATTTGTTAAAACAGACAAAGACTTTCAAACTAAAGGTATTGGTTTTAATATCATTTTGATTCTTAATACTCCAATTTTGCAAGTTCAAAATTATAAAGTAATCCTTCGTTAGTATTTTTTCCCCCACAAATATTCATGCTTGCAAATTGCATTTCTTTGAATAGACATTTTCTCATCCCAGATTATATTCTCGTTATTGTTGGGAAAAAGAGATATGTATATGCAAAATTTCTCTTTCTTTTACTATGTATCTTTCTAAGATGTGTTCATTTCCATCCATGATAGTACATTGAATCATAGTTTCACAAGCACAAGCAAAGGAACTACTAGATTAAGAACATAATAAATAGTTTATGAAGTAAAATTTCTCTATGTATGAGGGTTAGATGCTTATCTCCCATAAATTTCTCTAGTTTATATGACACTTTATGCAAGCACTGAACAAGAACTGAATAAAACAAAATATTTGTCGTGATGTAAGTAGTGAATCTAGTCACAACATTATTCCAAATCCTATATCTATGGCAAGTTTAAAGGTAGAAATGTTACCTGAAATATATGATATAATGGATATCTTGTGTTTATTCTTATGTTAGGAACTTGATAGACGTGGGAGGCAGATCTCTAAAATCCTAAAGCAATTAACTGGAACTGTAGAGAATGTCAGGTAAAGGAAAGCTTTGGTTTATTGAGCTGGTTTCTTTCCGTCTTGTATTGCATTTTCTTCAGTTATGTGAATTACATTAGCTGCTTCACGTGTTGGTGGTTGCAGCTGTAGTATACAGGATGCACCGGTTGTGGGTGGTTGCAGCTGCAGTATACAGGATAGCACTGAATTATGAACTTTGTATTGTGAACTATATTGTTTTTGAACTATGAATTTTGTATTGTGAACTAAATGTAAATCTTTTGGAGATTTGGAGATCTTAATGTGTTTCTGGAATAAATGTGAATTCTGTGAATAAATGTTTCTGTGTGGAGCGTGATGTGTATTTTTTCTGTGTGGAACGCAGGGTGATGTGTATTTTTTCTGTGTGGAACGCTGGAGCCTGGGAAAGGGGGGGGGGGGGGGGGGGGTTAGGAGGGTGCGATGGTTAGCGACGAATTGACTAAATTCGTCGCTAACTATAGCGTATGTTAGCGACGAATTTGCCTAATTCGTCGCTAAACAAAAGATTAGCGACGATTTTGAATCAGCCCGTCGCTAACTTCTGCGTGTGAATTTTGGTCGTATTTTTTATTTCGTCGCTATTTTTAGCGACGAATGTTCGTGGTTTAACGACGTAATAAAAATCGTCGCCAATATTAGCGACGAATTTGCAAAAATTCGTCGCTAACGTTAGCGACGAATTTAGTCTAAATTCGTCGCTAACGTTAGCGACGAATTTTCGGGATTAGCGACGATTATTATTTTGTCGCTAATGTTAGCGACGAATTTTCAAAAATTCGTCGCTAACCTTAATTTGCGACAAGCTTATAGCGACAAAAATAGCGACGATATATTATCGTCGCTAAGATATGTTAGCGACGAAATTATTAGGTTAGCGACGAAAATATTTCGTCGCTAAATACCTGAATTCTTGTAGTGGAATCCGAGGCGAAGAACGGCGGCGATGAACGTGGAGAGGTCGGGCGGTCGCGTACGAATGTCGGATTTTTTCGTCGCGCGGGATATGACCTATATATATATATATATATATATATATATATAAATATAATATACTCGATTGCATATACATTCTGTTCATGAGATTTGCCCTCAGCTCCCTCACGACAAGCATATTGTTCAGCAAGAACCGCATGCCACGATGCTTCCAGCACTTGCCACCTTTCTGTTGCAGCCGTTCTCCACCTGTGACACGCATGCCGCACGCAGCCAAACAACCACCAACCTCTCCGCTCTATAAACTTCTCTCCACCTTCTCATCCTCATCCACTCCAAGTTAGACGGCCGGCGCCGGCGGCCATGATCACGATGACGCCCCGATCAACGAGGCTATCCCCGCTTCTCTTGTTCCTCCTCTTCCTTGCTGTTCCAGCGACTGCGAGAAGGATCGGCATCGGCGGTTGGGTCGGCGGGTGGGCGCCGATCAAGGACGTGGAGGACTCCCACGTCAGAGAGCTCGGCGAGTTCGCCGTGGAGGAGCACAACAGGCGGGAGCACGGTCAGCTGCTTGCCTTCGATAAGGTGGTGAGGGGCGAGACGCAGGTGGTGGCCGGGATCAACTATCGCCTGGTGCTGCGGACCAGGGACGCCGGCGGCTCGCCGGCCCACTACCAGGCCGTGGTGTGGGAGAAGGTGTGGATCAACTTCAAGCAGCTCACTTCTTTCGTGCCTATCGAATCGTAGTTTCTGTTTTGTTGGGGGGGAAGACGGAGATGGATCCATTGATGAATCATAATAACGAAGTTTAATTTGGAATTAAAGATAATTAATAATCAAGATATATAATACAAGCTAGATTTTGCTTGTTTTTGAAAATCAAAATTGCATAGAACCTCTATGATCGGAAGATTCTACAATGAAGATATATTTGTCGACTCTTTAGTGATTCCAGTGTCGACTCCTCAGTCACGTGGCACGGGGCCATGACTTTAAACACACGTAGCCGTAGCTCAATTAGCCACCAACGCAACGGATAGCGGTTTCGCACGGGCTCCACGAAGTTTAACTAATAAAAACACGAGTACGATCAGGGTCGAACCGAACAGAGTCAATGCTAATTTAATTAGGATAGTATTGCAATTTCAAGTCCTAAAAATCAATATACGGGTAAATCTCCACCGCTCGTTTTCTTTATTTTCCGTTTTTCTTCCGTTGTTAAAACCGTTCTTGGCGTCAGCTGCTCGTAGCGCCTCGATGCTGATCGAGCTCGCGCGACCGGAGCCCCAGGTTTTTGAATCTCGATGTTTCCGCCCTTCTTGAACGCGAACCCTAACGGGAAGATCTTGCTTCGGTCTGGTGTGGCGGTGCCTGGCGATCGACAATGAAGGGCCTCTTCAAGTCCAAGCCGCGGACTCCGGCCGACATCGTGCGGCACACACGGGAACTCCTCATTTACATCGACCTCAACGCGAATTCCAGGGACCCCAAGCGTGAGGAGAAGGTTAGCGGTTCTAGGGGGATCGGCTTGTTTTATCTTATTGTTCAGTACTGAGCTCGAACTTGAGCACTTCGTTTTCTTCGTCTAGCAATTAAACTTGATATAGGTTCTCGATACGAAATATCAACATTCAATTCTGGATATTCTAATGTAAGTCGGACTCAACGCAATGGTCCTTTTTGTTGGTTAACTGAAAATGCGTAAATCAGTTGAGCTGCTTGGTTATATCGGATGGCACAAATCCATTTCGGTCTAGTATTCAATCATGTTTCTTTAGGACAAGGCGTTTACTTATTTTGGCATTTAGTTAGTTACACACTGGAATTTACTTGTCCACCTCTGTTTCGGTGCTTCCATTTCAACAACATTTGAAGTTTGGGCATGTGCAAAATGGTAGTGCTGCCCATTTGGAGCAGAACACAAGGTGGCTTTGATCCATGTTTCAGAGTACTGTTAGTTGCAGCCTCTTATCCGGTAATATGTGGTGTGTATATACATTCTGCAAATTTAGATTTCCTGGAATAGATGGGCAATAATTATATAACTCTTTGTTACCTCCCGTGACAGTTATATACCTATTGTGATTTATGATCAGAATAAGTATGCCGCTTGTTCTTGATGTATGCCGTTGTCTCTGCCAATTCTGATTTAAGTGTTTGTTTGAAGTATACTGTCATCCTGATGCCTGTTTCAGTTAAACCAAGTAGCCCTGCCTAACTCACTTTTCCTTCATATCATCATAACCAAAAGGTTGATTTTATATAGAGAACTCAATATTTTACTACACATGGGACTCATGGGAGATGCATGATATCTACTGAGATATTTTTATCAAAGCAAATTTGTTTTCTTTATGCCATGAACTCATTGTGGCATTCATTATCTTTGCTTTCGGTTGCCTTTAAATTAGTGTTGGATGGTTAGGATGAAACACTGACAAAAGATAATGTAGTATAAAGAGAATGCTAAGACTAATGTATTAATTAGAAAAATATAAAATACTATTTTAGAAGCAAACAGATTGATTGAGAATAAGTGAAGTGAGATGACATGGATTGTTCAAAGGTGATTGATATGTTCTACAACTGAGATGAATTGGATCAATTAGTATTGGAAGTGTAAAGAACAGAGATTGATCAAAGAAAACTCTAACTAATGTAAGAAAAAGTGATTTATTTGATCTGAATATTACTCGTGTTATAGTCTTGCATGAAGACTGCCAATGTCAATCCCTAGATCAAACCAAAAAAGTTAAAAGTTGCCTTAGATCTCGACAATCAATGTTAAAAAATTGTATAAATCTATAGACATGAATTTTTAACCAGATTTTGGAGGGATAAGATTCATGTAACTAACCCCAAAGACAAATATGGAATGGTGATATATATTATCTCACATAGAGTTCAATGAAGGGAGGAAAATATCCATGAAGTTGGCTTCAAATATTTGCCACTAACACTTAATGATGGTGATTGATTTCTTTAGCTGAGTTGCAAAGATCAGCCTTTCATTATTATTATTTTTATTTCTTATAATGTGATAAGTCTTCTATTTCAAACTCAGAAATTTTGCAATCTTTTACTTTTGGACTTCACAGGGCCTTCTTTTGTAAGACTAGTGGCATTGTGAGTTCTATGAGGTATGATTTCATTGTGATGTCATTTGTGGAATTCCTCCATTTCTTCTTCTTCTAAACTCTTCGATTCTTCCTCCTCTTGCTTGGCGCTGAGCAACACCACCTCGATACGTTGTTGGCACCATTGCTACATCTGATAGACGTGCTTTCACATGTTATGTGGTAACGTAATCACAATGCACCATATGACATGATTATCTTGGACTAGTGTCATATTAATATCTTAACTTGTCTGATATCAATGATAATTACCTGAGATAGCAAAGCAATTAATCACAACTATTGCTATGCGTTTTAAAATATTTCACGATAGCCCTTGACTTTTAATGCATATGTAAAACATGGTGCCAGATGGATCATGTTGATCTTTTCAAATAATAGTCATTTCATCCAACATTCAATCTAGCATTCTGCACCTTGCAAGCTAATCTGTGATTTTCATTTATTGTTCTGCAGATGTCAGAATTATGTAAAAATATACGGGAGTTGAAATTTGTTCTCTATGGTGATAGTGCATCAGAGCCAGTTGTTGAAGCTTGTACACAGTTGACTCAACAGTTCTTCCGACAGAACACCTTGCGACTATTAATAATTTGTCTTCCAAAATTAAACTTAGAAGTAATTTGCTACTTAAATGTTCCCATTTGAAGACTGATTAATATTTGCATAGATTTGAGTTTTTTTAAAAGGTTCCATATATATCTATGCTTTTTTCCAATCTTCTTGATTATTATTTACAGATTTGAAGCTGAAATTTGGTTCTTGTCATTTTAAAGGCCAAAAAAGATGCTACTCAAGTTGTGGCAAATTTGCAAAGGCAACAGGTTCAATCAAGGTTAATTGCTTCTGATTATTTGGAAGCCAACAAAGATCTTTTGGACATTTTAATTTTTGGGTGAGATTTTGATTTATTGAGATTGTCAAAAATTAAAAATAAACCATTCTTTGGATGTTTAATTGATTGCTTATGTTGCAAATTTTCTTTTCTAAAATACAGTTGACGTGTTCAAACAATTTTTTGTTTTAATATTTTATTGTTCCTCTAGGAATTTGGTTGATCACACTGATATCATATTAGTGTTCTTATATTTGTGTAACTGAAGAAGATTTAGTAGTAACCTTTAATATACATGTATACTGCTTTAAAGTTATTGTTAATGTCAGAGTTCAATCGCGGTGATTCCATTTTGGATGCTGACTCATATTGAAGTATAATACTTCGTTTGTCCCATTGATTTCTTCAAGTAAAGAAAGACAGAATTACCAGATCATCAACAATAAACTGGTTATGAAGTTGTCTAATGGATATCATTGTGTCTAATCTCCAAAAGAACCAAATGTTGTATGTCACAGAAGCTGTTATTAGTTAACTATATTCTTATGTACTAGTTGATAATTGTCATCATGATTAGTAAAACATTTTTGTGTATATTCTTATGTACAAGATGATGTCCGGGACTTGTGATTTACAAATGATCTTCTGTTACTAATTGCAACTACTTTATGTATCGACCTTGAAGCTCATTATGAACACAACAAAGATTAAGTTGAAAATATTTTAAATTTGATCTACCCATTTATTAAATTGGTAGGATATATTCAGCTCATTAAAAGATGATGGTAGCAATGAGTAGGTAAAGTCTTCATATATCAACACTTTCATTGAACTACACATTCAGGGTTCAAGATTTCTTAGTTTTTAGTTGTTCATTAATGTTCCATCAACTATTGTATGTGAATTATGACAACTTTGACTTTGGCCATACCAAACTTAGGACTTTGCTAATATTGTATTTATTATTTTTGTATACAACAAAGTTGCATAGGTTAATTGAATAATTCTCATCTGCAGTTATGAAGACATGGACATTGCGTTGCATTATGGGGCTATGCTAAGAGAATGTATTCGACATCAAAGTGTAGCTAGGTTTTTTCTGGTTTTCAATGTGAAGGAATTTTGTCACACTTTTGATAATATATCTGTGGCTGCCATTATTGATTTCTATATTACTGTTCAAGATTATGACATTGACAGTGTAAGGAAAACTTTTGTCGTCTTCATGTGGATTGGTAGTGGCTGCTTTATTTTTTCTTGATAGATTGCTCTTTGCTCTTGGTAAGGGTCTGGATATATTTCTAATAATCTAACACCAGAATTAATAAAAGAGTTGGTTTCCATTCTGCCACAAATTAATCAGTTATGGGATAGGATTTCTTTTGACAATCCACTGACCTTTTAGGTAAATTCAATACTTTTCCAGCTAGTCTTGAAGAATTGTTGGGAGAAAAAGATAATTAAGGTTTACCATATGGTTTGGAATCTTATACCATTGGTGGCAACAACAATAGACAATGCTACAAAGGAGAGGAAGGAATCCATCAACTTAAAGCACATTAGGCTTTTCACTTCAGTCAAATTCCACGTAATCTATCAAATAATACATTCTTTTATAGTATGGTCACTATGGTGTCCAACATCAGAAAACATCTAGCTTGGTATCTCACTTGCGATTTCATTTGAAATTTGTTGGTCGGTATAAACAAGTCGAAGGGATCAAACCATGTATATTGTGCAAGAAACAATTGGGCCTGTGTAGGGTTATATTGATGCATAATAACTAGATAAGATAAGTGTAGATGTAGATCATCAACTTTCTTCGCTAATGCAACCTAAAGGTAATATCTACAAATTTATTAGACTGATTGAGTCCATTTGAGATTTATCATTTTTTTAATAAATTTATTGTTGTAATTGTAGAATATTGCAATACTATTTATACACAAAATTTAATGGATAGTGTTTGTTTTCACCCTATATTGGTTGTTCTTTCTTTCTCATAACAACATGAATATAAACATTTTTTTCTTTCTTTTTAACACTTATTTAAAATAGATTGATTGAATTGTAATCAAATAAACTCAGAAAAAATATATTATATCTCACTTTTTCTTTTGGTTTTTTTTTTTTGAAAAATGTGTAAAAATATTGCCATCATCATCGAAAAAAAATCTTCTCAAAATTTTAAGTCTTATAATTTTAGCCTTAATTATTAATATGTGATAAGCTGACAATTTAAACTTTAATCAAATGTTAAATTTTTACCACATCATCACTTAAACAATTTATTAGTCCTCTTCTTCATAAAAAAATAAAATCCGTCACCTCCAAGAATTTCATACGATCGGCCCCATATATGAGGAGGTAAATCGAATTGATCATTATGGAAGAGGATATTATTTCGGCTTCGTCGAAATTCGACTCTTGTTTATTTCAATAAATCTATCTCGTATTAACCAACTCAGTTATCCCGGGAGCAACAATTTATTAGTCTTCCGTAGTGTGGAATAGTAAAATATTTTTATAATTAATTAAATATTAAAGGATAAAATTTTAATTATGATATATTATGGATTAATTTTTTTTAGAACGCTGATTTTGCACCCAAAAAAATGGTATGGCTTTCTGAAAATTTAATATTTGAGGGTCATTTTGAAAAACCAGATAAACTCCCGAGCAATCTCCCGTCCGAACTCGATTGGGCCTCCGTTTTCCTACCCAGCGGCCAGCGCTTGGTCCTTCCTCGCCTTCGCCTCGCGAACCAGTGGCGCTTCCCTCTGCCTCAATCTCCCTTGTCAGCGACGGATCCGCTTGTCGCCGGTGACCTTCCGTCAATTCGACGCTTGATTTTGTTCAATCATCGCAAGTCGACTGATTTCGATTGCTTTTGGGCGTTTACATCGCTTTCGGATCAATTTCCGGCAAACATCGAGTGGCATCCTGATTTGTTGATACCAATCGGATCGGCCGATCCGAATCGGCCGATTCCGTAAATATTAGCATATCTGGCATAGGTCACGCTTTTGCGAGCTAAGATTTATTTCTCGCCGGGACAAAGTATCGGAGGCTTCTTCAGGGATTGTGAGCTCATTTCCATTGGAACATAAAATGGATCCTCTAAAATCATATTTCGGAAGATTGCTGCAGGAAGAGATAAGTCCTGTGATAATGGTACTGACCACTCCGCTTGCGGAAGATGCTTGCCAGAAGAATGGGTTGAATTTTGTCGAGTTGCTTCTACCATTCTCGTCTTTCACTAAACTGAATGGTGACAAATCATCTACCTTTCATTTTTATGGTTTTTTTTAATGATTTCGGTCAGATCCATGATCACGTAAGATCCTCCATTTTTAGTTCCTGTTCGTACTGCAAACGACCAACCTTATAGGATACAGATGTTCAAGCTTCGTTTGGCTTATGCTTGTGATATACACCTTCAGAACTATGAGGTGCGATCAATTACTACTGATAGCGACAGTTTCTACTTGTTTTCGTTATGAAAGGGTGATTATTTTATTCCTAATTAGTATCATGACATTTGACATTATGACATTGCATTTGGACATCAACAAACTAACCTGTACGAGATTCATGCTCTCATTTTCTGTGGGAAGAAGTGCTGATGGGGATCTAACAAATCTTACTGATAGTATAGTGATTTGCATGAGTAGCTAAATATCAAAACATTAAGATGATATGAAAGTGTCCTAGGATTTTTTTTTTTGTTTGTAATTGTATGCATGTATGACTAAATCTTTAGATGGATTAGGTCTTCCTGACGGTTACATGTTAGTGTGGCTGAAAACTGCTCTAAAGTGGAATGATTTGTTTCAAGTTGATTTTTGGCATACTGGGCATTCTGTTGGATTTAGAAAAGAAGATATAATGAGAAAAACAAAATGAAAAGTTAAAATATGAATGAAACTTAAAACAATGACAAATGCGTGCAATCAAAATAGTGAGATATAGTTAGCATTCTTTTCCTGTCTTTCTATGAGCGCCTTGAAAAGAAAACCATGAGACATGTAGGGTACGGCCAATGCTTTGGCTTGGATTTTGTCTTAAATCCTCCTGAATCCAGGAGTTTGCTCGCTCATGGAGGAGAATTGACTAGTGGATTATAGTTAACTTAGGGGGTGCCTAGTTGTGCGTGCACACTAGGCCAGATAGAGGAACAAAGGAAACCTTGTTTTTGTCGGCTTAGCTCATCTTAAAGATGATTCCCCATCTAATGAGCATGCACTAGGGAAGGTAGGAATTAACTAATTTTGTTGTGTTGAGACATAAATCGTCAATTAATAGAAGTCATACATCAGAAACACCAATCAATGATTTCTGATGTTTACAATCGTCCTTTTGCTATTCAACTGAGACTCATCGATTACTTGTAGCTGGAAAGAAATTATTATAATTTTGCAGAAATATTGGAATATGGCATTGTAACTTTGAATGAATTAGAATAATACTAATTTTAATGCACAGAAGAACTTGATTGACTATAGGTTTGATAACTACAAGTTCAGATGTGGTCATGGTGTATGAATATGACATATCAAGGTTCCAATCCATTCAGTATGGAAGCTGAAACCACGTAAATTGGCAGAGAAAACACTTTTTATGGGCCAGGCCACAATGTAGACTATATATGAAGAGTGATCTTTTATGCCTTGGATGGTTTGACACAGCTATTTTGCTTGGATGATTCTACTTGGGAAAGATAGAGCGAGAATGGACAATGTAGTGTCAGATTTTTGTAGTTATGCCATGGTTCCGTTGCTTTTTTTGTTATTTTCTCAATACTAGTGCCGCTATCATGCTTTTGAATCCTTCCCATGCCATGACCAATGCACATGCTGATTTCAATCAGCTGTTATAGCTAGTGGTGTTACTATTGTTTATGAAATATCATATAGCCCATTGTTGTAAGATCATATTAGAAATGAAAGCAGAGAAACAAACTGCATCTATTTCTGAAGATAGATACTTAGGTTTAGTAACTAATTCTTATCTAAGAAGTATCTACCAAGTATGCTATTAAATACACATCGAACATATCTTTAAATATTAGGCCTTAAGAGTATCTATAGTTTATAATAAGCCACTGATAAAAAGATGATATTTGAATTTTTGAAATGTTGTCATTTTGCAGGCATTAAATTATCTTTATTATGATTTTTTTGAAATTTATACTATATATTCATTTTTCTGTTCTTGCTCATATATCTTGCATATGTTTCTCATCTTACAATTTGATTACATTCATTTTATTTAGATATTCAAGTATTCAATTGTATATATGTTGGCAATACATGTGATGATTCAAAGTGGATTTGAGACAGTCCTACGACAGTACATATATTAGCAACTAGGTTCATGTTGACAACTGGCAATTGCCTTGGTGCAAATGCTATAACTGAAATTTGGTTCTCAGTTGATCATTTTAAAGGAAGCAACATATACTTTTTATAGATGGAGTAATTACATGTATATTCTCTTAATTCATGATTAGCTTGACATTGGTAGATAACTTACATTAAAGACATTTTGTTGGTCAAAATTTACCTTGGTTGTATGTTAGCAGGTTGCTGAAGAGCGTTTGAAGCAGGTGGTGCATGATGCTAACCAAAATATTCTTTCTCATTTGACTTCTGAACCACCAGAACTTCAAAATTTACTTAAAAGTGAGATGACATCTATTGCCATATGAATTTGATATTACTTGTCTACCATATGCATAGGGTCCTGTATTTTTCTTTCCTGTAATACCAGTATAGAAGTTTGTTTTTCATATGTGAGTCATTTCATTGGCTTGATTGATGTCTAATTGCATTGTTTCTTCTCATTACTTAATTGGGAACTTAGGTGTACTGAAAACCATTTTGGGTTAACTTTCCGGTTGTTTTAACCGTGTCAGTGAAATAATGGAATAACAGGCTTAGCCACAAACCAATATTTTTGATTAATAAGTTTGGCCTATATGCTGTATATTCATGGTTGTCACTCATAATCTCCTATTGAGAATAACAAAAAATACAGTATCTTTTCCCTTTCAATTTCATGTAAGAGTAGGTTCTCTTTTGTTGTTGAAGTGTTCTTCAACTGTCTTAGGGATGACACTGACCTCCCTGGCCTCCACCTTTTCCTCCTGGAGATCCATTGTAGCTTGACATGGGATAACATGATCTCTCTTTGTTGGTACCATTATGATTCAACATCCCATTCTATCTAGTATATCTACCCGTAGGTCACCGAAAATTTCCAACTTCAGCAGCTGCTGCTATCCGTCCTATGCTCCCTCTCCAATTGGCCATGAGAGCATCACCATGGGAACATTGCTGCTAATGTTCATCAATCCCTTCTATAAACTTTTGTAGTCAGGCATTACCAACTTCTCCTTATTCTTCTTTACAACCTTAGTACTGTCACTACTGTGGTCCCCATCTTTATCTACAATCATCCTGAGCTTATTAGATCAGAAGGGTTTTTCAGATAGGAATGAATCATTGCCTTCATATTCATTTTTTCCCTCTCTTTCTCTCTTTCCTCATTACACCAAGTGGAAGTATTGCGAGGTTTCAAATTTCGCCTTTCTTTTATCTTCTTAGTTTACTTTTTGTCTCTTTTGACATATCTGCCCTCCTAGAAATTGATGTCAGAATTTCACTCCAGCTTCAGTTAGTGCCTTTTCCTTTTCTCTGTAAAATGATTGGAAATTTAATCTCCACCATTTCTCTCCTCACTGAGTAATTTTATTGGAACTCTAACCTCACTTTTGTCTGTCATTCAATTGGTTGCAATTTATAGATTAGTTTTGTCAATCTTCCTGTGTTTTTTTTTTGTTTTCTGTAGATGTCAGAGTTTAACTCATTTTTCACTTTGCCATCTGCATCTCTTGGAGTATTACTCTCTTTACTTAATCTCTCTCTATCTTAAATCCTCAACTTAAGAGTAGATACAGTCACTTTACCTTTCCAAATTTCAGAGTCCCATGATGTATTCATTATTCAGTTCGAGGGAGGGTTAAGGAAGGATATTGTAGTCGAGAAGTTTGTACACATTTGAAGATTCAAAGATCATATCTTCTCCATGAAAGTTTATTTTTAAATTCAGTCTCACTATTATTCTTTCTATAGATCATTGAAAACTATTGCATTTCTAACCTTTGGGACCATGGTTGGCAAACTCAGCTGATCAAGATACTGATCAGCCGAGTTAGATGGGAATTGGCAAAGACTAATCTGATTTTGGCTGAGAAATCGAGCAATGCTATTGATCCTTTGGAGGTATGCAAGAATAGGGAAAAAAAGACAATAACAACAAATTGATCTCAATAGAAATCAGAGAGATTTGAATCCCCACCCACCCACCCACCCACCCGCAGACATGGCAAAAAAAAAAAAACACAGTTGTGAGTTCGCAGAAGAGGAATATACATTGGCTGAGAAGGAAACAGAAGTCACGTGACTGCTAAATTTGGAAAAATAGGAACAAAGCATGCTGCAATGCTGTTGGCTTGTTAATTAGAAGCTTGCACAACTATATACAAAACAGTTTTAGCTTTTAATGTATTATTAATTCATTAATTTCTTCTATGGCAAAAAAGGAAGAGAAAGCATTATTCTGACATATTAATTTTTTATATTTTGATATCATTAAATATCTTCATATATTTTAAATGTTTTATGTAACTTTAATTATGTTAAATGGATGCATTAATGGTAAACGAGAACTTCTCATCTAGAGAGAGAAGACTGCAGTGAACATGTCAAAGTGGAAGCATTTCACTGCTGTGGATGAGTTAATTAATTATTAATATTATTAATTACTACATAATTATTTAATAATTTGCTACTGTTAAATAATGTGTAACTAATTAATACTGTTATTCATGTATAGTTAATAGTTAACTATCAGTATTTTTATTAAATTATTAATTAACACTGTCAAATAATATGTAATCGCTGATATATTATTACATATTTAATTATGCAATATATTTAATTACACAATATATTTGATGTGCTATTACAGGATTTATGACTACATATCTGTTAATATATTATTAGATCTAGATTAAAAATGAATAAATCAATTGTAATATTTTGATACTAATAGTCACATTTTTTGTTATAATAATAGCAACAACAACAACCAAGTCTTATTCCACTAGGTGGGGACATTATTTATTATTTGTTATAATGTTACTGATTAAATTATCTGAATTCAATGATACTGAGTATATAATAGGATGCTATTTAAATTATTTATTGGTATGGTGTTGATTAGTTGTCTTTACTATGCTGATATTTAATGAAATTTAGCATGCATCATATTCAGGTTTTTGAATATTTTTTATTATTGTATCTATTAAATAAAATTATTTCTTTTTCATTTTTTTTTGAATTTTCCCTTTACTGATTTTGATCCCACTGATTCTACTGAGCTGATCCACTGATACTTAAGTTTTTTGAATGTCTGAGACTGGTTCCAATACTCATATTGATGACTATGTTTCGGACTTATGTGATAATATAATGTCTTTATTATCTTTGCCAAGCATTTTTTTTCATTTACTTTTCTATATTATAATTTCTATAAAATTGTGGTAAGTTGTACGTAGATAATATATCAGCTTAAGGACTTCTAGTAATCAAAAATTTAAATTTGGTTCTTCATTTTGCCCCTGCCTTGGCACCAACACTCCATTGAAAGATGATAATATCAATGGAATGTAGTTGGATGATTGAAACCATGTTGGATGATGGTTGGCAGCTGTTAATGAATTGATGAAGACTTCATCTAGTTCGCGTAGGGTTTGATAGCGACCAAGTAAGTCTTTGTCATCTTCTTCGCGTTCTCCATATTCTTCCTCTTTTTCTTCATCTAACTCTTCTCCCTCTTTATTCTTCTTCTCCATGTTCCTTCCCTTCTTGATAATCAGTGATGACTAACAGCAGCCTGTGCAGAGGCATGTACGTTGGTTGACACCAGAACTACTTTGTTTTGACCAGCTATTTAAACTTGAAACTAGAACTAAATCTTAAAACTTCTATGATTAAATTATTGGCCTAACACTGTATGTTGTTTTTCCTCCGGATAGGATGCCTAATGTTTATAATTCTTAATCTCATACCTAATTTTTTGAATATAAGGTAGGCCTATAGGCTATATATATTCATGGGCTATAATTTCCTCCAGTGATGAGAAAAAAACAGTAGTTTTCCTTCTTAACCCAATCATTGCACCTTCTTTTGGATGTGAGGATGGATCAAATCTTACTTGTTGTGATTTCTTGCCCTTTCCAATGGGTACTGACAGCATATTTCTCTTTTCAGTTTTATCAAATGGTACCCGTTAAAATTTAGGAAACTTAAACTTAATATTTGCCAATACTGACAGGAAATATTGGATCTCTGATGTTCTATCTCTACATTTTGGAATGTAATTTATATTTTTGTCTCTCATTTTGCTAATCATGAGATTCTCTTAATATTATATACCTAATAAGACTTTGAAGCTAGTCAGTTCTTAATGATTGTTTGTTTCTATGTTGATCAGAATCTGATTTATGCCCATCATGGATAGAGACATTCAATAAGGAGCTTATCCGGACAGTATCTTTTTCAGAGCATGAAGCTTTTGACCACCCTGTGGCATGTAAGAAATGGCCTTCATCATTGTCTTTGATTCTTCAATTTGAGTTATCACCTATTCAGTTTCAACATGACTGTAATGTAAAAAAGACTTACAATTTTCTTATGCCAATGCATGGTTATGTATATGGACAATTGTGCAGGTCTACTTGTGGTGTCATCAAAAGATGAACAACCTATCAACAGATTTGTAGATCTTTTGAACACAGATCAATTTCCATCGCTTCTTAATGATGGGGTGATGGATCCAAAAATATTGAAGCATTATTTGGTATTACATGATAGACAAGATGGCTCACCTGATAAGTAATTTCCTTTTTTTCTTTTATTGCAACCACACTATGTTAATTTTTCTCTGATGTTCAATTAACTTGTTTTTTGTCCTTGTTATTTGATTTCACCTTCATGTTTTGACCACCAATTTTTATACACTTTAATTTTGTATTTGTTAATATATTTTAGTAAATGACACTTTTTAGGCAAATTTTTAGTCCTTTTCTAAGCCAAATATGTGATGCTATGTCACCACTAAAGATAGGGTTGTTGGTAGCTTTTGTAAAAGAACATACACAGTTTAAGATAAGATGGATGCTGTTTTTGAAAGAAAAACTGTTTTTTTCCTTTGGATTTTCTGTTTTTGATGCATCCCTTTCAGATGTGTGTATCTTGAATATGGTGATTTTAGGATCTTTCTAAATTGATTGTTTAATCTTAAAGTTGATGTTCCACAATATTGTTTTCAAATTAAATTTGGAACTCCAATTATCGAATTGCTACTTTTCCCTGTCAATACTTATCCTTGTCCGCTGAAAGATACTGTGCACAACTTGTGCTCTGCCTTTTATACTGTTACATAGGAGTCCATGTATGTAAGGTGACATGTGACATCATATAGGAACTCTTATTCATGGTATGCACACCCCTTGGAGTTTGGGGTTATTACATGTTCCACCTTGGTCCAACTTTTTCTTTTGCTCCACTCAACTCTGGAACCTCCAATGTTGACCCTCCATTGAGAAAATCATTGAAGTGGTTTGCTTTCAATGAGTTCGGTAGTATTAAACTGTATTAGTGCTTCTAAGTTTAGCTATCCTTAATAAAGAGAGGCACCTACCTAAATGCTAGTGCTTAGCCACTGTGCCTCAGGGAAATGAAGTTGTTCTTGCCCAGAATGAAATCGAGGCACTTGGACCTCACCTTCTCGATGAGCATTGTAGCACTTGCCTAGGTGAGGATTGAGCAATTATTAACGTTAATGGTTTTCCTGGTTTAGAATTTTTCAATCATAGTGAAGCAACTTTTGACTGCTAATGACACTTCCTCTGCACCCATGTATTTCCAGAAATTGAAAGTTGGATTAGGTGAGGTATTACCAGGTCCTTGGTATTGTGAATTAATTTTATACAAAGAGTAGATGTTTGATTCCATTAATATGATGCTTGTCTAATGATCAAATGATAAGTCATTCGACATTTGTTAATATATTTCTTCATAAGTAACATCCGATACATGAAGTGTAGGTAAATTTATTTGATTGATGGTGGATTATTATGATAGTAGACTAGCTCATTGTGACTCCATTTATTACAAAATCTTGGCATGGTACAATGATACATTGACTTAGATTACAAACCAGGAAGACAAACTCACAGTGTGGAAATGTGATTGCACTGATTATGCTCTGCTTCTCATAACATGATGCTCTCTTGCATGCTTCATGAAAATTACATGGAAACTTTTTCCCTTGTGATTTTATCTTACCTTTTTAGCAGGCAACTTTACAGTGTTGATTCAGTATGTACTTTGTGTATTGAATCTGTTCTCAAATTATCATTATAGTAAATTCTCGATGTTAAAGATGGTTGAATCGGTCAATTTATCATTGTTTGAAGGGTCTCCAATATTTTAGCAGAAATGAGGAGTACCTTTGGATCAAACTGCAAATTCTTGTGCATAAATTCTGTTGAAGCTAGGAGTGATGATAGGAAGGATGTTCCATGGATGCCTTATGTAAGCTCGTTGTTAAAATAGCTTAACATGAGTATGCTTTTAGCTCTTGTTGATTTCTCTAACAGACATTGGATGCAGGGAAGCCATACATTGCACAGAGATAATACTGCTCGTTTGCTTAGCAGTGAGGATATTAATGGGGTAAGATTGCAACAAAAGGTTTGCAATTGTTATATTGAACCTGCTGATTGTATCTTTTGTCCTAATGGTCTTCAGGAGTATTGTCCATGTATTTTTTTGTTAAAGTATAATGTCTTATCAGTTACAAATAGTTTTAGTTTAGCAGTGAAAGAGGTCTCCTGTGGGAGTGAGAGCCAAAGCACCTTAAGTATTTCTTACATCTTTTACTAGGTTGATTTGGTAGTTGAAATAGTCTATTAATATTGTTTTGGCTTGCTTTGGAAGAATTTTTAGTACTTGGAGATCAAAGCCATGAAATCCTGAAATAGTCAATTAACATTGCTTTGACTTGTTTTGGAATAATTTTTAATACTTGGAGATTGAAGCCACCCATCCCCAAAATCCTGTTGTTATGAATCTCAAAATGGGTCTGGAGTTCTTTTACTTGTACCAAATTTTTTCACACTTGATTTAATAAAATTTTATTTTCTGAATGGAAATTTTCAATCTAAATGTGTTTGATATATTTTGACTATTTTGGTCTATTATAACACAACCTATTGAGTTGGGAGATCCCTGAGACAGACAAGTGTATGGGTTTGAATAGTGCAAAGGCTAATTCCTTTTTGTAAGGCTATGCTGACAAGTGGCAATATTTTTGAGCAACTTGTCTTGGCTCAGAGGAGATTGAGGTGTCAAGTTCTATAATGTATCTAGCAGGGGATGCAAATTATGGTGGTATATCAAAATTTCTGAGTTACCCATTTCTGTTATGGGGACTTAAAATGTTAATCACTATCATATATTTGCCAAAGTATGAAAAATTAAGGTTGTTGAATCATTACCTAGACATCTGTGCTAGCCACAGCCGATCACTAGCAAGCACAATTACTACTCTGGATCATGAGCTTGACTAGCAGGAGCTTTTGTAACTCTAGTACATTCTTCTAATTTGTGAGAGGTGGGGGTATATTGCAACGTGTATATGATTTCCTGGATAGTTCATTGAAAACTCTTGTTGCAAATGTTTAACATACAATATATCACATTCCAAGTTCATATTTATTAGAGATTCTTTCTCATTGTTGCATAGACCCATAGTAAAGATCTGAAGCAACAAACATTTAGGACTTAAGAGGGAATTACTGTAGAATGCTGTGAGTTCCCATCAAACAAGTTATTGTGATATGATTCTTTACAAGGTTAAAGTATCGTTCCAAATCGAGGTGTCGGTCGCAGTCAGATGGTACACTTTTGGTACCATACATTGTCAATGCTCGAGACACTTTGGGCACACGTCAAAAGGTGTTGAGATATATTTGGAAAGGCTTTAATTCTTTAATTATCTTCCACTTTGTCTATTTAATTTATGATTAGAACAATTAGATAGTAAATTGTTAAAATTTTATTATATAATGCCGTACCAATACTTGACACATTTCAACACATGGAGAAATAATGAATTTGACTTTTTTATTCCCTTTGTATTCTAAGAATATAACAATTAGATAGTAGTTAACATTTTATTGTATAATATAGTGTCAACACTCTGCATACTTCGACCCACATTGAAGCATGTTGAGACAAACTCAGATGAATTTCATTCATTCAAATGTGTTATGAAATTATAACAAATTTGATTAAGAAGCACTAGTCAAATTCATTTGAAGGCATCTTGATATGCTTCGATGCATTCCAAAGTATGTCAGCTAGCAATAGTGTATCTTATGTTGATGACACAGAAGAGAGATTAGCTATATGTTCTTGTATCGGGGCTTAGTAATTTATTAAAATTGTAAATTCACAGCATGAATTGCAAATTTTCATACTGCTAAACTCAACGATACGCTTGATTGTTGAATCACATGGTTCTCTAAAGTTGATTTGCACAGTGGTTATATCTATTTTGAATTAAATTGAGGATGATTAGAAAACTAACTTCAAAACAAAAGATGCATTGCACGAATATTTTGCCACATCTTTTGGATCATGGTTTGAAATCTTGTACCATGCTAAGTGAAACAATTGAAATGTATTGTTCCCATAAATTATTGAAATCCGATACTACTTGGCATAGGTAATGTCTCTTTTCTCTACTTCATCTCCTTCCTCCTTTAACCTTCAAGTTATCACCTGCACCATGCATTGGAAAGTCGACACGATACTGAAATAGTATCGCGTTCCAGTTAAAGGTTGAAACTGTCATGCCTCAAGATTTTAAACCTTATTTTGGATGAACACTATTTGATAAAAGTAATGCTCAAGTTTGCCACTTTTGATAAAAAGAGTTTGGTAGTGTTTTTTGAGAGCATTGTGATATCCATTGATATTGGAGTTATTCACTTCTTATGACTTATCCCTGAAGTACTGTGAATGAGAAAAAATTATATGCCAATCTTAAAAACATGATCTTCCTTGCACACCCAAGTCCAACTGTTCCTTTTATCATATTCTAAATCTCAACACAGAACACTTTTTATCTGTTCTGATTAAATTAAACTGATTAGGGAACAACCTGAACCAAATAGCCCAAACCTTATAATTACTATTGGATTTTATCCATTAGGATCAGCTTACACAACCACACTGAATTCTCACAGTTGGCTGGTACAAATTTAACCCATTATATTGACCTATAATGGCTGCTTGTTTAAATCTGCCATCTTTGGAGGTTATCAGGTTAAACTGAAAGATTATGCAGATGCTGCATGCCCTTTCTTAAGTCTACTATGCTGCCATCATATAGAATTAACTTTGTGATTACCTCATTAAAATCATTGTTCACCAAGCTGGTCCCTTCAGTTTGTAATACTATCGTGGCATTTCAGTGGGAATGAATGTTGAGCCACTGACCATTTCGAAGTGGCCAGTTTCATTTATAGTGTTAGAAGATCCTGCATGTCCTTTTCTTATGCCATGGAAAAGTCAATTTCCTTGTGTAGGTTAACACTAATACTAACACAAGGTCACTACTTCACACTTGCCACATTACCGACTACAGAATTTGAGCATGCAATAAAGTTGTACGAAGAAGTACTATGTATAGTTGGTACTGGGACGACTTGAAGAGTGGTATTTTAGATCTTGTCCTATAAAACCATCTTGACCCTATAATGGAAAATAAGAAAAGAAAACTAGCATAAATTATAAACAACAACAACAATAATTAAGATTTTATCCTACTAAGTGGGGTCAACTATATGGATCCTTTTATGTCATTGGGCTCACACCTTTACTATATCCTTATCTATATTTAAATGAACTTTATCCTTTATTATCTTTGCCAATTGAGTCTTTTTTGGTCTCCCTTTTACTCTTTTAATATGTATATTTGTTATGGTTTCACATTTCCTAATTGGTGTATTGATTGATCGTCTAAATACATGTCAATATCAGCACAAATTATGCATTAGAAAAATTAATTAATTTGTCATGCTGCATTTTCCTATATATTCTTAATAATAAATTTTTTCTTAGTTGAAGCCGCTAAAAATTTGTAAGTGCCTGCTTGTGGATTTTCCTGACAACTAATAGAAATGGACATGCTTATGATTGATGTGGTCGCTTTCTTGACACCTCTAGTGCTGTAGCAATTGTTTATTTTTTAGTGAAATTTGACCAAGAAAAATCATTTGGATACTTGTTTTGTAGGTTAGGGATTTCATGCAAGATTTATCTTCCAACTATATTATTCCACACATGGAGCAAAAGATACGAATTCTCAATCAGCAGGTTTTTTCCTGTGAATTGTTCTATTTCAGTTACAAAGTTACAGTTTTGTTCATTATGTTAACAGGCTACTTCCTAGGTTGCGGCAACTAGACGAGGTTTTAGAAACCAAATAAAAAATTTATGGTGGAGAAAAGGAAAAGAAGATGCACCTGAATCTCCTGATGGTCCTACGTAAGGATATTCTCAATGAATTTTTGTATACTATGATTTAGAGATATCTTATTATGCACCACCTATATTGGATGGTGCAATTGCTGCACCCCTGCATTGAGATATTAAAATGCTGACTAGTTTGTACCTGCTGAATTGGTGAAAATTATATTTCTTTCTAGTCTTTGATTTTTTATTTCTTCTCTTCTCTCTTCTTTATTTTCTTTCCATCCTTCCTCTTTATTTTCCATTTGGATTAAGCCCTCTTAGTTATTTCTTCTCCTTCCTACTCATCCTCATATTGTGTTGACCGGTGTAGGCATGTGACCTAAAAATAATTCTTTATTTTTATGTTGTGCTGTTGTGCGATGTATCTCTAATTTTTCCATGAATATGTGGCAGATATACATTTAGCTCTATTGAGTCTCAGATAAGAGTCCTTGCTGATTATGCTTTTATGTTGCGGGATTATGAACTCGCCTTGTCAAATTACCGATTACTTTCCACTGATTACAAACTTGATAAAGCCTTAAAGCGTTATGCTGGTGTACAGGTAACTTTCAGTATTTGTTTCTAAGATTATTTAACTGACACATCTTCTAACTCTCAAATGATTACTCTTCATTCTAACTATTTTTTTTTCTTATTTACATTCTTGGCCTTTAGCGTTCCATGTGTATTTGCATGCATTTTACTCCAGTTTGCTGCATTTCAGATTTATGCAATTTTAACGTGCCATTATGTAAAAATGACATTATTTTCGCTGCAAACTAAAGAGACTTATTCTTTACAACAATTAGTTTGAAAGCACTTTTAACAGTGTCCATAACAAACATCATGAGTAGCTGTTTGTGGTCAGAAACTTTGGATCCGTATCTATGTTGGGAGCAGAAATAGATTTATTTCTAAATTTATGTGATTCAATCCATGTCTTGAAACCATGTACTAGAAATACATTTAGTTCCGAACCATTGATAAGGCTAACGGCTTCATTTGCGAATGTGGACCCACTCAACAACGCTTGGATGATCTAAAACCGCGAGCTGACTTTACAGATTCATCATCTCATTCACATGTTGGTCATATTGGTAATTGTGAGGTATTGGTGTATTAGACATCAGATGCTCGGGATACCATTGATCGTTGTACTTGTTTTTGGATAAGTAAAATTTTATAGCACGAATTAGAGTACAAAAATTGGTCTTTAGGAGTTTCTCATATTTGACGAAGCATCAAATCAGAGAAAACACCTAACGATCGATATACATGAATTTGCACACACTTGAAGATCCTTTCAATGTCTAATTGTCCCTCACCAAAGAAACTTCTATTTCGATCCTTCCATACAAAATGAATTATAGACGACAAGGCAAGATGATGAACCTTTGTGAGCATTCGGCTCCCACGGTAATGTCTTCCGAAGACTCTCAACATTTGTTGGTAGGTGGACATTTTCAGTCACATATAAAGCCAATCTCTGATCCTCCTTTATAATACTGCAATAGGGGGACACCTAAAGAATAGGTGTTTCTGTGTCTCCAGTACCTGGCCACAGAAAGTGCACTGACGATTTTTTAAGTAATCCTTCTGTTTTTGGTGGGGAGTCGCCTCTGTGCCAACATCCAGAAGGTGATTGTATGACTTGGCTGTAGGTAAGTTTTCCACACTATCCGGGCCCATGGCTTCTTAGAATTAGAATGTCTAAAAAAATCATATGCCTGTGCTACTCCATCCTGATCGGACTAGTCTGTTAATCTCTATCCAGCAACCTTCGGAGGACCAAGCAACCAATACTATAAAATCCCATATCTGTAGCAGTCGCTTCATCAAAGGGGATTCTGAGTGGGTTGCCTCGCATGTCCATACATTGGCACACCTTAAGTAAGTATGATGGACCCATTTGATCCAAAGGGCGTTCTTCGTACATCCGCAATAGAACCTTAGTCAAGAGGGCTAGGTTTCAAGCCTGCAAGTCTCGAAATCCCAAGCCATCTTCTTTAGGCCTGCATATATCTGCCCATGACACCGGAAGATGCTTCGAGGTCCACATGAAAAGCCTGCAGATACTGTAAATACGGTCAATGACACTTTGCGATAGTGGCAAGATGGGTAACCAGTAGCATCCCACTCCCTGAAGCACATAAGTGATGAGTTTTGCCTTGCCAGCGTAGGATAATATCTTCTGCAGTCAAACGTTGATCTTTTGGACCAAAGACTCAAGTAGGGGGCTATGGTCAGAAATCCGAAGTCGCTGAGCAACTAGTGGTATCCCTAAATATTTGAAAGACATCATGCCCTCTTGAAAATCGATGATGCGAAGTAGCCTCCCGCGTGTCGTGTCATCAACTCCCGTCAGATATATATTCGACTTCAGTCTATTCATCTGAAGTCCCACTGTCACCCCAAACTCCTATAAACAGGAAGATAATATGCCAATCGAGTTAGTATCTCCCTTACAAAAAATAAGTAAATTATCTGCATAGGTTAGGTGTGCTAATTTGAGGTGGGCACACTAAGGGTGGAACTTGAAGCTTGATCGTAATGTACTCTGTTGTATCTGCCTCCCAAAGATCTTGACACAAATACCAAATAAATATGGCGATAATGGATCTCCCTGATATAGTCCTCTGACCCCCTTGAAGAATCCAAACGCCCCCTCATTGATGGCCATCGAAAAAGAAGTGGTGGTCACACATTCTATAATCCTTGCAATAAATTGCTCAGAAAAATTAAGTCCAAGAAGAGCCTCGTGTAAGAAATCCGAGTGCACTGAGTCAAACGCCTTCTCGAGGTCAATCTTCATAATGCATTTGGGAGAGATGCGTTTCCTATTATATTATTGAAAGAGCTCCTGTGTTAAGTGGGTGCTATATGTAATAAGGCGACCCTACATAAAAACTGCTGGGACTAGTGAAGGATGCAATCCTGTATTTCGGAAATCCGAACTACCAGAAGTTTGGAAATAACCTTGTAGACATATGTCTTCTCTATTATAAATATGTACGATTCTGGGTTATACCCACATGTTCATGCTTAAGCTTATATTGATTGAGTTTATAACATATAGATAACCATATTATTATTTCCAGTGCAAAACCTGGATGGATGTTAGTTGTCGCATTGTAAGTTTGAGGTAGTGTATCATGTTGTTGTTGGTTACATTGCCATCAGGAGCAAGTTTGTTAAATTGAGGTTCATATCGTGGATTGTTTTCAAATAAAAAAATATATAAAATGTGTTAAAAAAGGATTCTACTTTACTCAAAAGCTTTTCGATATTTAGATATCTATAAAATAAAATAATATTCATTAAGCAAGAATAACTAGCAAAATATAGTATAAATATAATATACATGCTATTATGTAAATGCTAAACTATTATTTATATATAATATTTTTTTATATTCAAAATGGTAGTATCATAATAGTATAAATAAAGTTGTTGATTCATAACAAGAATATGTAGGTTCATAGCTTACATTGATGACAATGTATAGATTATTATTTATTTCAATTGTGATTGAAATCATATGGGCGATAGGAAATTTCATTGTCAGATACTTTTTGCATGGAAGAGTTATTTTTGACAAATGGAAGATTGCTAGTGCAATTGGACCTTAATTTTAATAATATGTTTGATATTGGAAACAATGTGTTAAGTAGGTCAAGGTTGATTGAATTATTGACAGTGTAAGAAGTTCAAATGGGTCGAGTTTGACTAGACATTTGACATTGGTTAAAGTCCAATGATGTTGGTGAATATGGCGAGTCCAATAGGGTGTTGGCAATGGAGACTAGACACTTGACAATTGTGAAATGCAATAGGGGTTGATAGAGGAAGTCATAAGGAGGATGTGGACTATATGTTAGGTAGGTGATAGAAGTTCAAGTAGGTCATGGAGGATTGGATGTTTTGTAGCAAAGAAAGTCCTTACAGGTTAAGATGGGATGGGATGTAAGATAAGAGGACTAAATGTTTTATAATTAAGGACATCCTAACATGTCAAAGGGATTGAATGTTAGGTAGGTGACAAAAGTCTAAACGGGTCATGGAGGATTGAATTTTTGACGGTGATGAAGTCTTGACACGTCAAGAGTGATCGGATTCTAGGCAAGGTTGAAATACTAGAGGAGTAAATTTTAGGCATTGTAAGTCTTGGTGGGTTAAGGGTGATTTGAGGTTGGGCAAGTGAGTGAAATTCCTGATTGGTCGAGGTCAACTGAATACTGGATAATTGATGAAGTCTTAGAGATGATGACTTTCTAGGAAAGGCAAAGGAAGTCCTAATAGGATGAACTCAACTAGATACTAGGTAAGGACGAAGTCCCATCGAGGTTGACTTGCACTAAGCAAATGAGGAAGCCTCGGAATCATGAGGATTCTTGGCACAACACATATTCAATCATAGAGTGGCTGGAATTAGAGTGTCAGTCGACTGGTGAAGTGAAGTAGTCAACTAATGAATTCAAAAGCACGAAGTTGTGGTTTGGCTAGCTTTGGGGTTTATGTAGTCAACTGATGTGAATGGTAGTCGATTGTTGAGTTAGGGAGTCAACTGAAGAACCAAGAAATCACAAAAAGATGTTCATGAATTTATGGTTTAGAGTAGTTGATTGATATGGATAGCAGTCAATTGATGAAACAGTTGACTGAGCATTTGATTCCGGTTGAAATGTCAACAAACAGAAGGTTCTGTTCAGGTGAACATTTAATTGGTCAATCTATGGATGAGAACACAACAAATAGAAAAGTTTCATCTCAGGTGAGTAGTCGACTGAGATGGTAATATTAGTTGATTAATTCCAAGATAGGATTCTGCAGAGGAGTAGGTAAGCATATAAAGCTGTGACAACAGTAGAATTCTGAGCTGTCACAATTGAGCAATCCGGTAGAGGACAACAATTGATTGATGAGTAGGCAAACAATCAATTGATGGACAAAGCAATTGATTGACCAACAGATTCAAAGTACAAAGACTAACCCTATGAAAGAGAAAAATAACCTAACAGATTCCAAGGAGAGTGTTGCTATTCTAAGGCCCTTGTGAGTAATCCCTCTCCTTTTCTAGAAAGTATATGAGGAAGAGAAAGGATAGTGGGATTCAGAGAGTGATCGATGGATGAATCATAAGCCATGAAGTAGGAATTGGAGGATCCAAACCACAAAGATTGGTGTGTTTTTGTATCTTTGTGCTTGTTATTTTATTTGTTTCCGCTGCTCACTAACAAATCATAGAGACAAATACAATCAAAAGCTAACGAAAGTTGATGAGCATCTATGGGCCTCCTGATGCATCACAGCGGAAGGATAAAAATACGATTCTCACCTAGAGGCAAATTGTCAATTCTCACCCAGAGTAAAGCAAATTGCAAATTGTAATAACTCCAAAACTTGTCAATTACCTGGGATCCTAACTCTTGTTTATAATTTGATTACGTGACCTATTCTTTATAAAATAAAAGACTTTTTCTAATAAAATCCTAATTATCATAATAAAACTTGAGGGACTCTTTCAAAAAGAAATAAAATAACTTTTTAAAAGTTTCAACAAATTATAAAAATTAAAGACTTGAATAATTTTGTAATAAAACCCAAATTATCCTAATAAAACTTGACTAACTCTTTCAAAAAGAAATAAATTAACTTTTTAAAAGTTTTAATAGATTATAAAAAATTAACGACTTTGACAACTTTGAATAATTCTAAATAGAATTAAATTCTTGACTGTGTCAAGTGGGAAGGTGAAGCAGTTGTGAAGCGAAGATGCTTTTTGCACCAAATCTGATAGTTGTTGATTTATTTTTTCAATTATTGTCTTTTTTATATATGTTTTCTTGTTTGCATTACCGCCTAGCCGCATCACCTATCCAACAAAGCCGACTATGCTATGTCATGACTTCTATCACCATTGGTTACACCCTCGTTGCTATCTTTATATGAATATGATAACACTTACTCTTCTAGGTCATTCATAGATGTCTAGTTCACGTTGAATATAGCCAACTCTAGCTCTCCACATGATTAAAATTTTTCTGCTCTCTTCAACCTTTAAAATCCCAATCAAATAATCCTCTCAGAACATTTAATATTGAAATTAGTTTCTTCACATGTCCATAAGCATATCTCAGTGAATCATTGGTCCAACATGCTGGTACTCCATGACTGACAAACGAAATTGAAGGACAAGACAAGTGAAGAGCTTGTCTTCTCAAATGGTTCTAGATGACATCAATCAAGACAAGCATAGTGTCAGTCGGTACCACCGAAACCTTGTCAGTTCATGTAGAATTACAATTGCCAATACTATCATACTATTGGGTATCTGTTGGTGACCAAAGTGTTGCATTTCAGTTATGCTGACCAATACCAACTGGTACTTCAAACCTTGAAACTATGATGATGATAATGTTTTTGTTCTTGCAGTGGATCTTTTTTTTGGGGGAGGGGGATGAATAAATTGTTTAAAAGAGAAAATTTTACTGTAAATCAAGTGAAACATAGATGTTGTATATCTCAGGTGACTGAGGGCTTCAAATACTGATAATTTCCCCCAAGAATAACATTCATTTGTTGTGTCTGTTCTTCCACATCTGCCTACTTATATTCAGAATTTTGTTGTATTGCATTACTTCCTTGACTTCTTTTAGTGTGTCACGTATTCTAATGCATTCTTGGAATTTTACACAATCCATGCAGGAAATGACTGGCCTTTGCTCCTTTATGTTGGATCAGTCAAGAAAGGATTCTGACTACTGCATGGAAACTGCCTTCACTACATACTTGGTAAGATATATATATTATAATCACATGATTCTTCACTGGTTATTTGGAAGTGGAAACTTGCCAAAGTTATGCTATGACATTTTACCACCTGTTTTTGTTGCATATGATTTCTACAAAATGCACTTTGTTATTTTAATAGGCGTGATTATGGTACTTAGGTGCATGGTTACATTTGTTAACTTTATATCTTTGGTTTGACCACACTCCAAATTAATGTTAATGTCTGCACAGGAGAAATTCATGTTTCTCTATGTTAAGCTTTGTTTAGCCATTGTTCTGATTATTTTGTTTGAAGAAAACAAGGATTTCTATGCTTCGATATTACTTGTTAATTCTACTTGTTGCTTGAAATGCCATTTAGTTGAAGATCAATCTGGGGCAATGTTGTCCATTTTTTCCTCTAACCTTCATATTCTCTCTTTTTTGTTTGTCATAATATTCTATGATAATCACATGCCAAATGCCACGGTTTTGTATCTGATCAATATGGAAAATTAATCTTATTAGCAATACATTTTGATGACCAGTACTGGAGCAAAACATCACCTAAAATACAAGGTGAAGGTCTCATATAAACCTGCAGGGAAATCTATAAAAGTACAGATGATATTATCAGTTCAAAATTTGAAATATTCAGATATTGTATTTGAACATTTATCATTGCCTAAATTACATGTGATAATCTTTATGGGGCAATCACAAATAATGGCTCAAACACCTTTACGGCTTTATCTGAGCAACTACGCAAAGGTTCCAAACTTAACTGTAGTTGATGCCAATGCAGTTGATAGTTGCAAGATGGAGTTGATTGTAAATAGTATTGATTGTGCTTGTATGATTGCAGATCATCCTTTGCTTTGATATGGTATAACTTCAGGGTTCCTATTTTGGTCCAGCTTTGTAAATTCTTGACATCGAGTCCTCATCAGAACCTATGGCTGAGATTATCCCTGGATGTTTTTTAAATATTCTTGTATTTCCTTTGAAATCATATAACCATGCAAAGTATATACAGGCACGTTATGATCTGAATAAAGTTTCTCTCAAAATCAATAGCCCTGGTGGTACCTTAGAAGACATCGATGGTTATACATCTTGCAATAAGATAATGGATTAGTCCCTATTTCACAATGAATGTTGGGATGATGACAATATTGATGTGCTTGGAAAGTATTTTGAGTATCAAATTTCGATCCTCATCACTGTGCTCTATACAAACAGATTAAAGATAATGTTTATGTTATACTATACTGTAGAATAATCTAAACTAATTTTTTTTGTTACATGTTTGTGCTGTGTCTAGATCTTTACATATTTGTTGCACTTCATATCTTTTTGTGAATGTTTTTCAGTAAAATTATACAACCTGATTGTTTTTCTTATTTATTTGCTAGCTCTCTGATGTTTTTAATTTCTTATTCAGAAAATTGGGTCATCTAGTCAAAGAAATGCCTCAAGGTGTGGGCTATGGTGGGCAGAAATGCTCAAGGCCAGGGGGCAGTTCAAGGATGCTGCAAATATATATTTTCGCATTTCTAATGAGGTAATGTTAAGTGTGAAAATAAAATAACTAAACCTGAGTGTTTAAGCTTTCAGCTAATGTACATATTTCATCAGGAACCTTCTCTGCATGCAGCTGTGATGCTTGAACAAGCATCATACTGCTATTTGCTTTCCATCCCACCAATGTTACGCAAGTATGGTTTTCATCTTGTTTTGTCTGGAAACCGTTACTACATTTCTGATCAGGTACTCGATTGCATGTCAAGTTCATCATCATATTGAAACTTGTGTCTCATATATTTAAGCACGTTCAAAGTTTTATGTGCTAATTGTAAAACATTCATTCTGTAAAATGTAGAGACATCATGCAATTCGAGCTTACAAGAATGCACTCTTCGTTTACAGAGAAAATGGTTGGAGTTATATATCTGATCACGTTCACTACAATGTTGGAAGGTTCTCCATGCTTTGTTTGTATATTCGTGCATTTATCTTTCATGCTTTTGACCATATCTCCTTCCATTTACTTAGGTGGTATTCTTTTATTGGAGTTCTTGATTTGGCTATCAAGCATATGCTGGAGGTTTTGGCTTGCAGTCATCAGTCCCTAGCCACACAAAATGTATTCCTTAATGAATTTTCCCATGTTGTCCAGGTACTTCTATAGATTCTTCCTCATGATATTTTGGTTTGGTAGTTTGTAAATCTTAGAAACTTACTATAATACATCAGAGCATGGGAAAGAAATTTGAGGTTTACAATCTTCGACTACCTGTTATCAATATGGCCTCACTCAAAGTATTTTATGAAGATTTCCGAACTTACGCATCACCTTCAGATGTAAGTTTGTTACTTGATTTTCATTGGCTTTGAAGGACTACTGTTATTATATATATTTCCTGGTTTCTTGTCATGGTTGTTTCTTGTCCTCTATTCTTTATGTACTTTCTTTTGCTTTAGATGCTAGAACAAAAAGCAAACTAATGCTTTGATTGAGGTTATGAAAATTCATAATTTTTTGTGCCCCAGAGACAAATTAATTCTATGATGCCAAGGTGGTGTTACTGGATTTAGAAATCATTCAACTATTTTAGCTAAAACAAAGAGGTCTGGCATCCATATTTATCAGTATATGATAATCATTTAAATCAATGGCCATATTAAATTTGATTTTATTTACCAATATTCAAAGTGCAAACTCAGGATTTAATCAATTTTAGTTGTGCATGAACACTTAAATATTTCTTGATTTTTCTGACTTCTGACATTCAGGGTAAGTATCTGTAAGTACATCAGTTATAGTAGAAGCCAATTCCACCTCTCTCTTTTTTTCCTCATATCTCTACCCTGCCATTTATGGTTTTAATCCTCTTCCTTCTTTCCATCTCTTTCTTTGTCAGAAATCAGTTTAATGATACAGAATCCTTTTTACTCTCTTCTTAGTGCAAATAGGGAAACATATGCAGATTAGGAAAGAAATTAATGAATTATTTGAGATTAACATGCCTGCAATAAATTTAAATTTGATTTTGTCATCTAGTAATTTAGAGTTAATTGTTCTTTGCTATTTTGGTAATAAACAATGATAATTATAATCCCAATTAAAATCGTGTATTTTCCTTATTTAGAAAATTGTAACTTTTTGAATTTGTTGTAAGTCAAAATTATAAAAGAAGTTGAAGCGTGGTATTGTTGTAAGTTTCCCTCTAGGTGAGGGTTTGTTCGTTGTTTGTCCACTGTGTTGCATGAATTGGTATTAGAGCCAAAGCATGGTGATTTTTTTTCAGCACTAGTTACCTCCTTTGTTCACACCACCTGATCTCTCCTCTATCCCGTGATGCCAAAACAATTGCATCTCACCTGGTTTCTCCTTTCTTGTGACACCAAAGCATCCACCTATTTTCTTGTTCCTCCTTTCTGCAGCAGATATCTTTGTCTCTCACTCTCGATCTTGCTATCTCTCCCTCCACTTCTCCTTCAACGTCGACTCATCGTTTTGCATCTTTCCTCTTTCTGTGTTGATGTGAGATCGGAACAAAATGTTTTGAGGGTTTCGAGCAGCACTGCTTGGCACCTCAAATGATGGTTTTTTCTCCCACCATCAACTTGCACCATAATCACTACCATAACCATCCCTTGTGGGACATTGAAGACTATTCTACTGTACTATTGCACTCTATCTTAGAGAGTGTCATAAATAAACCTCCCAGAAAAAGTGGTTCTTGATCACAATGAGCCAGGTTGAGACAATCTCATTCTATTATTTCCCAGTGAAGAACTAGTGCTAGTTGAACATGAGTTGATCACTGCACAAACAATTCTCTGATGTGTTGAAATTGACCAGAGTTTCATTGGCTCATGTGCAGACATACTGGATTAGTCTACCATATTGTGCAGCTTTCTGGATGTCTGTATGCATGTACATGTATTTTTTATTGGCATTATGACTTGGATAATTGACCTTATGCTTCCATCTGATTATGGCATTATGATATTATTTAGTGTATAAAGCGGGATCCTTTTCATCTGGAAATTGACTCAGTTTATTTTGGCTTTTGTATAAATATAAAATTCATATGATTCAATTTGATATGGATTCACAAAATTCTCAGGTCCATGTAAGTGAAAATTTGTGGCAGTTGTTGGAGGAAGAACTGGTACCTTCAGCAACCACGAGTAGATCAAACTGGCTGGATTCACAAATGAAATCCTCTTCAATAAGAAACAATGATTCAGCTATATGTGTGGCTGGAGGTATGCTTTGTAGTGTATTGTTAAAATAAATATCAAACCAATAGAATTTGCTTTTTTTATGTTTTCAAAATTTAATAATTGCAGAAGCAGTTGTTGTGGAACTTGAATTCCAGAACCCTCTTCAGGTTGCAGTTCCAGTCTCTGAAATTTCTCTTATATGTGAGCTCACTGCAAAATCTGAGGGAACAGAAACAGGCAATATCCAATTCATATTGCACATTATTCCATATTGTAACTTTATGTTTAAGTGGGTTAATCTAGTTCTATGAAAATTATGCAGGTAGTAGTGCATTAAACACACCACCCGATGGGGATTTCGAGTATGTAAACATCTCCTAGTTTTAGATAGTGGCTATATTCATGAATAAGATTACTGTTTTTCCAAATGATATGCTCATGTTATTATTTTGTTCCATTTATGTTAAATGGTGTTTATCATTTCAGGCGCCCATGCAATAGTGATTCTTCCTTTATGTTATCAAAGCTGGATGTTATTTTAGAAACCGGCGAGACAAAGAGGGTAGGTAAAAGAGCAGGGTCCTAATAATTTCCTTTTGACCCTTTGTATAATTTGGCACTGTTTCAAAATTATGATACTGGAGAACTTGACTGAAGTTAAAAGAACATTTGAAGTTAGGGGTATTGTAATTTGTAATAAACCATCTATTTCTATTATTATCATTTCTCTACTTTTTTGTGTACCTAAAATTTAGATTCTTTTACTCGATTGCTACATGGAAATATGGAATATGGTAGTATTTTCTAATAATTAGGAACTTCATCAGTGAAACTATCTTTATATTGGATCACATCTGCTCTAAATTGATATATGTTAACTTGTTGATAACTAATATGTTTGAATATTTGTTTCACTTTTTTTACACATTAGATACAACTTGAAGTTTGTCCGAAGATGGAAGGTCTATTAAAAATAACTGGAGTGAGGTGGACTCTATCAGATAGTGTGATTGGTTATCGGTATTTTGAGTTTGATATGAAGGGCAAGCAGAAAAAAGGAAGAAGAGCTTTAAACTCTTTAAGCACTAAACTGGAGTTTTTAGTGATTAAGGTTTGCATCCTTCTCTTCTACTTCACCATGGAGTGAGAAAAATAGCTCATTTTTCTTCTTTGTAATCAGGGCTTGCCGAAACTTGAGGCATGTATTCAGCACTTACCAAAGAAAATATTTACTGGGGACCTAAGGCCTGTACTGCTTGAGCTTCGGAACCAATCAGAATTTTCTGTGAAGGTTGATTCATTATATTTCTTTTATTATGGTCAAATTTTCTTCTGGCCTTGCCAATCTTATATCAGTTTATGTTGTACTAATGGATAAATTCCAATTTATGGGCAATGTATAGTTCTGTTAAGAAAGCTGTTACTTTGGAGAAGCAAGCAAGCTGGAAATGATGGATTATTTAAATTACTGCCTGCATGCCAATTTTGACTTGTTTCAACATCTTCCAATTGTGCAGAACATTAAAATGAAAATCAGTCATCCAAGGTACCTCATTCCTGGAAAGATAGACGAGCTAAACATGGATTTTCCTAAATACTATGAAAATCCTGAAACTGCTGTAATTAAGGAGGCACCTGCAATTGCCATTCCAAACACTAAGAGTTTTTTGTTTTCATTTCCAGATGTGAGTATACCAGTTTCTCTTCATGAAACTTTCACAGGCCACGTACTGTAAATAGAGCACACCAATATTTCCCAGGTGTTGACTTATTTTTTTAAAATCCTTGTCATTACAGGATGCTAAAGTACAAGGCAGAGCATGCTTAACGTGGCCTCTTTGGTTTCATGCTGGTCTTACTGGAAAGATTTCACTGTATGTGTCAATATATTATGAAGTTGAAAGTTGTTCCAATAACATGACTTATCGTATACTGCGAATGCACCACGACTTGGAGGTAGCACCTACCACTTAATTATATGCCTATATGTGTATATTTCTCAAAGCATAGTATTACAGTGGGTCTAAATTTGAAATGAGAATACAAAACAAGAATGTCTTAGAGTTAAATGTCTTCCTCATAATTTTCTAAGCTATAGGCTGTCAACTAATTTCTGTCACATGAAGTTAAATTCTAGCATTTAGATGTTAACTGAATTAAGAACTTAGGCTGTGTTTGGTAGGGTAGAATAGAATATCTCAGCACTTGGATGGACAAATTTAAGGCAGAATGGTCATTTCAGTTTAATAAAAATTTAAATATTCCATTCATTCTATAACCTAAGATTTGAAATAAGGCCTTCCACATTTACAAAACATGATATATGCTTAATTTCAAAGTCTAAAATTGAACTAGGTAAGACAAATGAACTGATTGAATTGAATTGGTCAAGCAAACTAAGTCTAGTGCACTAAGTAAGATGAGTCTGTAGGTCAAAAGGCTTTGTGTGACATAAGGGTTGATGTGGTCAACTAGACAAATTGAACAAGCTGAGTGAAACAAGTTAGAGAATTGAGTAAGTTGGGAGAATTGAGTGGATTGAATGAGATTGGTGAATCAGGTGGGCAAGCAAATGACTCAGTTGAATCTGGTGTGCCGAGTGCACTAGACTTCAAGAAGAACGAGACTAACAAGCTAGAGAGACTAAGTTGGCCAAATGACTTGATCAGTCAAGTGGTCCAAGTAGACCACAAGAGCTAAGCGAGTTGAACAAACCAAATATGTCATTGGACCAAGGGCAAGACAATTGAGTTGTGCACCTCAAATGAAAGGATGGTCCGACGGGACAAACAAGTTGAGTAGGCACTGCAAATCCAGCAGGTCAGCTAGGATAACCGAGCCTGATCGATGGGTTGATTAGATTTAGGTAAGCCAGTTAAACCAATTAAGTGGTTAAATAAGACAAATTGGGTGCACTGAACAGGTGGATCAAGTTGATTAGGCAAGGTTGAATATGAGAGTCGATTAGTATATACAACAAAGTCTAGATGGCAGATCAAACTAGAAAGAAAGGCTAAATGAACTGGCTGGAACAAATAATTTGATTGAGTCGATCAATCAAATTGACTAGATAATGCTAAATCAGCTGGTCAATTAGGAGATCTGGACACGAGACCAAGGGGCTAATTCATGGTGTATATTATTCAGTTCAAACCAAAAACCCAAACTTTAGTTTGGTTTCTTGACCAAGTTGGTTCAGTTCAGTTAACACAAATTTTTTGTTTGGTTGTGGTTTGATTATTTGTTAATTAAATTAAACCAAAAACCCAAATTTATTCAACTTTTAGATAATGAAATATACATTTGTCATTAAGATTCATTGTAGATTATTCAATATTTATATTTACATCAAATATTTATAACATGATAGCTAATTTATATATTTTATAAGATAAAATTTGATCCATAAAATTTATCAGTTGATAATACAATTTTAAAAAATTATATTGTATAGATGCAAATTCAGTTCAATTTGAACCAACAAATCAATTATTTATATTTGGCTCTAATATTGATTATATGCTTATTCAATTTGGCTTAATTTCTAAAAAAATGATTAAAAGAAATTCAGTTTGTCTATTTTGGTTTAGTTTGGTTTGAACCGAATAGACAATCCCTTAATTGATTGAGCTAGGCCCAAACTGGGCAAGCCATTTGAGTCTAGTCAATGAGTTGGTTGATTTAGTTGAGTTCATTAGATTAGCTGCCTTGGTTAAATTGACTAGGGACTAATTGGACTAGACAAATTGAGTGTGGTTATTGGGTCGTTGGTTAGATGGATAAGCGTGACAACTAAGCCATTTAGACCAAGTGAGATGGATGACCTTGTTGATTAAATGGGTTGATCTGTTCGGGTTACTTGGGGCCAGTGGGTTAGGAAAAAACATGAGTCGATTGGGTAAGTAACCTCAACGAGTCATGCGGACAACTTGAGATGAGCGGTTTTCCTGATATAAACCTAGAAAAATCATTTGTCACACTCCTAATAACTCCAACACTAGTAATTGTATTTCTATGTCATTATACGTCAATCTAATATAATTACTAATTATTCCTTCTCTAAAATCCTTCTTTCTCAATTTTTTTTTCTGCATTAGTCTTGTTAAATAAATGGCATTTATACTTTTTTTTCTTTAATTCCTTTGGCCTTAAATCAACAATCGACAATGAAAGAGAGAATTTTTATTGTGTGTTTCTCTTTCTCAAAATCGACAACAAGCAATAGAGAAATGAAAGGGTAAGATCCTAAGGTGATGAGAGGATAAAGTGAGATCCTAGGACACAATCTCTATGGCGTTCTTGTGCATGCTATATCCCATGATATGCTGGTGAATGATCAATGGATGGATGAGGGGAGTCCATCATCGACATTGGTAACCTCCCATAAGGGGATTTCTTTTGGGAAAACTAACTCAAGATGCGGTGTGTTTATACAATGTTAAGTGAAAAAAAAAATTCTATTACTGTTATCTTGTAAAAAAAACACCTTCTTTTCAATCTTCCAAACTTCAATGGGAACATTGTCATTACTTTCAGTTACCTATTTTAATTTTCGTGAAAGCTTCTTTGCCTTGTCCAGTTGAACGAACAAATCTTAAAAACTGGTTTTATGTAGGAGAAATGATAGACTGCATGAAAATGCAGCATGAAAATACAACATGACACACTACACTGCATGGAGGTGGGACCCAGAAGTGTGTCATGTTGTATTTTCATGCTACATTTTCATGCAGTCTATCATTTCTCTTTATGTAGAACCCTTATTAAGAAGTTTGTACGATTTATTTTTCTCATCTTTTTTTGATTGCCCTATTATTGATGAAAACCTTTTGATTTTCATTTTTTATCATGTAATATTACCTAACCTCTATATTTCCTTAGTTTTAACTATCCAATAAATATCATTTTCTGCCTTGGTAGTTCTAAAATTATAGAACATATCATATTCTTTAAACATTGCTATACATAAAAACTTTTCTGCCTCTAATTTTAGATAGTCTTTTAATTCAACCATCTTTAAATCTTTTGGCAGTATATCTATTCTTTTATATGGTCTATAATTTCATCCTGCTATGATTTTGTTTATCATCAAAGTTCATGCGCCATCAAAAATACTGAACTCTTAGTTCTAAACCTCCTTTTTTCTTTGTTTTATCTTTGAAGAGTCCTAGCATTATTATTCTTGTAGTTCCACCAAAGAGTTCTTTTAACACTAAAAGCAATTTTAAAATAAGACAACCATTTCAAAAGCTAATTCAGTTCTCTAGAATGTCCATCATTGATGACATTTATTTGCTAAAATGATAAACTAATGAAAAAATATATATAAAGAAAAGAAGTAGTTGCACATGCTTTTATTGATTAGAAAAAAAACTTATGAATAAATCCCAAGGCAACTAATTTTGGTGGGTTTTGGATAAGAAAGCAATATCTAGAAATTATATTGATCCAAGATATGTATGATAATGTTATCACTAGTATAAGACATATTGAAGGTGTAGCAAATGATATTTCTATAGTTATAAATTTACATGTATGGTCAACTTATGTCTCTTACCTTTTACATTAATACTACATGAAAAAACTAGTCATCTTCAAGACAAACTATTAGTTGCATTTTATTTGCAGCCAATGGTTCAGTGTAATTAGATTAAACTTCAAGCTTTTTTTTGGAGGGAAACTTTCGATACTAATGGGTTTATATAAGTAGAACAAAATTTGAATATATGAATATAGTTTTTGTAGCAAGAGAAGAATCAAGGGAATGGTTAAAAAGGATGCATATGAAATCTTTGCAATTAAGAATTTAAGACATTTTGGATCAATGATTTAACAAGGGGATGTTGATGGAAACTTGTTTAATGGGGAAAAGGAGCTTTTGAAGTCATGTGATGGTCCTGTTCTGCATAGGTTAAGAGTAATAATCTAAGACTGGTACAACATATATATTTCAAGAATTAGAGTGTTGGGTTATTAAAAAAAAGTTAATATTGTAGAGAAGGGAATTGTAAGATTGATGTGTGGTTACTAGAAAGCATAATAAAAAATACTAATATTTGGGATTAGATGTGAGTATAACAGATGATAAAATATGAGAAAATAAGTTGAGATGGTATAAAAATATTCAAAAACTAATAGATTCTATAACTAGGTAAATTGAATCTGTTAGAATGGGAAGTGCAATGAGATGTTATAAAAATATTCAAAAGCCAATAGATCCTATAACTAGGTAATCTATTAGAATGGGAAGTGCAACTAGCAGAGGGAGACGAAAGAAAATATTGCTAGTTTTGTAGAACTCAGTGGAGAGATATGGTTCATATGCTGATCTTAGATAACTTGGAGAAACAATTTGATGATACCATCCTTTCAATTATTTTCCTCAAATCCAAAGCCTTCATGTACAATATGGATACATGAAGTTAAGGAAAAATTTGGTTTATCCTTCAATATTTAACCACCATAACTATCTGATGTAACAAAAAAAATTGAAATAGGCAATACATTTAATTTTGTAAATTTTCAACCAGAATTTATGTCATATTGCATCATAATTGCAAAAAACTTCCTGAATGCACTAACAGCCCCATGATCTTTTGTCACTGATGACATCGAGTGCTACTCCAAAACCTGTTTCTAACTGAATGATGATATCTCATAGGGGCCAAGTGTTATCTTTGTAGCTAAATTGTACCTAGTTTGTACTTGTATTACTAGGCAGTCAATTGTGTTGACCATAGATCTTTTTGGAGATCTCTACTCAATTAATTAGTATTACAAGTAACTCAGTTCATTGAAAACGCTTCCCTGACTTTTGGTTGCATTTCTAGTTGATTATACCCATCCATTATTAAAGTAAAGAATTTGGTGGTTAAATCACCAAGTTTCATGTAGTTTTGTTGTGAACATGCTTTGTAAAGTGGTAACCTTTGTTCTATAAGCCTATTATCTGTCTAACTTTCTCTTGAATGAATATGTTCAGAATTTTTTTTTTAATACTGTCAGTGTTTCATGTTGATGTGCTGCAGATTCAATGCTGTGAAATTTGAAATAATCCTTTGTCAAACTGTTGCAGGTATTGCCATCTATAGATGTATCATTCAATATCACCCCATGCAAATCAAGCTTGCATGAATTCTTTGTCCAGATGGACATAGTGAACAAGACAAAGTCAGATTCCTTCTCTCTCCATCAGTTGTCAAGTGTTGGCAATATGTGGGAGATATCAGCTTTGCCTACCACTCTTTATATCTGCCCTGTGCAAACATTACAGGCGGGTCAGGCTTTGTCATGCTTCTTTAAGCTAAAGGTTTGCAAATTTATTTTGCATTAACAAAAAAAAGAGTTGTTTGTCTCTCAGTAAATAGATATTTTAATTCAGCTTTTTGGTCTATCATCCAGATAGTGAAAGCAAAAGTGTGATGCCACAAAATTCATTTTTAACAGGTCAAAGCAATATTAACTGTATTCACCTTGCAGGATTGTCGAAAAAATTCAAGTAATGAAGAACATCTCAGCGGTTGTGATTTGTTGATGGTTTCTCAAGATAACAAAGAAGTAATTGATGTGTCAAAATCCCCCATGGTTCAATTTCATCAGCTTGAGAGATACCACCAGGCGAAGTCTTCTAAGGTAAATCCAGCCTATTTATTTTATAAAAGACCTGTTTGTTTCATTTGGCTCCTTGAATTATAACCTATTCATTATGGCTTTGCCTGATTTGTTTTATATGTTGGGAAGATTATAACAAAATTCTAATAATTGAGAAGTGTCATGTTGTGTCAATGATTGAAAAAACTACATTTAATTAAAGTTGATTGGCTAACCACCTATCCCCAAAACTCAAGCTATTAAGGAAAAGGACCAATTTAGATATTTATATTGTTATCACTTTATTTTCATGTGTGGGTAGGGTACTTGACTTATTGGTCTTGGCCTCCTAGTACATGAATTGATTACCACTTATCTCATGGCAAATGACCTTATAAACCCATAAAGAAGCTTCAAATTGAAGTCAAAAAGGAATATCTTGGTGCATAGCTTCATCTTCTCGATGGCCTCTTGCTTTCCAGATGGAAGCCTGAAGCTGGGCCTGGAAGCACTCATGCTTCATCTCACTCTGCACATGAAGATATATTCAGAGAGCTTATCTGCCGGCTTGACATGCTCATTGTTCTTCCTACTATATGGTGACCTGCTGTTACTGGCAACAGATGTTTGAACATTTTTGAAGGGGTCAGGAATGCAACCCTTCTCTGTTGATTCTGCTTCTTCACCCACAGTTTCACCATCACTTGAGGAGCAGTGAGATGATCAAGAGGAATCGAGGAAGGGTGTCATTAGAGGAAACTGAAATCCGAATTGAACTTGTCACAGTGAATTAAATTAGGGTTTCCAGTTTCCTCAAGCTATTCCCCTCTTCGATTCCCTCTCAATCAGTGTTGCTCCTCAACTGATGGTGAAACTGTGGGTAAAGAAGCAGAATCAGCAGAGGAGAGTTTCATTCCTGACCCCTTCAAAGAAATTCAAGAAGGATAGAAGAGATGAGGATAAATGGGGAGGGGGGGGGGGGGGGGGGGGGGGGGGGGGGGGGGGGGGGGGGGGGGGGGTGGGTGTAAATCGGAATTGCAACGACATTTGCCGCTGGTAACAACATGGCATCATCTCATGGAAAGAAGAAAGAGCATGCTGATCCCGCAGATAAGCTCTCTCGATTCATCTTCCTGAGCAACAGTGAAATAAAGCTTGTGCAGGAAAGCAAGAGGCTGTTGAGAAGATCAAGTCTGGCACCAACTTGTTCTGTTTGACCTCAATCTAAAGCTTCTTTATGGGTATCTTCCATGGAAGGATGAACCTGTTGCAGAAAGCCTTTTGGAGGTGCCTTCCCATTTCAGGTGAAATTCAAGGTTTTATACGGATTGTCTGCTATCCCACCCACACATGAAAATATTTCTTTTTTTTTTGACACTGGTGGGATTCGATCCCTTGACCTCCTGCTCTTATACCACGTTAAACTTTATTGGCTAACCACTTATTGCAAATGATTAGCCAATTAACTTTAACATGGTATCAGAGTAGAGTAGGTCAGAAGTTTGAATTTCACCTTTGTTAAAAAAATTAATCAATCAATGTGTTGAGAGATTGGGTCAATTAGATCAAGTATCTCACCCCACACATGGAGGAGTGACAATAATATAAATTGGTCTCTTTCCTGTTAGCTCGGACTTTTAGAAGTGGTAAATTTAGCACGGTTGAAGAGGAAGTATTAACAATATAAATATGTAAATTGGTTTATTTCCTATTAGCTTTAGCTTTAGCTTTTAGGATAATAGGTTAGCCAATATAATTTAACAACTTCCAGTGGAGATCCTATTAAACATGTTCAACTGAATTAATTCATGTGATTAAGTGGTCTGCATGAAGCTATGTCATGGTAGTACCATTTGTGACTGAATTAATTAATTAAATCTGCAACATTGGTTATTTGCCCTTGCCACGTCACTACGTCAGTGAATAGCTCAACCATCTGAGATGAATTGATCTGCAACAGGTGTGAATGTAAGGATTAGTAGTTAGATTATCTAAGATTTGGCTTGGTAAATGATTGCACTGAGAGGTGTAATTTGATTGCCATTTACTTACAGTTAGTTTGAGTCAGCATTTTCTTTTTGTGTCTGTATGGGTCCTCTATTGCGGTAATTTTCATGAAGCTTGTATGGGATGAGTCCATAGGTTGTCGTTAGTCTATAATTGGAAGGTTGCAAATCTATGAATGGGTGATAATATTCAGAAGCACGAGGTGGTTTATTTAATATTTCTGTGTGAAGGAATCAATTCAAATTTTTGTAGAATCATAGTCGCTATCAACATAAGACTTGATATTCTTTGATGCAAATGAATCCTACGAGATCTCTTGGTTTCTACACCAATGAGCCCTAGCTAGCACTTCATCTACCGATTGATTCTGGCTATCCCTAACAACTAGTATCATAGCTGCCATGGGTGAGCCTTTGCCTGACTGCTTAAATCATTTATTAAGCAGCATGAAGATGATTCAGCTCATGAACAAAAGGTGTGATTTATCCATCCTAAAGGAGAAACAACAAGAATAGTAATTGCTCTGTGGTAATCTTTGCTACTATTTTCCTGTATACCAAGAGTACACTTGAGCACAAGTAAAAACTGCCACAAGGAAACACACGATTCTGTCATCAGTTTTTCCTCACACAATGTAGGGAGGTTAGTTTGTCTCAATCACATGTTTATAATTGTTTGCCAAAATGAAATTTGAATGAATTTTGTTAGATATAATGCAGTGTATTTTTAATTCAGAAGTTATTGTCTCATGCTTGTTTTTAGTACAAAATTCAGTAATCTGTTTTTCAGGTCTTATGATATCAATTAAGTGTAACTTTATATTGGATGAATACTAGGCGATGTCATCTGAAGGGGTAAATCAAGTCATTTGTTATTGTTGTCCTCTTCTCCTAGATGTTTGATATTGAAAAAATAATATTCGAAAATCATTTTGTTCATTAGTTCTTGATGTAGATATTTTATTCAGTTTGATATCTACGCTAACCATGATTGCCTGATTTGTTGTGCAATTGAAATGTCAGGGAGATCTAGGCAAGGTTGACTTCATGTTGATATCAAAGATGGCCAAAACAGATCCTGTAATTGAGCCAGTAGAACGACCAAAATTGTTAACCAATCATACTTGTCATATCAGGCAAGATTAGAATCTATTTATTTGTTTTTTATTTGACTGAACTTCCAGAATCTTGAACTTCCATTTCTTATCCTTTTCTCCAGTATTAGCGGCAACTGCCCCATATCCTGGCAAATGAGCGGCTCCAGAATGATTAACCATGATTTCTCTACTTCCTTCTGTGAGGCTGGTTTTCATTTGAGAGTCCAGAATTGTTCTGATTCTGTTGTTTCCATCAGACTGGTAACCTATGATGTCATGCCTGGGAGAAAACACTCAGAAGTGGCCAAGCTTTCTGATTCTTCTGGAAATGGAAGTGGATGGAATGACATATCCTTGGTTAATGATATAAAAGTCATCTCCAGTGTTCAGGGGAATCGACCTAAGAAATTATCAACTGAGTCTCAATCTCCCTTTATATGGTGTGCATTAAGCTCTACTAAACTTGACTTGCCGCCTCTGTCTTCATCTGAAATTCCCTTGAAGATCTGTCTATTTACACCTGGTACATATGATTTGTCAAACTACGAATTGCATTGGGAGCTAAATCCACCTGAGAGAATTACGGGTGATTTAAAAACACGCACTTCCGGTACAGTTTCTGGGCATCCTTTCTATATTACTGCAATCCAGTTACAGCATTAAGGAAACCACGACAGTGAGGATGATTCTCTTGCTTCACACCTTGTAAATTATGCTTTTTTGTCACCAAGGCTGAATAGACAATCAAATCATCTTGTTATAGGCGAGATGTGCTTTAGCTGCTAGTGATGTATTATTTTTTCATGGTCTCCTCCGGGTGGCTTCTGTTGGTTCAAGGCATATTTTTTCAGTTTTGTTTTTGACAAAAATTTCATTCCAACAGTTTTTTGCTCCTTTAGATTGTCCGCTTTTGCACACAATCATATTCTCTCATCCACATGTAACATGGCAGCCCTTTATGTTGCTGCTACTATTTTGGATGTGATGATTCATGGATGATCTATTATAATTCCTAAGGTAGGTGATTCAATGATCAGCTCTATTGTATTCTGATGCTGAAAATGGCATGGCTTGTTTGTTTTTTCCGTTCTCTATTGAGAAGTTCTGTTCTGAATTCATTCTTAATTAGTTTATTAATTCTTGCAAAAGGAAATATTTACTCTGAAGGTTTATTCGTTTAGGTAGGCCTTCTTGACATCACTTATTCAGAGGTTAGTAAAGAATAAGCATTTGTAAGATAAGGAACTTTGTAAAGAAGATTAGATCTTACAACGCCATAAGTCCCATTTAATCCTAGAGAAACTGATGTAGCTTCTCTTTTTTTTTTAATCAAGAGAGGAAAAAACTGAATATTTTAAGCTTTTTAAAAAAAATAGATTTGAGAATAGAAGCTATTTATTTATCTCTTTATCTCAATTTTGTGAAGTGAATTCCAGCATTCATTTCTTCACTTCTTAGCCTCATTACTATCTCTCATCGTGCATTTGAAACTTTTGAGCCAACATTGTTCCTATGAGTCTAAGATTGGCATAGAAAAGATAGAACTTGAGAAGAAACTCCATTGAGCTCATCGTCATGAGTCTCACCGATCTCCTATGATTGAAATCTTAGAGCAACCCATTCACCTATGCTTCTTTGAAATCATGCATGCATCTTAATTGTATACTTTTGCTTGTTATCACTCGTATGATAAGAGAGATGCATTCCTACTACCTCTTCTCGACCATAGTTGTTCCCTACAAGTGTTATGGTTTTCTATAGTTCTCTTGAATGGTTAGTTTCGAGGTTGCCTTACACCACTCAGGGCCTTGGGCTAGGGCAACTAGGGTGACTACCGAGGGCCCACAAATTAGTAGGGCGGCAAGGCTCGTTACCTAATTTTTTAGTTAAATTTCATATTCTTAGATTTTAATTATTACCTCTCAAAGAAATATTAAAAGTATTCTTTGATTGGATCCCCAAAAAAAAATTAAGCGGTAGGGCTCTAATTTTTTTGTTAAATTTCATATTCTTAGATTTTAATTAACCTCTCTGTAATTCTTTGTCCATCTGTCCATCCAAAAAAAACTGAACGATCAACTAGTTTTTGAGCTCTAATCGTCGATCCTTTTTTTATTCATTCCGTCAAGCACAAGTACCAGATCTCGACAAGTTGTGGATCTCGTCATCAGATTATTTTTCTGTTCATTCCACGGATTTGGATCTTTGCCGCGAACTGCCCCCACAGGCCACAACCGCTTCTACAGTTCTACACGCCGCGAAAGTGCCCCTCCATATTAGGTTTTATTATTCTTTATTTATTGCTTATTGCTTATTGTTCATAATTATTCTATTATCATGAAACAACTATCTGGATATCAAAAAAGAAAAAAAAAAAAAAAGAAGAAGAGATAGCCCAAAGCTTAAGAGGTTCATTGAATAAATATTTTAGTAAAGAATCACATGACACAACGGAAAACTTTTAGTTCAGATTTTAACTAATGAATCAAATGCAAATGAAAATTTTGTTGAAAACAAGAATGATGAAAATGAAGAATTTGTGAGAAACGAAAGTGATGAAAATGAGAAATTTGTAAAAAATGAGAACGAAGAGAATAAAGATTTTAATGATTTAGATGAAACTAAAATTGACAAAGCTAAAGATATTGATAATTGTTGTGATGATGAACATACAAACGAATATCAATGTTCGACACCAAGATATGATTTGAACATATTTGATCCAAGAGTTTGGGATAATCTTGATACAAAAATGAGAGATTTACTTGTGGAAAGAGGTCCTAAAAGAGAAGATATTCTTAAATTTCCTTTAGATAAAGAATCTCGACACTTTTCTCCTACTTATTATGTTCAAATGTTACCAAATGGTGAGACTCATGATCGAAAATGGTTAGTGTACTCGAAGGAGTTAGACAAAGTATTTTGTATTTGTTGTAAGTTGTTTAAAGTAATACACACTAAAAGTAATTTAGCAAGAGAAGGAGTTAATGACTGGAAACATTTATGTGAAAAACTTAAACAACATGAAAATAGTGTTGAACACCTCACTAATCTGAAGAGCTTTTGTTGAACTACAAATGAGATTAAAGAAAACATTAACAATTGATAAGGAAATGCAAGAACAAATTAAAAAAGACACAAAACATTGGAAACACGTTATGTTAAGAATAGTTGCTGTTGTCAAATGTCTTGCTATACATAATTTGGTATTTCGTGGTACATATGACAAAATTTATGAAGATGGTAATGATAATTTTTTGGGTCTACTTGAAATGATTACAGATTTTGATCTAATAATGCAAGAGCATTTTCGACTTATTCAAGATAAAAAGATTTATTATCATTATCTTAGTCAAAAAATTCAAAATGAGTTAATATCTATGCTAGCCTTCAAAGTCAAGAATGCAATAATTAAAAAAGTAAAAGAGACAAAATACAAAATATTTTTCATCTGTAATTCACGGTGAATGCGGGGCTGACCAGGGCATGGTGGCCGAGGGATTTACACCAGATGCAAGTCACAAAGAACAAATGACTTAGAATTTTTAAATATAGGAAATACAACTGGTTTAGATTTTGTCAATGAATTACAAGTTGTTTTACAATCTTTAGAATTTGATATTGATAACGTGAGTGAGCAGACTTTAAAAATTAAATATGTTACTGTGCCATGACTCAAAAATTATAATTTAGTCCAAGGTCCTTGTACAACAAGGACCGCCTCTGACACCACTTTCATTAATTCATATGAGAAATATAGCATAATGAAATAAAATGAATTGGTTGAAAGGCTTCATGAATTTTGATCATAATTGTAGATTCACTTGAGTTTTATTCCATATAGCTCAATCTTAGTTTAGTGATAGGGGGAGATATTTGTGGTTCATAATAACTTGTAAGAGAATTTCAAAGAAGTAGATGGCATTTTGAAAGCAAATTGGATTCTACCTCATGCATTAACACATCCACAAATGATACACTTACTACATAGATACATCAAAGGTTCTCAAGAACCAAATTAACTGCATAGATCGAACCATGGCACGCCTTATTTCTACAAAACCTACTTGATCGATAATTAAAATTAAGCAAATTAAAATGATGATTTTGCATCTTCATTCAAGAATTATGGCTGCCTTATTTGTGATCAATTAACCTGTATGGCAAAAAGCAATTGAGATCAATATAATTGTTACTTGCATATATATTACCATAAAAGAACTACATGTTCTAACAAATCTATTCAAAGAAGTCATAGTATTACCTTCTTGATCTACGAATCCTTTGGCTTGATTTCATACTTGCAAAACCCTGTCTTGATGCAACTGATCATTATATTTGCCGAATCGATCCCTGATAAGTTTTAACATTGGAATCAAACCTTTAGTCAAATAGTCATATATTTGAATCGAATATATTGTCGGCTATGGAGAATTAGAAAGTAGAGAAAAATAACCACAAACTCAGACCTGCAAGATAAGCACCATGAACATAGCCATTGTAATGGGTACTCGTGTGCTCGCCGGTGAAGTAAACCCTCCCAATTGGTGCCTTCACAAGGAAAGTGTTTAGGGTTTAGGATTCTATATAACTTGATGTTTAAGTCTTATTTGAGCAGTAGATAATTGCCACTGATATAAAGCCATTAGGTATATATAGTTCAAAAATGTGTTAACTATGTGTGAATGTGTATATATATATATTCTATGGGCGCCCGTGTGAGACCGCTGGGTGGTGAATTATAAGCTATTGATTAAGTTCTAGAGTATGAAACTAATATGGAAGAGCAATTACCCTAATTTGATCATACTCAAATCGATTGACTCCTAATGGCCAATTCGAAAATGTGCCTTTGAAGAACCTATCCGACCACCATCTTGGAACAAGTATATCGGTCGCTTCCGGTATATCTTTTCCGAACATGTTCCTCAACACTTGCATGCATTCAGCCTTTGTGTCCGAGTCTGGTTGTTGCTCGATCCTCCTCGATTCTTCATCGGTGACGGTGACTAGTAGAACATTAGCTCCCGGGTATTGCTTTTCAAATTGCTACAGTGACAACAACTTTGTTCATCAGTATAACATTATCTAAAGATGGATATGTATCAGTAGTTATATATATAGATATACCTGCCAAATTGGGTAGTATCCTCTTCTCTCACTCGCATAGAGGAAGAACTCCGTCCCATTTCCTCGAGGCCAAAACGTGGAAGGAAACTTGAGGAAGATCTTGGTGTACACTGACATATCGAACTGATAGATTGCCAGGATCTTCCAATCCTACAAATCAGATCGATATATCGATCGAGCATCCATTAATATAATTCATCAACTAATTAACTAACTAATTAATTAAATTAAAGTGTTATATAATTACAGGCAAGACTGGCTCAAACTTGATGAGTTTTGTTTGCAACACTCCAATGCTGACTGAAACCAACACATAGTTCGCTTTGTAAACTGATCCATCCTCTGTGGAAACAGTGACGCCGCTAGAGCCATACTGGATACGTCTAACCACCTGCAAATTTTTAAAAAATAAATAAATAAAATATATAGATTAATGTTTAAAGTTTGATTTAGTGAATTAGGATTATCCTGGGCCTATGCCTTGTTGAGGGAGAGGCGAGGGTCGATGATGGAGCCATTGCTGCTGGTTCGAAGGTACTGGCTGGCCAAGTCGTAGACGACGCTGGCGTAACCGCGCTGGTCGGCGACGAAGTAGACGTCTTCGCCGAAGTCTTCGAAGGTAGGTAAAGGCACGGTGTTCTGCAGGCTCGTCACCCTCGGCGGCTCCGCGAACTCGTAGTCGTAGTTGAAGTAGTCCACCGCCATATCCAACGCAGTCGAAGGAACGCTGTATGAATTAATAACTAATATTTTACTATAATAGGTAACAATATTAATTAATTAACGTAGGTAGATATATAGCTAGGTTTAACGAGTTACTGGTCTTGGAGCCGCTGAGAGGTGAGCACCGAGATGTCCTTGTTTCCGCTGGAAGGCAGCGCTTTGGAGTACTGACTCGCCAACTCGTCCATCTGCTCGAACTGATGGATCGCCTCCTCTGCTTCCGAGCTCTCATAAAGCCCACCACTATGAAGAAGAAGAAGCAGATGAAGAAGAAGAAGAAGAAGAAGAAGAAGAAGGTGGTCGGTGGTGGTAATTAACTTAATTACTTTTCTTTGTAGATGTTGGAGGAGAGGCCATCGAAGTCGGAGCGGAACTTCCTGAGGTTGAGCTTGTTGGCCATGTTCCAGATGGGGTTGACAGTGTCGCCATTGACGCCCTCCACCCAGTTCGCCCCCATCTCCACGTTTATCCCGGCGAAGTTTGCCTTCCGCATCCGGCCGCCTATGCGGTCGGTCGCCTCGAGTATCAGCAGGTTCTTGATCCCGGCGTCCGACAGCGTCTTCCCCGCAGAGATCCCTGCAGTAAATTAAATGGCAGAGCATTTAATTTAATTTATAGGTTTCGTTCGCGTTGCAGTTAGGTAGTTTAGATAGAATGTAGGGGTCGGTGGGTCGACCAGACATCCCGGCGCCGACGATGATGACTGAAGGGCCGGCGAATCCTCCGAGGACGAGAGGAGTACTGGAGAGGGTGAGGAAGAGAGCCACGAGGGCGACGGAGACGATTGGTGCGCCCATGCCTCTCGTCTCAGGCATTACAGTGGATGCAGCGTTACGTTAGCGCGCAGCACTGTTTTATAGAGCATGAACTGATGTCCACTCCAATCTTATCGTGAAAGCTCGAGAGAAATTTGAACCAGCGGCGGTAAAAGCTTCTGACAATCTTATCAGAATTGAATTATTTTGCAGAGAAGAAAACAAGTCACGAATTTCAAATTGACATTTAACGGTAAATTGGAGAAAACTCCCCAAACTCAAACTTATTTTTGTGGTCAGTCCCATTCATGAATTTCTTTGCATGCACTCCCCAAATCTTACACCCCAAAGCCGTACCGGCCGCCGGAGGCGTAGAACTCGATGGACACGGAGGAGGGGGAGTCGTCGGCGAGGTAGCTTCGCGAGACGCGGAAGAGGAACTTGTCGTTCCAGTAGGGTTTAGGCCGCCGTTGATCTCAGGGTCGACCCAGATGAGCGCGTAGCTCTGCAGGAGGCGGCGACCTGGGCGGAGATCAAGCTGATCTCGAGGAAGATGGATTCCATGGAAGGCGGAGGAGGTCTTCAAGGATTCCCTCCACAACCAGCCAGAGGTCTTTCCATAGAAGGCGGAGGAGGTCTTCAAGGATTCCCTCCACAACCAGCCAGCGGCCAGCGCGATAGGACAAAGCCAGTAGAAAAAAATATTAATAAGGATATTTTTGACATTTTAAATCTTTAACTTCCATTTTCTTTCCTTTGAACCTTCCTTTCCTCCCAAACAAGATTACTTTTCTTCTCCTCCCTTTCCCTTCCCTTCCCCTCCCTTCCCCTTCCATTAATAAACCGTCCCTCACCCGATCCAAACAGAGCGTTAGTTTCAACTCCCCAATACATGATTTTACAAACTTATTCTTTCCCTCTCTCCTCTTCTCTCCCTTTGCTCACCACGCGCTCAGAGCCTCCTCTCTTCTTCTCTCCAACTGTTCGCGAGCTAAGGCTTCCTAGTGACACCAGTTGTCCGACTTTCTTCTTCTTCTCGGCGACTGCATAGTTAGAGTTCGACCGCGATTTTAGAGTTCGGCGGAAGAGAAGGAATCGCCGTCGGAAGAGAAGGAATCGTCGGAGGGTGAGAAATAACCTAGTTGACTGCGTGGTTAGAGTTCAGCCGCGATTTGCGCGATTTGGGTTTAAAAACACGATAAAATGACCGCAGTCGACTGAAGAGTGTCTCCAATCTCAAATTTCACTTGCTGGACTCGACTGGAGACGCTCCTCAGTCGACTGCGTGTTTTTCCTTTGCATTCGCGATAACCTCACATCAGTCGACTGAGATTTATTCCCAGTCGACTGACCACGAACAGAGGCAATTTGGACTTGACTGGAGATCCTCCTCAGTCGACTGTGGTCATTTTATCATGTTTTTAAACTCAAATCACAAATCGCAGCCAAACTCTAACCACGCAGTCGACTAGGGTTATTTCTCTCTCCCTCCGGCGATTCCTTCTCTTCCGACGATCTTTCCTTCTCTGACGCTTTTCTTCCTCTCCAGCGTGTATCCGGCTGTCTCCGGCGGCAAGGTCTCTCACTGTGGCCCCTTTCTTTCTCGCCGGTGTGCGGCGGTTTCGCGCACGGTGAGCAAAGGGGGGAGAAGAGGAGAGAGGGAAAGGGTAAATTTGTAAATTGTGGAGTTGAAATGTATTGGAGTGCATGCACAGAAATTCATGGGTGGGGACTGACCACAAAGATAAATTTTTCATTGGGTATTTTTAAATAAGTTCCCCTTGATTTAATCCTTCTTTAATTAAAAAAAACCTATTTTTCACATCAATCATGTTATCCTGCGCGACGGACACTGTACTTCCATGTTTTTATTTTTTATTTTTAATTAAATAATTTAAAATTTTATTTTTAAAATTTAAAGATTAAATTATAATATTAAATATAAAAAAATTTAAAATAACAAATTTAATTGTTGAAGACGTGCAAGATAAAAATGTGAAATAATAATTTAATATGTTTCATGAGTAATTAAATTTTTTTATTTAATATTATAACCTAATCTATAAATCTAAAAGATAAAATTTTAAATTATTTAATCATAAATAAAAAAATCTTATAGACATATAGTTGCATATTATTCGTCGCTTATATATATATATATATAGAGTTTTGTCAGCCTGAGCGTCGTTCCCTGCGCGACTCGTGAGCGCCGCCTACGTGGACATACTGACCTGGCTAGGAATTCTCTCCGCGCGCGCCTGGCAAGCAAATCAGAAAAAGTAAAACCCTAATTCGTGCCGCCGAACCTCTTCTCGCGATTCCGCTTCCCCCTCTGCACTCTTCTTCCTCAGCGCCTCTCTTCCGAAAATTATTAACTTATTTTTTAGAAAAAAATTGTGCTTCATGAATAAAAGTTAATTCTTAATTGTAATATATAATATCAAAAGGAGGGATTGTATTCAATTTATATATACTATATAAGATGAATCAACGACCTATTCTTCTGAAGAATTACCTATTCAAGACCTATTCGAAGAATTACTTCAAGTATCTAAATCCACATTAATTAATTACAACCTAATCAATTTCTTTCACAGTCGATGGTGTTTTTTGTTGCTGTTGTATTTCACTGGCAGTAAATTAAGAGCAATTATTGAGGACTCTAGCTACCACCAAATTGTCTAATCCATTAGATTCATGTAATAATCGATATCTATATATATTCATTATTCCAATCAGACAATGGCAAAATCGAAATTGTCGAGGAGTATACTTTTTCTCACTAATTCTCATTTTCTTCCTAAATGTTCAAATATATGATCCTATTTTTAATATGATCGAAATTGTCTAATGGATTGCCAAAAATTTGGGTTGCAAATGAATCTACTCGTTTGTGGATAAATATAATATTTAGTTTAGTACAAATTTATTTATGTTGATTCAATATAATAGATTTGATCAATTAAATAAATAAATTTAAATAATTTATTAAAGTAAATAAATAAATTTGAATATATATATATATATATATATATGTTAAACATTTAATTTTTTTTAATCTATTTGGACTTTCGCACTCATTTTAAATGTTTGATCCTTCGTCATCTAATTAGATTTTCGTTATCTTCGATCATCAAATGTTCGGTTAATTATAACCCGTTTGAATTTTTCTTTTGCCAACTCTTTGTTAGAATTTTGACCATCAAGTGTCCAGTCAACTTGGATTTTCCTTATGTTAGCTCTCTATTGGACTTTTTGACTGCTAAGTGTCTAGTCAACCATGATCTACTTGACTTTCCTCTTATTAATTCCATGTTAGACTTGCAATTATTAAGTGTCTAGTCAACTGTGACTCATTTGGACTTTCCTCCTACCTACTTCCTATTGGACTTTCAAACCCCAAGTGTCCGATCTATCACGACCCACTTAAACTTTTTACTTCTTTGTAAAGTATTCGATTAACTTTGACATATTTGACTCTTGCTCAATCAAATTTACATATTGATCGACTATCAAGTATCTAATTAACTTTGACTTCTTTAACATTTCACTTAACTAACTAACATATTGATTAAATATCAAAACTCAATTCGAGTCAATTCGAACTTGATCGATTTGATCAATCTTGATTAGAAAATTATGTCACTGTATAAGAGAAGAGGGATCGATCGGGGAGGTCATCCTCATCCAACACATTCAGAAAACTTCAAATTAATTACCATTAATTCTTTAAGAAAATTTTATGACCTAAATTGTCATCGTCGCTAGCTATCAAGTCATTTCCCTTTAATCACTCACAACAATAATGACCGTTGATTCTTACTTCATTATGTATACAAGTGTTAGAAATATTGCACACCTTCCATGTGTTAAATAGACTTCTATAGGATTTATAGAATAGGGTGGGTGAATTAACATATAATATTTTTAAAAAAATTTTACATCTATCAAATTTAGTATATATATAAACTTTAAATTTCAGATTTACTTTAAATTTATAATATTTTTGAAACAAGTAGCACAAGTGATGACTGTTAGATATGGAATAAGAATAATGATTATCCTACTAATAGTAGCATTAATTCTGTTGATTCCTGTGAATGTCGGAATAAATCTTCTAAAATTTATTAATTTAGAAGAATACCAAAAAATATATTATAATACTGAAAATATTATTAAATTAAAAAATATCCTAAACATCAAATAATAAAAATGTTTATATAGATATAAAATTGTAATGACTAAAGAAAGGGAAAAAATCATAATGAAAAAGAAAAATTTTTAACAGACTCGCAATTCTAAAATCTTTAAACAGACTCAAAATTCAAAAATATAAAAAGAAAATTATCAAAAATATCTTAAATATCAGAAATACTTTAAAACTTAAAAATTATTAAAAATAATATGAAAGGTATTGAGATCCTCTTATCTCAAAAGGCTCTAGAGTGTACGTGTTACGGTATAATTAGATTATGAAATAATTCTTCTCAAATTTTATTAATTTATTTTTTAATAAAAACTATTAGAAATTAAATTACCTATTTTTTAATTTGAATTATATTGAATTAATAAATTTTGTGATTGCGCGTTAAAAACTAGCTAGTTAACTTCTTTAAAAATATAATTAAAGTTTAATATATTATAGAAAATAACCATTTCTTTTCTCTGTATCAGTTCTTTTATACATTTGTTAAAAGTTAATCCATATTAAAGTTAAATTTTGTTTACTTTTACACATTTGTTAAAAATTAATCCATATTAAAATTAAATTAAATTTAAATAAAATTTGAAAATAAACAAGCAAACAAACACTGTGAGTCTGATGGTGTGCAGGGACACACTTTAAATTATGTTATAAATATTATTAAAGTGTATTTTAGATCCTTAATAAAAAAATATATAAAATTTTACATAGATATTATTTTCATAGCTTGATCATTTTAATTAATGGATTTGAAAAAAATAAAAAGAATCTTAACCAGTAGGGCAAGAATGGAGGAGAGGTCCTCAAAGATTCTGTATTTATTATTATTAGTAGGGCAAAAGTCAAGAACACTTTTTCATGTTGATTTTTTTAATAAAAAGACGTATCATCTTTATAAAATAATATAACTATCCTTCACTCCACTTCACTATACAGTAACAGTTAATTATTTTTATTATCATCTTTCTCTTAGTTTTTATATTTTTGTTGATTAAATTACTCAGTAATTTTTTTTGCTGTTGTGGTTTAAAGTTCTTAAGTTTTTTCAATATTACTTTACTTTCTTTCTTCGGTAAGAAAGTGAAATCCGTCACCCCAAATAACTCTATTATGAAGAGTTAAATTGAAAAATTACAATTGATCACGATGAAAAAAGATCATATTATATATACTTTACTTTCTTCTGTAAAAGGTGGAATCCGCCACCCCAGCGGTCCTACACGGTTGGCTACATGACCATCTGTGAGGACTTAAATCGAGAAACTACAGTTGATCACGACAGAAGAGGGTATTACTCAGCTTCGTCGAGATTTGGACCCTTACCCTCTTCTATAAGTTTACTTCATCGTAACCAATTCAGTTATGTCCCGAGGACATATGCTTTACTTTCTTCTGCAAAAGGTGGAATCCGCCACCTTAGTGGCCCCATACGATCAATTTCACGACCATCTGTGAGGAGGTAAATCGAGAAACTGCAGTTGATCACGACGCAGGAGGGTATTGCCTGGCTTCATCAGGATTCAAACTCTTGTCCTCTTCTATAACTCTGCTGCATCGTAACCAACTCAGCTATGCCCCGAGGGCCATATACTTTACTTTCAAAACATATGTTATTGTATCAAATATACCGCATGAGTGTGTATAAATTTACTTTCAAAGCATTAATTAGCTCCTAAGAAGTAAGAACAATTGCATGCAAAAAAAAAAAAAAAAGTCTGGATTTTCACTTTGTTCAAATTTTTAAAGAAATATTATTTGAAAGAAGCAAATCAAAGAGCAACCTTTACGAGTCATCTTTTTTTTTCCAATGGATATCACATCATTAATTTATGTCTTTGAAAAAGAGATATCACATCATTAATTTATCTCTTTTTAAAAGAGATGCTCTAGGGAGCAGCTTGTAATTATTATATAATAAATGAATAAAAATGTGATTTGAGTTCTTTTAATTTGCTTTTGGGCTTTATGCGATTAATGTATATCACCTCACTTTTGACTTAACGTTCCATTACTTGAACTTCCTTCTATCTCTTAAATTCTTAAATATATATATGAACAAAACTTTTGTAAGTTTCTGCAAGATATATATTCCGAAAGAAACACATCAAGATCGCTTTACTTAATCAAACGTGGCAAAACACGTTTTATTAATTCGCTCGTAATACTTTATTTCCAGAAAATCAAATAGAAAAGTTAATGGGAAAGAGTGAAAAGGGCATGTTTATGTTTAAATCATCAAAAAGGACATCCACTATGATCTTTTTTATTAAAAAAGATATTTCATCTTATTGTGTTTAATCGTATGTAATTATCTAATTATTTTTAAATATTATTTAATATTATTATCTCTCATTGAAATCTTGAATGATCTGACACGTTATAATACACTATAAAAATAAAGACAATTTGCAATAAATTTTATATTGAAAATAAAAAAAAATCTCGTCACAAAATTATTTGACGATGAATTTTATGATTTTTCATAGATATTAGCTCGTCGTAAAATTCTACGACAAAAAAATATTATTTCGTTTTCAATTTTGCGACGAATAAATTTTTCGTTGCTATTTTGCAACGAAAATATTTTCGTCTCAAATTCACTATTTGTTACTTGCGACGAAAATTTAGTTTCGTCATAATTTTTGCGATGAATATTTATTTTCGTCGTCAATGTCACGATGAAAATTGATTTTATTGCAATAGAGAGGCTACAGGAAAGTCGCCAATGTTTCA